>NC_051453.1:4808348-5154604 GCF_001649575.2 Kryptolebias marmoratus | reverse complement strand
CTTACATCACATCTCAGCTTTAAAAGCTCAACTCCACACTCTCTATTTCTGAATTGAGAAAGCTCCTCGGATGAGAAGCGAAACGTCTTCAGCTACAGAATAGAAGTCCAGTTGTTTTTGTTTTTTAACTTTTTTTGAATTTACCATGGCCTGGATGACTGAGAATCTACACCAGCATGTTATTTAATTTGCTTTTTAAACTTTTAATTTTCTTCTCGACTTACAGCAGTCGGCTCCCTCCACTGTTTCCAACTCCAGCTCCAGTTCTGACTCCACTTCAGACTCTGACTTTGAGCCGGGACAGAAACAAGGACAGGGTACGGTTCTTTTTGCTCTATAATAACTTAAAACAGCCCCCCTCCATGTTTAGATAGAGCTCATTTCACTGCTGAGAAGCCCTGGATTGTAAAGAACTGGCACTGAAAGTTTTGGGTCGTTTAGGTTTGAGAATATTCTAAATATTTTTTTTCAGGAGATGCAAATTATTTCTCTGAGAAATCCGTGTTTGTGACACTGTGCTCCTCCCTCAGGGCCCCTGCGATCGATGGTGGAAGAGATTCAGTCCGAAGAGTCAGACGATGATGACAGCAGCTCTGAAGAAGAGACGCCCATCAAGACCAACCCGCCCAACCGCGATTCTCGGTCAGTTTCAACTTAAACCAAACCAGACGTTCTGTCAGTCAGTCTGTGTGAATGACCTCTGACCTCACCTTGTGCCCCTGCCAGACTCAGCCTGGACAGCGAGAGTGACAGCAGTGATGGCTCACACCGCCCCAGTCGAGACCCCGCGCCTCCCCCACAAAAACACAGCTCCTCCAACAACAAAGTGAGTCACACGCTCGACCCACTTCCTTCTCTGCTTTTCACTGAATGGAGATTTGAGGAGTTTGACTGAAAAGTCAAATATTGAATGAGTCAGACTCGGTGCCGTTTAATTACTTCTGGTACAAACTAAAATTGCTGGAATGTATGAATCATTTTTGTGAAGCTTTTTTATTTTTCCCCCATTTGAGTTGAATCAGAAAGCTGTGCATTAAAAAAAAAAACTGACAAAACTTAAGCAACATTTCAAAGAAGAGTGACGAAAAAGTCGTTGCAGTGATCGAAGAGGCTGATAAGATGACTTCCAGTTGTTGCTGCAAAATGTGGTTCGGCATTCTGAATGTATCGTGGCGTGACCTTTATCACACCCTGCTTGAGCGTTTTTGCTCAATTTTTGTGAAATGATTTGTTCCACAACGTATCGTCATGTTTATTTGAGCTCATTTTAAAACCGGTTTCCAGGCACAGTTCTTTGTTTTTACCTTGATTGTTCATATCAGCTGTAATAACTGTCCTTTGTGTCTCAGATAATATGTTGGACTGGGTGTTTTGTTTGTTTTACTCCCTTTTTTTCTTCTTCTTCTCCTTTTTTTTCTGATTTTTGTGCTGCAGGTTGTCCGAAAGAGTCCAGATTCGTCTTTTCGCTCAGAAAAGGTGATGAAGAAGGGATACGACAAGGTAGGAAGGGTAAATCAAACTTTTTTTTTTATGCTTTAACTCTAGTGCTGCAAGAATAAATTGCTTCCTTTTGTTACAAGATGGTTGATCTAATAATAAAGACGAACTTTACATTAAAACATTCTCACATTAATATGAATTCTTGAGTAAAACCTGCAACTAAGAACTGCACCGTTTGGTTTTCTGTTATTTTAAAAGACATCAAAATGAATTTTGTACTCAATAATTCCTGGTACCTTTCATACCTGACATCCTAACCTGTCAAAAAGAACAAGCTCCTGATGGCATCAGATCAAAGTAGAATTATAAATATTACATATATTAATTTAGTAAATTTATCGGTTTTAGATAAAAGGTTGAGCCAAAGTGTTTCCCCCTCTAAGTTGATGGGTGTACTGTCTCCAGATTTAGTTGCAGACATTTGGAATCAACATGAATTTATCCTCTAAAATTATTATTTAAAGTCCCCACTTGTGATAAGTTGCATCATTTATCGCCCTGTCTTCTCTTACTGGTGCTCTGCACAGACATGTTGTAACAAACCAACTTGTGTGGTTTATCGTTTGTTGTCCTGACTGTATAACGGCATGAATTAGTTCGCTGATTTGCTAAAATAAACAACTGATAACTTATTAAAATTATTGGCAGAATAAAGTTGGAGCAGGAGAAGTGGTTAGTAGGTCTGGTCTAACCCTGTAATAAAAGTTAAAAGAAAATATTTAAAATAATTTTTGTATTTATTTATTATGCATCTCGTCGACCCACAGGTAACCCACCTTTCACCTTGACTCCACCTGAGATTTGGGCCTTTTCTGGCCCAGATTCATTGTATTTGTTGGGTTAAACACCCCCAACCCAGAGGAGGTCCTGATCAAGGCCCGCTTATAAAGCCCCGGATGTTGTTGTGGTTCTGACAGCATGACACAGATTAAAAGGGGCTCAAAGCTAAATCGAAGTCAAACAGTCCTGGATGTGTCTAAAAGCAGGAAATCATGACCCCCTCAGGTAAGCCTGGGGGTCCTACCTGAGGTCTGCTGAAGGTTGTTCCTCAGTAAGTTATTATTTCAGGAAAATGAGAGGATCTTTGCTTTTGTCTTCATCCTTCGACCCCCAGATACAAACGCTTCTCCAGAGATTCAGGTCCCAGTTATGGATCATAAGACAACCAGAGCGATCACAAGAGGAAAACAATTCTTCCACTGCATGTTCAGTTTTTTAAATTGTATTCAGAAAGTGTTTACTCACCTGGTCCGTCTCCTGTAAACCCTGCAGGCCTACACGGAGGAGCTGGTGGACCTCCACCGCAGACTGATGGCTTTAAGGGAGCGCAATGTCCTCCAGCAGGTCAGATTACTTTTTATTTGAAATGATTTTAAATATTTACTTCATGGGAAGGTGTTTGTTTTATTAGTGTGAGCTTAGTAGAGAAATAGATTACATGATTCTGGTTTCTAACCTGCTTTATCCAGTTTAAGTTGATTATGAAAACAATAATTGACAGATTTGTAATAATGTTTCATGTTTTTAAGTTCAAAATGTGATGACGTGTTCACGATAAAACATTTACAAGAAGACTGATGGACTTGACAACTTTAAGTGGAATTGATTGATTATTGTATTAACTGGATTTAATTGGGCTGTATTTGATTTGAATCTCACTGTGTTGAACTGAGTTATGATTAGAACAAATTTAAAGCAAAATAAAAACAACAAGATTTACCAAAGGGCTTTACGAGTGAGCTAAAAGCTAATGAAAACCATCAATAAATACAATAAAATGAAACATAAATACAATAAAAGACGCTAAAAGAAGCTAAGACAGGCAAAGACCACAACATTGTCATGTTTGAAGTGACTAAATTGGATGTAATTCGGTTTGATTTGGACTGTTTGGTTGGTTGTAAAGCGCCCTGGATTGACTTTTGTTGTGAGCTGGCACCATGTAGATAAATTAAGACAAATTGAAGCAGCAGCTGGTGCTAAAAAGATGAACTGTAGCTGTATTTTTATTTGGTAGCATCTTCAAATCAAATCCAACTTTATTTATGAAGCACCGGTCATACAGCGGCGTGCCACGCAAAGGTGCTTTACAGCAAATAAAACACGAACAGAAAAGAAACGGACAAGAACGACATACCAGATCATTTAAAACGCCAATATGTTTTAAAAAGATTCAACAACGATGGCTGTAACATGAAGGAAGGGAGGAAAACAAAATGCGTGGGTCCTGAAAGCTAAAGATTAATAAAACAGAACAAAAGATGGAGGTTAAAATGACAAAGTTGTTTAGCTAAAAATAATATAAAAGTAATTAAGACTTGAGTAAAATGAGTAATTAAAATAAATTGTTTTTAGTCTCAGATGTTATTTTTAAACAGCTTCCCAGTATTTAGATAGAAAGTCTTGAGTAAAAATAAGGAAAGAAACCAGAGATTTAAGCTTCAGGTTTTCATATTCCTTGTTTTTTCCTCTAGATTGTCAACCTGATTGAGGAGACGGGCCACTTCAACGTAACAAACACCACCTTTGACTTTGACCTCTTTTCACTGGACGAGTCCACTGTCCGCAAACTACAGAGCTACCTGGAGGCGACGGCCACGTGACAGGAAGTGGAGGCCGGCGCGTCGATGTCGGCGGCGGAGGTAGCCTCGTCGCTGCCTCTGCTGCTCGAGGAAGAGGCGAGCGGCCGCGTCTGCCGCAGCTTTTTCACAAGCCTGACTGAAGCATCGAACAACTACCACGCAAACAGAAACACGATCGCAAGCACACAACGCCGCCTTCACGTGACACTGGGGAGGAAACCGGAGGAGGAGGAGGTGTGTGAGGAAACACTGGAGTATCTGAACTCCTCCTAGTCAGGATTTTTCACTACGCGTCTCTCGTTTTGAGTCTGTGGAATTCGCCCCCGCTCCCTCCACCCCCACCCCCTTCGCCTTCCTGCACTTACATTGCTCCGGCCTTTGCAAACCTAATACTTCCCCTCCTCCTCCTCCTCCTCTTCTTCACATGCACACTCCTAACTTGGCAGAACAACACTCCGGTTCTCTCCCACCCCCCGTCCTGTTGTCAGCTGGACCTCATTTCTCTCCCCAACGTACTCCTTAGCTGTGTGTGTGTGTGAGCTGTCTGTGCATATGTGTGTGTGTGTGTGTGAGAGTGCCGCTGAGGTTTAAGAAGAGATGTTGTCTTTGTGGTCACTGATGTCTTTTTGTTTATGAAACTTGAGCACAAACAGCCGGTTCCGTTCCTCCCACCAACACACGCCAACAAACACACATTTAGGTGCCACTTTCCTCTCGCGACCCCACAGCACACGTTCCACATTAATAGTTGGCACGTTTCCGCTGAAAAACTGCTTATAACACACTTGGTTATGCTTGCAAGCTAATATACATTGTTTAAAAACAAGACGTGCTTCTGAGCGGTGCGTTAAACACCTTTTTGTCAGATTTTTAACACATCTCACTTAGTTGCTCTTCAGCTCCTGTTTTGTGGTTGCCTGACAGACTGTTTGCCTCTCTGTAAAAAGGCTGCAGGATTCCCTTGAACTTGTTCTCTATTAAGTTAATTAAAAGCCAGAAAGTCTGACTCGGACAGACCTGAGGACTCGGTCCAGCAGAGTGTCCTCGAAGCCTGTAAAGTAAAACGGCTGAAGCTACCTGGACGGTGTAGCTCGTACTGAAATAGTGCCTGTTGTGAATCTAAAAAGTCCAGGTGTTTTGTTGTTAGACATCGACAGCTTTTCAGACATCATTCTGAACAATATCTGGAGCAACATGTGACACACAAGCTCCTCTTGTAGCCACGTTAGTCTGGGTTGCAGCTTTTATTAGAACGACAATAAAAACCAAAAACATCACAGATTATGTTTTTTAAAGGAAGCAGACAAGTACTTCCAGTGTGTTATAAGCCTTTTAAACCTCTCTTTGGTGCCTGTAAGTGCTGCGGGGGGGTTAAAGTGAAGCCCCGATAACAGATTTTGCGTCTTCACACACAAACACGGCGTGTGTTCTGCGAGGCTTGCCTGTCTGAACGTTTGAAGACACGTTCTGTTGAGTTTCTCCGCTTTCTCCCACTGAAAGCTGAGCCTTGACCTCCTACCAACAGCTTTCCCCTCCCCTGCCATGAAAGGCCCCTCGCTCCCTCCTCCTCCTCCTCCTCTTCCTCCTCTCCTGTTCCTTGTATTTGCGTGTATGAAAGGGCTCGACTGCTCGCGGCCAGAGCACTGGAGGGTCGCTCCTGAATTGCCTTCTAGGTGGTGGGTCGGGCCGGGTGTGAGGGGCGAATTTAAAAAAAAAAAAAAAAAAAAGCCGTGAAAAAGTAGCCATACTTGTTTCCCAGGATCCAAAAATAAGAGTATGATTGGTGGGGGGGGCCACACTTTTTTACATTTTATTTTTCTACAAGTGCTTTTTGTGTATCGATTCCCAGACAAGATAACCTGTGAGCTTTGAATGTATATTGCTTTTACTTTTCTACGGCTAGCAACAGCCCCAATCTAGTGCCTTTTTCCTGCACCTCGCAGCATAAAGGGGGGGGGGGGGTTATGTGCTCTGTTAGTCGTGCTCACACAGATTAAAGACCACCCCCCCTACAATACCCCTCCTGGGGATACAAGTGTTAATTGGGATGCCTGAATATCCAGTATTGTCTTAATAGCTTCCATTCCCGCTTCTCCTTTCCAGTGTCTTTGTAGGCTGTTCTCCTTTTATCAATAATATCTCCGTTCACGAAGCCTCCTAGATAATAGATCTTCTTTAATTGTGGTAATTTTTTCTGTTCCTGCTCTCTGAGATTAGGTTTAGAGTTAGGAAAGCGTCAGATGACTGTGGTAGTTTCTCACTTTAATTAGCTCTCCTAAGAGCTGTGTCAGTCGTGTTTTTGTGTTTTTTGTGAGAGTGTTTTTGTTAAAAGAAAAAAAAGAAAAGAAGAGAAGAAGAAGAAAGATTTAGGCTCCCTCTTTGAGTATTTGGACTAATGATGGAGCGTTCGATCCCAAGATGCCAGGCACTTACACAGCAACAATAATGAACACGCAAGCAGAAAACGAGGCAAAGTAAATCACTTTTTTTTATTTTTCACTCCTCTCTCTCACTGAAATGTTTCACTGAGGCCTGAGTCAAGAAGCCAGATTGTTGGATTAGATGTATAATTTGGAGCGACAGATTATTTTAATCAATCAGCAGATCAGGGAGTGTACAGTTTGTATAACACTGATTTCATTTCTTTGTTTTAATTTCATCAGACAACTAGGTGGCAAAACCAGCAATCCCTTCGTATTTTACTTTGTTTTATATTTCATGCCTTAGTTAGAGGCAGCAGTAGATTATGGCCTAAGTGATGATAGATTAAAAGAGTGCTAATTCTGAGTTTCTTCATAATTATATAAAACGACTTCGAGCATCTAGTCTGGTAGCGTTTCTGTAATCTTTCTGACACTGAAAACATCCTTGTTTCCTGATCTGCATTGAGCATAAATATGATGGTAAATGGGCAAAATACTCCAACTGTAATTGCAGTAGTTCATCGTCCTGCCTTGTAGTTAGTAGTTTTTTGCAACATAAACAGTTACACTGAAAATAAATATCTGTAATTCATGCAGCATTTACTGCATCAGCTCAGAGGAACACAACTTGGTCAAAACTATCTTTAAAATAAAAGTAAAGCTGCACATTATGTCGAAAATGTATTGAAGGCACGATATCAGTGTGCACAGTGTCGACGTGCAAAACATTTAAAATCTGGTGATCAGATGGAGCGTAAATGCCTGCAGAGAGCTGGGAACAGCAGTGACAGAACGAGGCTTTAGTGCAACAGATATCCTTATCAATATTTAACACTAATATCACGTTTTCCTGTAATTGTGCAGCCCTAAATAAAAGTGACAATCATTAGTTTAAAAATGCATTACAAGTAATTACTAACAAGCTGAATCTTAGAGGCTAACTAATAATCAAACAGTTGAGGCATTTGAAGCTTTGGTCAATAAATAAAAGCTAATATTAGCTTGGTTTTAATGTGAGGAACTGATACTTTAGTGACAGATTATTGGATGCCCAGAAAAATGCTGTGAACCTGCCAGCTGTTTAATGGAGTAATGATCAATAAGTCAAATTAATGTTGTCAGACTACTGTATACAAACATACTTGTTAGCTTTTTGCAGCAGAACCGTTCTGTAGAAATGAGCGAAGAAGCACAAGTTTCTTAACTTTATCCTCACTTGAATCCTCATAAACCAAATCTTAAGCTGTAGCATTCTTTTAGTGTTTGATTATTTCATTATTATTGTTTATTTGAATGTTTTTATATTAGCTATATATATATATTTTAGTGGGTTATATATAATAAGTTTGCTGCTGCACTGAGAAAATCTACTCAAGTTTTTCATCAGATCTACACTGTAGTGGGTTAAAATAACCAGAAATCAGTTTTGTGAGGCTAGTTTACCAGTTTCCAGTTATTCTGAAATCATAAGATCCCCACAGAGGACCTGGCTTCGTGACTCAGGCCTTTCATGTGTTCGTTCTCGAGGCTCTTTAAGGCTTTTTACACACCGACCCACTGTGGGACAGTCCATCAGTGAGATATCCCCTCGCCTCCTCATCCTCCTGCAGACTGTTTTTTTTTTTGTTTTTTTTTTAATCCTGACGCTTTGATAGCTTTAATACTTCCCGCCCTCATTTTCTGTGGCCTGCCTGGCTCGGTGACACTCCTTTTACTGTAAATGCCGTCTGAGCTCGGAAAAATCACTCTCAGAATAAAAACAACAAAAAAAAAAATAAAAAGGAAAAACCTTGGATCCACGCCGCCTTACGTACCCTGCAGTAACCTCCCTCCTGCCCTCCTCTCTGCTCCTCCTCGGCGCCACCTTCGTTTCCTCAGAGGAGCTCCAGCTGCTGAGAATGAACTCCGTGCGATTGTCCGTGACATAGGAGAGAAGTGATGAAGAACAACTTTCCTTTTCTGTCCTCTTTTTCTGTGCACCGATGTGGGAACTTTTAAGTCCTAGTTCATGAACTCTGACCTTTGACCAGGCACTTATTCAGTTTCTTACGGTGGTGGTGTCAAGGGGGAGTCCGGCGGGGAAGCCCCCCCCGTCTACTCACAGTCAACGTTTTATTTATGGACCTCTGCACTTTTGGCTGTGATGACTTCAGTACTTAAGTAGTTACCTAAACTGTATTTTTAAGGATTTTATACAATATTTACATGCAATACAATATAAATTGAGTTGTTTTTCTTTGCCAACGTTTTTTTGTTTTTATTTAATTGTCATTGTTTTGGCATGTGATGTCATCATTCACAAACCAACATGCCCGTTGAGTCTGTTTCTGGCATGAGATGTTGTTACAGGGACTGTTCCCTGTATGTTTTTTCTGTTTGTTAATGATTCTGATAACAGCTGAACACCAAGAAGCAGGTGTAGGAAAATGGTCGATGCTTGAGCTGAACTTTCTTGTCACCCTCTTTGCTTTGAGTACAAAGAACTGGACCAGAGGGAGAGGACCCGAGGCGTTTACGCTTCAGTTTCTGGAAATAGAGAAAAAGAGAAAAGAAAAAAAAAAACTATTTATTTCCGGTATCATATCTGGTTTTGATTTTGTCTTCATTCATAGGAGTCTGTACCCAAACAGAACGTGTTTTTGTCGTTTTTCTTGTGTTGGAGGTAACTTGATTCTGAAGAAACACGTCATAAACAGAGTTGCAAAGTGAGGGAATCTGTTCTGGAAATACAAGTACCATTCTTCTCTTTCTTGACTGACAAAATTCATTATTTTTTCATTTGTAAAACAACGAATCACTCAGAAAACACGCTGTAAGTAAACTACATCTCCCAAAGGGCATTGCTAACAAGAACCAGTAAAGATACGTGTTAAGACATCTCAGTTTAGTTTGAGTTCAGTGCATTGTTGCTCCAAACACTTTAATTTGCTACCATTCTTATTTGCATGCATTCTGGTGACTTTCTCTCCAATTGAGCTGGGAATTATGGGTACTGTAGTGTTTAGACGTGACGTTATTGCTCATTGAAGGAAGATGGTGAACAAAACTTTTACTTTGCAACTCTGTGAGGTGAGCTGCAACAGTGGAGCATTTCAGCTGAGAATAATTAAAATTTAATCTGTGTATGATGCAGCTGAAGTAGATCATCTACTGTGTGGGTCTTTGGCGGACAAAGACGAGAGCAAACGGTTTCTTACAAACATGTGGACAGGGGGGGTGGGGGACAGTGTTTCTTGTGTCACTTGGGTCACGATGTGTCTGCGCAAAGGGGACAGCGTTGCCTGTATTTATAAAGGTTTTATTTTTTAATCTTTTGAACAGTGGAGGGGGTTCCATGTATGAGGTTGAAGCACTGACGTGCAGAACAAATGAACTGGATGGCAGGAGAACAATTTGGTGGTATTTTTAAAAAGAAGAAAGAAAAAAAAACACAAAACTTGGCATTGCGATGCCACCATGTGGCCATATGATGCAAGTTGTTAACAAGGATGAAACATGTTATTTTAATGTTATTTTTTATTTTGAAATCATATTATTAATAAAGTCATTAAGAACTGTTGTTCCCCTGTGTGTCCAGTCATTTACCGCTGCGTGACCCGGGCGGTGGAGGGTTCATGGAAAGTTCACGCCGTGGTCAGCGCAGTCTGCCGGGGTTAAAAGGACAAGCAGCAGGTTGGACAATAACGCCACCATAGACTGGGATGCTTATTGGAGAAGGCTGATCAATAAATTCGTCTCGGCTCTGCTCTAAGAGGGGAAACCTAACTGGAGTCATTAGTGGAAAACGCTCTGACGTGCCACTGCTGAAAAATAATACAATTAAAGTCATCTGAAGACCATTCAGCTGATCCATCAGCACTGATTGGGCTTGGTTTGCTGAGCAGATGTCAGAGGTATTGGCTTCTCGAGTCAAAAAGCCTCCAATGAAAGCTCAGAATAACCTCTGTTATCGAGATTTTTCTGTCCTGAGAAATCAATCAGACTTCATTTAGATTAGAGGTGTCAAACTCTGGGCCTCAAGGCTCCACTGTCCTGGAGGTTTTACATTTTTCTGCTTCAACTCACCTGATTCAAATGGTTTAATTACCTCCTCACCAAATCAGCAAGTTCTCCAGAACCACGTCCACAAGTCACTCATTTACACCAGGTGTTTTAAAGCAAGAACGCATCTAAAACATGCAGGAGAGTGGAGTTTGACGCATGTAATTTAAATGGCTTCTGTTTTTTTTTTACTTACAAAACATACAAAAACCAAGCAGAAATGTCAAAACATTTAGTGTGAGGGAAACAAAACTTAGTTTATTATGTGTATATGCCTGACATTTTAAATTGGTTGTGACTCTGACCAGGATAAAGTAAGCTAAATTTAATTGTAAAAAAAAAAAAAAAAATACTGCCGCTACCCCTTTAAGGCCGAATATTCGCGTTTCGCGGCGCTAGTCTTTTTGTCCCAGTGGTCTTGCCGTAGATTTATTTAGGAGAAACAGCTTTAAAAACAATCTTTTTGATGATATTTTTCCTCCTGAACCCTGAATGATACGTGTCTGTAAGTGATTTCTCATACTTAACGCCTTGTGTTAGCCTCTTGTAATTATTTTTGGAACACCTTATCTGCGTTTTAAAAACATTATGTGTGTATATTTATAGATGCTAATCGCGTTAGCCTTTCTATGGAGTTTCCAGTGTTAGGTTAGCATACATGCTAAACGTCATCTGCTTAGTTATTTTTCTACAAAACTTGGTACTTATGAAAAAATAAGTTTAAGTTTGAAAATTTGCTTTCATATTTTAGTGTTTGTGTTTCCTTTACATTTATACATATTTACATGTATTTTGTTTTGGTAAAAGTATTTCTAAAGGGAGTATTAAGTTGATAGTTTGAAAAGATTAAACACACTTATGCAGCTTTTTGAATAAATGATAGGATAGGGTGTTATATGACATGTTATATAAAGTGCATTCTTGTAATTTTAACACAGAAATTAAATATATTATTTGTCACTTTAATTGTGCAGCTGTAGCACAAAACCCACTTTTTGCCACTTTGAGCAAACCTGACAAAACCCCTGTATGTATTTAAGGTTTGTATTCACTAATATTGTCATTAACAATAGTGATAAACTCTTAATGTATTTGCATGTTATTTTTAGTTGTTTGATGGATCAAAATACCTTTTAAAAGAAACTGTTATTTAAATTCCTAAAATAGATTAGGCTGAAAACAGTTTACAGTGTTTAATGTTTTAAATAGATTAAAATAAAACCCCACCGTGTTGCTGCACAAAGCAGCTTTAAAGCTCCAAGGGAAAAGAAACAATTTCCCTCCACGCCTGATTGTAACGTTCTTTTATTTCAGAACTGATCGCACAGATTTTCACATTTCTGTCAGCACAAACAGGCCTGTTTCGCTGCGTCTCTGCGGCACCTTTACAGCTTTCCAGGTTCAAGTAAATCCAGGTTGTGTCTGGGGTATCGTGAGCTCTCAGACTGTTTGATACAAACATTTCAACGCCGCAGCTTTTACGTTTTAGGTGTCGGATCGTCTCACTTTCACATTATATCTCAGTTCAATCGATCACGTCAGCTGCAGAAACTGAAGACGCTCACCCAGACATTCTGAATCACCGTCATTTCCTTTACTTAGCTGCACAAACAAATGTCTTATTTACCTTTAACCTTAGGAGAACAAAAACACAAAGTTAACCTTTCATTTGCCACCATTTCAGTGCTTCACATACCAACAATATTATATACATTAACCGCATGAAGATCAGCCGTTTTGGAGCGAAATAACTTCTTTTTGAGGTTTGTCCCAAAGAAACAACCTCAAAAAGCCTGAATGTCAAAACATATGTACACTTCAACCATTATTCACCCCTGTGAAATAAATAAAAATCTTTAAGCTTTCGACAGAACGTATAAAGACAAACATATGTACAAAAATCCACAAATTATCATAACATTAAATGAGAGGGCACAAATTAAACAAGTTGGCTGTGAAAATACAAAAAGCGTCATTTATGGCTTCATGCTTTGGCTTTAAAAATCAAACCTTTCCACATTTTGAACACAAGCACAATAAAAACATTTAAATCAAAGTTGATCACAGAAAAAACAAAATGCATGTAAACTGTTTATGTCAAGTGTTTTCATAAATCTTCATTAGATTTTTTTTCTTTTTGGTAAAAACAAACTTTGGTAAAAAAAAAAAAGGAAATTATTCTTTTAAAAACATCCTTTTGGGTATTTTAGATTCTGTCTGTTTAGCTCAAGTATTACAGTACAAGGTTTTTACATTTAGCTTGCTGCTGTTTCTTCATCTGAACGTTTCTCAAATAAATAATCAACTTAAAAAACGTTTTAAAATCATACAGCTGTTTAACAAATGGCTTCTCTGTACAACAATCACACATCTGAACCGGGACAGAAGGAACACAATTTAAGGCAAAAAATATTTCTACAGAAGCAAAAATGACATCAGGAGACGGACTGATGAGGCAGAGTGTGTCTGCGACTGCAGCACACACTCGTCTGAAGGTCACTGCGGGTGGAACGGCGTTCATTTCGGAGGCAGCGGGTTCTCAGGGGACGTCGGAGTCGGCAGCTCTTTGTAAAAGTTGTCAATCTGCTCTTTGTACATCTTCAGCACCACGGGCCGCTTCAGTTTCATGGTTGGACCTGAGGGACGACAGGTTGGCTGTTAAACTTGGGCTTTTCTGAAACAAACCCTGCCGCCGGGTCGTTCATTTAGCTGCAGGTTAAAAAGCAGAAAGTTCGTCCCGAAGGTTTAAGAGAAACGGAGAAGCTGAAAGCTCAAAGTCGACCTAAAAACTCCTTCCAGCGGTGTTCAATCCTGGTCCTGGAGGGCCACCATCTGCATGTTTTAGATGTTTAAATGACTGAGTGATTAACAGGCTTCTGCAGATTTTGAAGAGCAGAGGAACAACTAAAACATGCAGGATGGTGGACCTCCAGGACCAGGACCAGGACCGGACACCTCTGGACTAAGCTAATGACAAAGAAACACAAAATGGCTTAAAGCACTTTTACAAAGAGGCATCATTTACACATCATTGTTTCCAACATGGGAACCTTCTACATTTCTAAAAGTTTAAATATTTTTGCCAAATGTCAAATTTCTATCACTTGGTTTAATTGCTGTAAATTGTCACTTCTGAGGCTTATCTTAATGATTTTTGAAAATGGGACATTATAATACAAATTTAATGCTTTTGACAGATTATCCATATAATTCAAATTGTATTGTAGTCTTTTTTCAGTGTTTTAACATCATTTTTACAGCAGTTACTGTTAACGTTAATTTAATTTGTATTGATTATCCCTATTAGAGTTTTAAAAAATCTTGAAATTATATGATTTAACAGGAATAAATTGCCCTGAATGGCCTAAAACTCAAATATGAACCTTTAGTTAAAAAGTCTCGATGCTTTAAGTTACAGGGAGTGACACTTCAGATGATGCCCAATGCTGGTTAAAGATGCACAAAACTGAACAAGCATCTTTTATTCAGACCGTTAGTAAATGTAGTGTTTGTGTTTCACTGACCCAGCTCTCCTCCACCGACTGAGAAGTCTCGATCCAAAACGAGCCACTTCTGAATGCGCTGGGCGTTAGAAGTTGCCTTCTCGTTGACTCGGTTGATTCCCTCCTGAATGGCGGCGTGGACCAGGCGGTCTTTGCCGCCTGCGATCTCAGAGACGTGCGTGGCGTTGCTGCCCAGCCTTCTGCAGAACTCCACAGCCTCTGGTGTCAGCTCGTCCTCGGGGTTTCCTGTCTCTGCGTTCACTTGGCACTGCAAGGGGGAAAAAAAAAAAAGTTTACTTTCTGTTCTGTTTTCCAAAACACCACCAGATGGCAGTGTTGGACAATAACGCTTCGACTCCTTGTGCTATCAGTCATGAGAGACACACTGACTCTTTCATAGATTAGATAAAGAAGATCACATTTTATCTTGTCAGCTTCCTGTCACTCTGCAGCAGGGAGTTATGTTCTCTGTTATCTACATCTGTTGAAGGGACTCAGTATCTAAACACTCACCTTAATGGTGAGCAGCATGGACAGAAATTTCCTCTTGTCTCCGATTAGCATGGCGTTGCTTATCAGCGGCACAGCTTCCTTCACTGCATCCTCGGTGGGGACAGGAGGGACGTTCTCACCTCCTGCAGTGATGATCAGCTCTGCAGGACACAAACGGTACGAAGAAGACTTGCGATTCAGTAAACAACAACAAGATAAATGAATCCTCTAAGGCCCAAAGCCTCCTGAGGGGAGTGAGGACTACCTTTAATTCTCCCGGTGATGAAGAGGAATCCCTTCTCGTCATGTTTCCCCAGGTCACCTGAGTGCAACCAGCCCTCTTCGTCCAAAGACTCCTCCGTCTTGTCGGGCATGTTCAGGTAACCCATAAAGATGTGGCGACCCCAAAAGCAAATTTCCCCGTTTCCCTCCTCATCGGGGTTGTGCAGCTTTGTTTTACACCCTGGGATCTCTCTGCCACAACTGCAAAAAAAAAAATGATGCAACTCACCACCAAGCAGACGTTTTGTTGCGCTTTTATTCTGACAGGGTCTACAAGGTGGGGGAGAGGAGGAGAAGAAGCACCTGGTGAGTTTAAAGGCCTCAGGTTGGGAGATGGTGTGAGGTCCGGTGCTCTCGCTCATGCCGTACAGTTCGTACAGAAGAATATCAAGGCTGAGGAAGAACTCCAGAGTGTCTTTGGTGATGGGAGCGGCACCCGTGTAGCACTTTCTGCAGCGGTCCAGGCCCAGAGCCTTGCGCACCTTTTTGAACACAAGCTTTTTGGCTATTTGGTAGCTGAATGTAGTGTGGTCAGATGCTGTATTTCTGAAAGGGAAACAAAAATGGGAACGTTAACGTGAAGCGACGTGTCATATCGACTTTGCAAAGTATAATTCCGTAAATAAAGAACGCAACAAATGAAACTACTGCCTCAGCGAAAGGTTAACTGCAGTGGTTTCATGGAAGAGGGAAGTGTGACACGTCAGTAAAAGACAAAGAACCAAATAAGGAACTCTTCATTATCTGAAGAAGTGAATAAACCTCGAGTTCAGAATGCATACATACTGGTTCATCCTGGTCAGGTTAGTCTGCAGACCCACGTCTTTTGCCCACGCTGCCACTTTCCTGCGCACAGCTGAAGACTTTGCTCCGACAGATTTCATCTTCTCCTGCATCTTTTCCCAGACACGTGGGACGCCCATGAAGGCCGTGGGCTGCACTTCCTTCAACGTGTTCACCAGCGAACCCTAACAACACAGAAAAACTCTGCATTTATTTATCCGGCCCTGCAGAAAGTTCAAGAACTCTTTGTTAGGAACAGAATCCACGTGTAAGAAACAAAATGGCCGCTTTTATTGTGTAAAAGTCAAACATTACCTCCTGGTATCGCTGTCCTCTTCCACCAATAACAACTTTACACACTTTAGTTGGGTTTATGATTAAATGTTGGACTCAAAAAAGAAAAACAGTCCTTGAAAGAAATCAGCTACAGAATTTGTTTGTTTCTGGCAGATAAAGTGATATAAAAAGTGCAGATGACCAGTGAAGAGCTCAGATAACTTAAAAAACATCAAACTGACCCGTTTTATAATCTTAAACTGTAAGTCACCATCTTCATTGAGAATTAAAGAATAAATTAAATTTAATGCAGCAGCTCAGCCACAAACTATTTAACTTGTAAAGTTTATGTTACTCAGTTTTAGTGACACTGTCAGACATGTATATTCTGTTTAACAATTAAATCACCAAATTGACCTACGTTGTTTTTGTCAAATCCAGTAAAAACACCATCGATTTACATCCAACATCAGAAATGTCGACTGTCCTGTATGTGCAGCTGCTGCTCACCTTCAGCGCGTCTGGCTGAGCGAAGTAGGTGGCCCCCCCGACCGTCATGATGAGCCAGATGTCGACCATCTGAGCTGCGATGTGGCTCAGCGGCAGGTAGCTGACCACCACCTCCTGAGCCTGGGTGGCGTCGTGGAGCTGCACCTGCTCGCGGGTGGAAACTGCCGTCCAAGTTATCTGAGCAGGGCGAGATGGAAACTCAGGGTTTATGACGGAGTTTGATTGCGTGTGATCACTCCTTCATTAGAGAAAATATCTGTACATATATTTAACTAAATATTTACCCCTCAAGTCTAAAGTAGAACCTTTAAAAAAGCATTTGAAACCAAAGATGTGTTATAAAACAACATGCAGGTTTATAAGAACTGTTTATATTCCCTATATTCTATAATACATAACATATTAAAACAGTTTAAGAGGTTAAATCTGCAGGCTTCACAGGACATTATTACCTTTCCTCTCTGACTGTAGTTGTAGTAGTTATATAAATCCTGAGAAAAGATGCAATGCAAAGTGATGTCTGCACTCTGCATTCACTCTTAATATGTTAATAGTTTGTTTGTAGACGAGCATGAACTTAATTGTGATACAACGCAAAGAATGTAAAGAACTTGATTGTTGTGCTGCTGAGATCTGAAGTGAAGCTGACAGAGCAACCTCAAAGTGTCACAAGATAAATCTGGAAGTGCGACCATCCGCTTTTGACTTTCTGTGGGTTTGCTTTTCATTTCTTGGTAAAAAAAAGCAATTAATCACTTAAGGTAAACCTTGACAAACATCTAGACATGAAACTGATTGCAACTCAAGATATCTGACCCTGACACGCTACCAGATCACCAGCTAAACCTTTAATTACATGTTAGATTTTATACATTTGTTGTGTTTTATTTAGAGCACATTTAAAGGTGAACACCATCCTTAAGTAAAGGAGAAGGTTCAAAATAAATACTTGTTGATTACAGTTACATGTAAATCTTTAGTCCAACAGGATTACAAAACTCTGACTTTAGATCTTTCAGATATTGTTCTGATTCATAAGAAGAAACATTCCTTCAAAATCTCGCTGCTCATCTCCAACTTTTGACCTTTCCTCTTCGCTACAACATGGGAGTCTCTGCTGTCAGCGTCAGGCACAAAGCATGTGATGCTTCAGGATTTAAAAGCACACGTGGATCTTGAAACTCACATTGTCGTGGCTCAGCATGACTCCCTTGGGCTGGCCCGTGGTTCCTGAGGTGTAGATGAGCGTGCAGCACTGATTGGGCTTCTGGCTGGAGATGATTGCGTCCAGAGGCGCGTCGGGCTCGTCACGTCCTAGCGCCATAAACTCTTCCCACTGTGGTGCACAAACGACGCTCAGATGAGTGTTATTTGTTAGCAGCTAATAACCTTTCATGCTCCACGAACATTAAAGCGTGAGCTTACCGAATACAGATTGGGTCTTTTCTCTTTCAGGGTGTCTTTATACTGAACAATGGCTTTCAAGTGAGGCAGCTTGTCTTCAATCTGGGAGCAAAAAGAATAAATGATGAGTCCATTTGGGTGGTTTTATCCAAAGAGATATAAAAGAAAGGAAAACTATGATTAGAGACGTGGAAGCTACTCTGATTAAGCTGCTAAAGACGACTGCTCTATAAAAATACTACTTATCAAAGTTTTCTTTTACTATTGTGTCCCAAATCACAAGATCCTACATGTTTTCTGTATTTATAGAAAACAAGGATAATATTTAAGCAATTTAAGTACAGATGCGTGCAGCTTTTTGTGCAAAAGCTTTTAAATAAAAACAAGCAGAAGTTGTTTGACTCATCTAATGTTGCTGGTTCTAAACACGTCTCTGTAAAGAAGAGTCTTGATATTTATTTATACTTAGTGTCCGTTTATTGTTGTGACAAAAACAAAGTGCTTTTTTTCTGTGAAGTACACAAATGAGACTGAGAGGTGAGACGTTTTCCCCTCCGGTGTTTGACGGTGAGAAGGTCCGATGACGAGAGGAGCGTAATGTTTACACATGTTGAGGAAATCGTCAATCTTAAATCAGTACAGCTATGATAATAAAGGCACCAGTCAGCGTCAGAAGACCAGTTTGAGACAGAAAACATGTTTGTATCAGTTATAGGACATTCTGACCTGTCCTTAAGACGCGTCATCAGATCTAATTAGACTCAACAGTCAAGGTCAATCAGTTCAAATCCAGCCACTCTTCACTCACCTGAAGGATTTTCTGCAGCTGTTTGTGATTTTCCACCACAATGATGTTGGCTTTGCTGTTTTCTGCGACATACTGACATGCCTCGGGAGAGTTGGTGGCGTAGATGCCCACGGCGAACCCTCTGCAAGATACAAAGAGGAGTCCAGCTCATCACATCGACGGGCCTTAAAAACGTCCTCATTGAGCAGCGATATTTCACTAAATGCCTCAAATATACATCCACTGTTTAACAGAACAATGTCTGAGCTTTAAAACAAAGTTAGCGTGCGTAAACATGATCTTCTTCCTTCGTTAAACTGGTTTAACGGGCTCACATTCCTGTCATGACTGAGGACACAATGAGCTCAGACAGCACTCCTACAAGAAGTTTCATCTTTGCACACAGAAAAGCAGAAAACAAAAACACTCTGATCCTCTAAACCAGCTGACCTAAATGAACTCGTATAAATCTTGGAAGAAGGGCAGAGAATAGAAACTGTCGCCATAAAGACTGAATAAAAGCATGAAAATCCGCAGATGAGTGGTGACGTAAGAGGACCGGAAGCCTAATCTTCGTTTTTAAAGAACTGGAGATGAGTTTTGATGTTAGCTTGTTGAATAAAAGCTGCTACACAATCCACAAAACCAAGAAAATAACTTTTTTTCCTCTGAGAAAACATTGACGTTCTCTTTTCTCCTGCAGCTTGTTCTTTACACATCATCTGGACGGAGCATTTTCCTCGTGTGGCGTCCAGCAGCTGTCGTGTGATTGGTCAGAAACTTGAGGTGGGTGCAGTTCCCACTTTGAGCTCTTTTTTCGGAGTTTTTCATGATTAGTTCGACCTAAACTGTAATTACAAGTATTAAGTTCATAAAAAAAACGTGAGATGAATGTTTTAAATCTTCTGCTTTTTGAATAATAGAATGTAAATTATTAATTATGTAAAAGTTAGGGTTATTAAAGTAATACAAATATCACAAAAATATACCTAATTTATCAAAACTCAAAGCATTTGCTCCCTTTGTTTTGCATTATGTGTTCCTATCAGGTTGTTCTACCTAAAACATCAGCATCTTGCCCAAAAACTGAACTTAAAACCAAAACTTGGAGCGACTGAAAGCAGTAATTCTCCTCCGCTGTAGTGCTTCCCGTCCGCTTTAATCAGTAGATCATAGAAGATGGGCACGAGATATTGTGTTGTGGATCTTAGCGTGCATCGTTCAGGAATGAAGAATATGCAATAATAAAAACATACCTTTGTTTTTGTGAAACTGAGTGAGAGAGCAGCCACGTATTAAAAAAACTGACTTACCCTGCCAAGATGGCTCCGATGTCGGACATGAACCACTCAGGAGAGTTGAAGCCAAGGATCCCGACGCCGTGATATCGCTGCAAACCAAGCTGCGGACGGATAAACAGATGTTTTACTTATTTGACTTTTCTCTGCTTTATTTTAAACATATTTTCGATCATTAACTTTCTACTCAAACGACAGCATGAAGGAGCTGACAGTGCGATATTTGAAGCTCTGAAAACTAAAACATTTGTCTGTTCCTAAAGCATTTGGAGACAGACAAGCTGCTCTACAGAAAGATGAGCGTATTTCCACAACAGCAGGAAGAACGGTCAAATGTAATGCAAACTGATATCTAAATTTAAAATTGCGGTGAGCCATTTAAACGAGTCACAAAGTCTTTCGTAACATTGGTTGAAGCGTAATATGAGACTCGGCTGTGGACAGAACGATGACTTATCTGCTGACTGAAGAGTGATAAAGAAGAAAGATGTCATGTCAGTGAGATTAAAAGTCCAAAAAATACACAAAGATCTCAAGGTCTGTGACATCAGGCTGAGATCATTTTGGATTTGGTCAGATGGAGATCTGTGAGCGTATCTGTGGACAGTAAGTGCGTCCATGTGAGTAGGAACAAGCTTTCGTGCTGATTAACTGAGGAGTTTCACACAAACTGCTTCAGATTTGATTGTTGGAAAGAGGTTTAAAGTTTCCGAGAGGTTACAAAGCTTTGAAGTTTGCCGAAACCGGTCTTTTCAGATGACAGCTGAAGATGCCACGTCTTATTAACAACCCAAATAACCTCTGAGACCTTCCAGAGCTGAAAGAGTTCATTTCTTAGGGGCTCCCAAACCGTGCTGCAGGACTGCGGGTGCATTTACACCTTATAGGTCAGTCAGTATTTTATTCTGTCTGAACATTTAAAACTGCGACAGTGTTGTTGTCAAGGAATGGAATAATACAGGTTGAACAGGAAGAAGCTTTGATCAGATTGGAAGAAAGAGAGCGAGAGAGTTGGAAGTACCTTTAGGAAGCTCTTGGCAGCAGTGCGGCAGGCCTGGTAGTACTCCTTGTAGCTGAGGGCTTTTAGCTGCTCCCCCTCTTTCCAACCCAAAGCTGTGAAGTCCCCAAATCGTCTCACAGCTGTCGAGAAGGCCTGGTGAACAGTCAAAGGGGTCTCCGCTGCCATACCGGAGTCGCCCATCCTGAGCTTCACCTCTCCGTCGCGCTGCGTCGTCCACAGACGCAGCTCTGCTGCGGACGCCACCGGCAGCGAGTCTGGGCGCTGAGCGTTCACTGAAGGAGGTGAAGACGATAATGATCAGAGGCTCAGGGACGAATCTTTTCTTATTTCCAATAAAACTGCCCCGTGTTTAGTGTGCACCGATAAACACACACGCCTTTGTTGTCTGGGCACAAAGAATGCACAGATTACTCACTGCAGCCATTTTGATTTACAAGCACTTTCACAACCGGACATTTAAAAGTTTGACGTGTCACAGGATCAGAATCTCAGCAGCTGTTTGATGCTGTAGTCCTAGACAAGCTCAGCTTCAGCAGCATCAGTGTTTACAACTAAGGAGACAGTGTACCTCGTGGATGTGACATGAATGCTCATATATTCTGATGTGACGGGGGAGTCCCATCTTTTCATAAAATACTTGAATCCCAAGCACCTTTGCTTTCAAACTGGAATCTGAACTCCTGTTTAAAGATCCAAATTACAGCTGAATTAAGATTTACACCATTCAGCAGTGAAAACAAGCGAACATAAAGAAGTTCAGAGTAACACCCAAGCTTCAACAACAAAAAGCAGAAAGGTTTAATAATTGATCCGGACTGGGTTGGGATTCTATGGTAACAAAGACAGATGGGTTATTGGCCTAAACGCCAGCAGGATGTTTTAAATATAAAGCGGTGTCACATGGTGGATTTATGACAAAACGGACTGCTTATCGGTTTTATGACAGGTGGGATGCAAACCATTTTCTCCTGAAAAATATCGACTACAGGTTAGAGACCTGAATGTTGCTTTAAATATCTAACATTTCACTCAGATTTTACGTCTAAAAAGTAGAAAAAATACTGATGTTTTTAGTGTATAATATAAATTCACTAGAATCGTATTTCAGGGTAGACTTTTCCCGATTTCAACAAGTAATACAGGTTACATTCACGAGTTTCCATCAGTGACGATAACAGGAAAGTATGTCAGAGCTGAGTTTAGAGGAAGGAAAGGGAAGCTGCCAAAGAATGTGGAGCGAGTGCTTCCTCAGGAAAGACGTTCAGCCACAAACGCTGACTTCAGCAGGAGGGAGCATTTTAACTCCTTGATCTGGACTAAACGTAAGTTTGTACACTAATCACTGTGGTTTAACTCCAGCTGCCCCTCCCTCAGACAGAACAAACACGTGGCGGCGTTTCTTCGGGCCTCACCCTGCGATGCGTTGGAGCTCTGCTCAGCTGTGGCCGCCGGAGTCTCGGCGCTGCTGGTGACGGCAACGTAAGCAGAGGCCTCTTCCTCTTTCTCTCTCGTGGACTCTTCCTCTGAAGACTCACTAAAGGACAGGAAGGGGAAAAGGTGTTGATTTAGGAGTGAGTGGATTTCCAAAATGAGTCATCCTGGGGGAAAACCACTGGGAAAAAATAGATCCCATCATCATAACTGCATCTATTTGACCCTCAACGAGGAGTTTTCTAAAGTGGCGTCACTGTGACATTATGTTCAAGCTGAGGAGCATTATTTGAAACCACTGAGGGTTGAAGCTGTGATACCAGTGATATGTTTGTCTGTTCTGATTTCCCTAATGAGCGCACTCCTAGTCAAATCCAAACAAAAGATAGTGATGCTGCATGTTTGCAAAGGGCGCACCTTCGTTGTGACCAAACCAAAAACACCACAAACCCTGATCATCTTTGATAGTAAGGCAGCAGTTTCAAACCTTTTTTTTGTCCTTTAAAAACACCACGAAACTAACTCGCAAGTGTTCGACAAATGCTGTCCTTCTCCATCATCTGTGAGCGGTAAAACTGAAGTAAACTGCAGAGAGGAAACCTTTCCATAACCAAGAGCAGCATGTTGGCGTTGACGTACTTTGCCACGTCCGCGACGGCGCTGTCTCCTGCACCGCAAGACTCCGGGAACGGGAAGCCTCCCGCCTGAGGAGGCTCCATCACCACAGCTTCAGACATGGCGGCAGACTCGCAGGCGGTCACTGAAAGAGAAGAGCGCACCAAGCCGCTGGTTTTAAATGGCAAAAACCCCCACAGAGGAAAATAATTACAGGAACTGAAGACACACATCAGGTGTTTGTAAACGAGAAGAAAATCTAAATAATTCAGCTTAAATAAGACGTTTCTCATATGAAAATCAGTCATTTCACTAATGTCGTTCGTTTTTACGCTCCCAGAATTGATGGTTTTGTTTATTTTTTTTTGCTTTTATCCGATTATTGTTCTTGTTCAATAATAACAAGCTTTTTTGTTTTAATTATTAGTGTTTATTTAATTTAAATGTTTAGTAAAATAAGGTCCCACAGTTCAAGCTGAGAAACACATATTTACATTTTAAAAAGTCAGTGCTGCAGATTTTATTTCTTTCTGTAAACTCAGACAATCATAGATCTAAAAACTCAAATATTTCTAAAGGACATGATGAGCAGTCTGATGATGAGCATTGACCAATTTACCCGCCACAGCTTTGTCTTGAAAAATTAGTTTAAAACACATTTATATTCCAACAAAAACAAAGAACAGTCTGTACTGAAATTGTAAAATCCACATGGGTTTAAATCTTTGACACGGACTTAAGAAAATTCAAAATAAACCTTTTGGAAAGCTACTTTCAGAATGGCTGCTTTTTGCTTAATTTAACAAAATCATATCAACTTACTGGGATTACAAACTCAAAATTAAAGTGATGAGCTGCTCCTTAACATACAGAAAACCAGAAACCTGGCCGTGCGACAACGAGCTGTGTAATCATCATAAAACTAACATCTATGTGTTGCTGGTGCAAGGTCACTTTTTATAGCCAGGGTCACACATTCGTCCTTGTTTTGGCTTGTTTTTTCCAACCTTATCAGGCATTCAGAAACATTATTAAACGACTTAAAGTAATACCTGATCTCTGTTGACTAAAGAAAAAGAAGGAACTAAAGCGCAGTGAAGGAAGTAGGCTAACTGTTGGATATCACCTGTACTTTTTATGATGTTTGAGGAACATCATAAAAAGGGGTAAAGGCTGATAAGGGGGAAAGTTGCAAGTAAAAACAGTCGTGTTTGCCTAAAAATATTGGTCTACATTTGACCGCTGCTTGGTCAACAGAGCACCTTTGAAAGTCAACACAATTATACAACAAAAGACACTAAGAACAAGGAAACTCCTTGCAGGTCAACGAAAGGCGATTAAAGATTTTACTCTCCGACTAGATGTTCAAACTTCAGATGTGTGCTGTCATTGTTTCAGAAGCGTTGTGGGGGCAATCGTTGTGTTTTTGTTTTGCTTTGCGGGTACGTCGGCACAGGAACCACGTCCAACATCAGCTGTGCCACACCCGTGTCCTCTCACTGAAAACGCCGCTGCAGCCGGGTCAGGACCCCACCTCTTTCTCTTATCACAGTTTCGACTTGTTTATTTAAGGGGGCTGACGGCACATACCAGCAGCTTTGTGTGCTTGTTGGGGCAGGAGCCCATTGTGGCTCACATTGTCGGTAACAATTAGTCCTGGGTAAGTGGAGAAACACGGGGCTCCGGAGAGGTCGGAGAGCAGAAACAATAATATTTTTCCAGCAGGAGTTCCAGTTTGATATGCCAAACAAAACTTCCAAAAACATTGTGTCTAAAATGGCGCTGACATCCCTGATATTCATAAAACAGAGGTTAAAAGCACAGCCTGCTTCCGGTGATGTGGTTGGCCAATTTACACCGAATAGGCTTGAGTTTTAAGGTCTTCACCAGGAGCTTTGAGAAGTCCACTTCTTTTTACAAACCAGAGATTCTGCTGGGACGCAGCTGCGGGTGGAGGGGGGTGAAGTGAGACCAGCCTCAAAGGTCCTCCCCACACGCCTTCTTTTATTTCTTTAGTCTCTGTCTTTGTTATGGTATCGGGATGAAGGGAGGAGCAGGGCGTGATGGACATCTCCAGAAAAGCTTCACTCACTTGTAAAAAAGTCTGTGGTATGAAATGTTAGCTTTAAAGACAGGCCATGGAGTCATTCTGTATGTGTCCTCTTTTATATCTCCTCCCTGGAAACACTGCATCCATTTCAGATTATGCAAAACATCATCCATTAACGTCACACAGAAATAGGTGATATTCCACCGTTCATTTTGCCCTAAAAAAGCAGCTCCTGTTCTTGTCAGCATCAGCCTCTGGTCGCCTTGCTGATTAGAGACTGATTAGACTTTTTTTTTTAAACCACAATCTACCTAAATGATAAAATCCCCTGCACATTATACTACACTTTTACTTTTAGTTTTGTAACATCCATTTTCTCAGAGCTGTTGTTTCCCCAACATCAACACAGGATTATAAAGGAGTTTCCTTTTAAAACACATCTTTCAAACAAGTAAAACCAAATGATTTATTTCAGTATGGATCTTTTAGACAAAATGTCAGCGACCAGTCGCATCGTCCAATATGACATATTCAGCCAATTCCTTATTGGTGTTGAGAAATGTTCTTAAAGTCGGATTTCATTGCTCAGAAAAGCCCAGATGAATCACCTCGTGGAGGAGTTTGCAACCTTGCAGACCCTTGTAGATTTACTGCAGTCATACAGCCAGGAGAGGATTATGACGATGGAGGATAGATGAGCTTAGCAACAGCTGGTCCATTCAGAAAGGGAAATGCAGAAACGGCTGAGGGGTAACAACACTTAAGGCTCTTATGCTTCGTCACTGATTGTCAGAAAAGATGATTCGGCACATGTGAAACCATCACAACTCCATCCTCAAAGACAAAAATGTGTATAGAATGAACCAAAAGGGACTCTTCCTTCCAACATCTTCAGCTAATCCCCTCTGAAACAGCATAGAAAATCCCCACCCGTCTCAGCAATATCTTTATTCTCATGCTGTCTCTGTTTGTCAGAAAAGGAGCCTAAAACTCAATCTAGATACCCAGATTTTCCAGAAGTAAAGGCTCGACGACGTGGTGTGAATCCTCAGGCAGCTGTCGCCTCAGAGAACAGCAAACGCTGGGCGTGAACCTCTGCATCTTTATTGTATCGTAGCTCCTTTTTGTTCATTAGGAAATGTTTTTAAACCAGTTGTTTCAATTAAAAACAAGAGCGGCAGCTTCTGAAGGGCATGAGTAAAATTACAATGACATATTTCTGCAGGTTGGGCTACACCCATGTATGAAGGGACGTGGTATGCTGTCTGGTAACCAGGAAAATTTTTCATATTACTCCTTAAATTCAACACCGAAGCCAAATCAGCTGCAAACGAAAGACAGCGAGAATGAATGTAAACTAGACTTTTATCATTTTAAGCCATATAAAATCTAACAATACATTAAAAAAACGCAAGCCGATTTTATAAATAAAACCATTTTCTCACCAAACCTGATTTCTTACAATGAAAGCTGATCCATACGTACAGATAACAGCACTTCCTCCTTGTTACGTGTATTTAAAAGTCAAATTCAGTTGCGATACTCACATTGCATTGCTGAAAAGTTAATAGTCTCTCGAGCTGATCTTTACTAAAATTGCCCCGTTTTGACTTTCCTCCCTTTCTAAAACAGCTTTGGCTTCAGAGATACTCCAGCCGACCTCTGTGTCTACACCACGAGCAGCGTATCATTCATTTTCAAACACAACTAGTACCGGTGCTCTGTTGGTTCCCTCCCTCCCGCAGACCCCACCCAGACGGGCTGCCGGCTTCTTCCAGTCACCCACACCTCCTCTCATCCTGAAGCTCTCCGATTGGCTGAAACGTCTCACACCACAAGACTCATTCTCCACATAAGGGCACGGGAGCCAAAAAGAAGAAGGCGGGGGAAGTTGCTGCGAGGAAGCACATACACACACTCTTTTGACAGATGATGCTGTGAAACTCCAGCCCATCCCCCCGTCAGGGAAATACCGCCTCACACACAAGTACACGATGGCGAGGTTACTATCGGACAAGCTGTACGCAAAGGTTTCTAAAGGGACTGGGCTTTAGGAGCAGCTTTGCACTCTTCAATGAGACCCTCACACTGTGACCTACATCACTAAAACTGATGCTGAGCTTTCTTCTCTCATCTGCCTGAATGTAAATTTAACGTTCATTACAGGCAGCACGGTAGAGTGGTGGTTAGCGCTGTCGCCTCACAGCAAGCAGGTCGCAGGTTCGCCTCCTGTGTGGGGAAAAATGTTCACGTTTTACCCGCGCATGAGTGGGTTTTCCCCCATAAACCAGAAACCTGCATCTTAGGTTCATTGGAACCTCTAAAACTGTCACTAAGTGGGAGTGAGAGCATGAATAGTTGTCTCGTTTGTCTCCATGTGACTCTGAGACGGACTTGTGACCTGTCCAGGGTGTCCCCTGCCCCTCGCTCATTAACACCAGCTGCTCCACGACCCAGAAAGGAAGAAGTGTGTAAAGATGATGGATGGATGTTCATTATGAACTACAGCTGAAACACAGATTAATACAGATTAAAGGTAATAACTTCAAAGGTATAAAGACCAGCTAAAAGCATTCACTAAGAGCTCAATATTTTCTCATACCCATGATTAATGTGTCCTTAAATAAAAAAAATGCCAACTACCACGTGCATTTGTTTACCTGTGAAAACAACTGAAGTGACAAAAACTAGGTCAGCAATAGAAGAGCTGTTTGGGATGGAGAAGTCCAACAGTTTTAATGTGTTGGTACATATTTACGCTCAGATTTTTGGTCTTTACGGCGCTCCACCGCCCCGCTTGACCCCGATATATAATCCCCAGTTGTTTCTTTTTCTTTTCTTTCATGTTTGAGGTTATATTTCCACCTGAACGGCTTCTACGTTTGTCCAGTCCATGTTTGTTTATCAACAGACTAGCCTGATGAAGGTCAGTCATGTGACTCCAGCTTCCACGTGATTTTCGGGGGCATTTTTCAGGCCGTGTGGACCAACATTTCAGGATTGCAAATCATTACATCAGGAAAACTACTGGAGTAACATCGTTCAAACTGTATCTTTAAATACAGCTCAGGATAAACGTTTGTTTGATTCATACTTTGCAATGAGAACCTTTACTCTGCGCTTTTACTTGTGTGTAAATATGTTGATCAAACTTGACCTTTTCATCGCAAAGCGCTGCTGGAAATTAATGACATGCCTGCTTTATTCTGAGAATTTATTGACAATCTAATTTTAACTAAAAGCCACAGCTGTCAGCCCAAATAAAAAGCCTCTCAAGACAGTCCTGTACTTCTATTTTTAAGCCCTGACCTCACAACAAAACAAAGGAAGTCTCTCTAAAAGAGAAACAATTGATGGAGCTGAAATAGATAATAAATTGCCATTCACAAAAAAAAAAGAAAATGCTGATTACACAAAATGCACCCCGGTGCAACCAGCTGTAAAAAAATGACCAGAAAAGCAAGTAAAAATCCCTTTAAAGCCATTTAATTAGTTCACCATCAGCTCTAAATGTCATTTGCAATTACTTGAGCAACACTATAAATAAAAAATACAGAAAAACCTGTCATAATGACAGATGAGGTGGTAAAGAAAGATTTCTCACGCGATTTCTCTCAAAACTCTGCCTGCACAGTTTAACAGCTCAAGCATTTCAAGTAAAGGTGGAAAGAAACTGAACTTTGTCCTCAAACCTAATAAAATATTACAAAAACCCATTCACTTTTCTGACACAACACTCAGAAAACACAAGGTATATATAGAGTCTGCACCACAGTCATTTTTGCAGATGCTTGACTCTGCATTTACCCTTATTTATTTATTGCATTTCACTTTTTAAGCTCAACCTCTAAATAAACTTATGCGCAGATGCTCACATGACCTCACATGTGTGTCATCGTTCTCTGTAGAAAGATGAGCCTCGGCCAATCACGGCAGGAGAGGAAGAGACTGAACCACCACGCCACAGGGTCATGTGACGCCCAGAAGCCCATCCAGAGCAGCCAAACCGCTGCAGGAAGCGTTTAGTGCTGATGCACCCTAAAACTGTGGTTATTCTCAGTCGCTGACATCCTCTTGACCTTTTCAGGCTCTCCTCCTAAAATATGTTTTATACAGCTAACAAATATCAATTAATACAATCAGGGTGTAGAAGCAGTTTCCTCTAGAGGCTGTTCCCATGAGTTTCATGTTTATTCGCTGGACAACAAATGTGAAAAGCAGAAGTCACTGAAGGAATAATCAAGTTACACAATTTGTCACCAGCAGTGTTGGAGTTTTCCATGTGTTTGTTAATATTTTTAAAGGATTTCAAGCAACTCCCTAGTGTTTGAGGTCATTTTCATTCAAACTTTTAAGTATTTTTGTGTTTGACATTAAACAGACAGGGTAAAAAAAGCATGAATGTTGTGCAGGACAAGCTCAACCCAATCAGACGAGCTACAAGAATGCAACAGTTTTCCAATTAAATTAAATTGAAAGTGAAATTTTACCCATTTGTTCTTAATGTTAGATTCCAATAACCAAAACAAAACAGAGAGAAGTGAAACAAATGCTTATGAAGCCTTATGACCTGATTCAATGTTATCTCGTTGCTGCAGAAAACACGCAGTCAGACAAAAAGTTTATAAACTTATATATGGTCCTTCAGGGAGGGCTTCATTCCCCCATAATGCTCAGAGAATCCCCGTAGCTGTTTGGTATGAATGTGCCTCCGTACGTGCACTTACAACGCATAAAGCCTTCTCAGGAAGTACTAAATCAAAGCAGATTTCTTTTGATTTTTAAGTCACTGATTACATTCACCGCTGCTGGTTGGTGCCTTAGCAGTCACTCTAAAGTATCTCTATAAAGAATTAAAAACGGTTCTTTTTGCTTACATGTCCCGGATCTTGTTGTGCTCTACTATCCATCAGAGACTGAAGCAGCTGAGTGTCGAAGTGAAAGGTGGAAAACTGCAGCTCAGCAACAAAAGGGCGTCACCACCGAGGTGACATTCTTCTCTTTAATTACCAAAGAATGCTGAACTTTTAAACCTGAACCTGACAGACCTGCAGAGTCAACCTGCGGTGTGTATTACTACTGCAGAGTCAAAACACTGTCAAAAAGGTTACTTAAGGTATTATAGGTACTTATATACTTGTCAGATCTGGATGGATTGAATTGGACTGTATATAACTTAATTTCAACTGAACTTTATTTAACTTTAGTTGTGAATTAGCACCACTTTAACTGAATATAATTATGTCTGATCATTACATTAAGTGTATAGATGCATAAATAATAAAGCATCATATTAATATTATATGTCCAGAGAGCTGAGCTCAAATGTTTATTGAACTTCAAACGCAATCATTTATCCCTTAATGGTTACTTTTAAGCATAGTATACACATATCATGGTGAACATAAGTAAATACAAAGTCATTTGCATGCAAAGATTGCATTTTCCACGTGTTTTAATGTAGCTGCTTCGGGTAAAATTTTTAAATTTCTTATTTACCTTAGTCTGATGGCAGGAATGTTGAGAAACTTGTTTTATGGTTTGGTTACACAAGTTCAGTTAGCATGTATGTAAAACTTGAAGCTAACGAGTTAGCATGTGCTAAAAGCAGCGTTTTAAAAAGGGGGCGGGGCTTCACGAGTCCAGGTTAAAGACAAATGAAAGTAAATAAAATTTTAAAAATTATCTGAAACTATCTCATGAAACCAGTTAGTTCAAGCTATAGTCAACATGAAACTCTTAAAAACCCACCACTTTTCATTTTAACAGGTCAGCTTCAGCTGAACTCTATTTTAAATGTGAAACATGAACTCAAAATGGGAAAATTAGTGAAATTAAAACTCAATTATCTTTGTCTGCTGGACCCAAATGTGACTTTTACAGCTTTAGACAACACTTCCACTTTAACTCACAGTGCATAACAATAACCAACCTGACCAAATAAAGGTACTCTTCATTGTTTAATCATGCAAAAACAGACCTAATTAAAACAAAAAGAGCTTTAGGGTCAGAAATAATAAACCTAAAGGCAACACAGAAACCCAGAGCCCAGGATTGAGTCCAAAACCTTTCTGTAAAAGATGCATGAATGTTTGCTGAAAATATAAGCAATTTCTGCTTCATGGACAAGATTAAGTTTAATAAAACCTAAAAACAAACAGCCAAATAAAAATTAATTTACAGGTTTAAAATCACAATGACAAGTTGCAGTTCAGAACTGCAGACATTTATAAATAAAGCACACAAAAAAGTTAAGCAGCAAAGATTCACAAGCATTTAACTTTTTTTGTCTTGACAGAAATGTTTACAACCTGCTTTGTCTGGTTGTTTGTTACTGAGTTTCTTTCAATTTATTAAACATTTACAATAAGATGAAAAAAAAAAAGATTTTTGTTTTAAGCAATTGTTCCCAGTTCATTATGAACTATTAATCTTTTTATCATGATAAACTGGTAGAAAAATATTTTATATCAATCTGATAAACTAGTGTCAAACTATAGGGCTTTGCTGCCACTGTGTGGTGAAAAGTAGTAACTACATTAGAACGATATTAAACTTTTGCAAGAAAAAAAAACAGAAATATTTGTGTATTTTCTAGATTTTTGAAGTTGAGATCCATAGAAATACCACAAATCCATTCACAGTAACAGATGTGTATTCAGAACAACAATTTACAACAATTAGGGCAATATACATAAATATATTCAGAGCATAAAATGTTAATAATACACTATTTGGTGTTTATTTCATTTAGTCTATTTTGTTATTTCTTATCTATTTATTCAGGGACAAGTGTTAAGTATTAACAAACATATAACATCATAACAATTATAGCCTTGGCTAATTTGCAGTGCGCGTCCCCCAGAGGGCCCATTAACACAAAAATTTAAAACAGTTTAAAAAAACAAAACATTACACTTATTAAGACCATGCAAAACAACAAGACTAAAACAAATCACAATAACATCATTAAAAGGGTGGCAGAAATTCACGACTACAAAACTGTTTCTCCTTCAGATTTTTTGTATTTTTGAATACATTATTAGAGATTAAACTCTATGAATCTTTGTAAAACAGTTAATGTCTTGTTTAGTAATTGTTTTTTTAAGATGTTTTCCTATCTTATTAATACAGACTGAAATTTGTTTGTGGATTTATGAATGAATTTTACGCCTCATAAACATTTCCCTATTAAACAGCACCACCTAGTGGCTGAATTTTAATAATCAGTTTTATTTAACTGGGCGGAACCAAAGACCACTGTTTATGGGCGGAACTAAAGACTAAAGTCTATGGGCGGAAAGCTTTTCGGCATGGACCCTCCCCCCACTGAGTGAGGGCCGTGACGTAGGCGTCCAAGGGTAGCAACAGTTGCCTCGAGACCCTGTGGCGCTATAGTGACTGTAGCCGTGGAGACAGTTACTTACCAACGGGCGCAACACTCAGCAACAGCAGCAGCAGCATCTGGAAGTCACCGAGCGAGTGGGAGAGAGGGCTGAACTTTTGTGAAAGCAAAGGTGAATATATATATTTTTAAACAACATTTAGAAACTGGTTCGATCTATATTTCGAGGGGAGAATAATCTAGCGGGGGTCAAACGCGTCTTCACAACACATAAACTTATCCTCTAGTTGGCTTTCGCCTCTTCCTTCAACTGACGACAACCTTCTGGCACAGTTTGCTAACAGAAAGCGTTTATGGCTACTACAGCCGCTCCGGAGCATCACTTTACACTTGTTGCTGCGCTGTTTTAGCGGGTGTCGAAACGTGAACGCACTTCCAGCTCATCAAACACGCACACAAACACACACACACAGGCTTCCCAGTTCGAGGGCAGCTAAAGCTAATTTGGCAGCTGCAGCCATGAGTGGAAGTTCGCTTGCGAGTTCGCGTCGCGTCGTCAGCCGCGGCTCGGTCTCGTTGGGTCACAGCAACGAGGGTAAAACTTGAGCCTTTTTTTTTCTTGTCGGAACCGAACTCCAACAGGTGGGGGTGTAAAAAAATCGGGCACCGTTGGTTCTGTTGGGCCAACCGACAGCAACGTCCGCGAGACCTCATCGCATCACGTTAGGACAACTTTCGCAACTCGTAAGCTTTTCCACCCCCCTCCAGAGGAGTTTTTAAATCCCAGTTTTGTCTTAAACACACAGTCAGGTTCTAACATTTTAACTAGTTCTACCACCTAACAGCCACACTAAGCCTGGTCGGTTTCACGGGAGGTGTCTCTCGGTGAAAAATGAAGAAATCTCTGTTTTTATCAGACTGTGAGACAATCCACATCAAGAGCAAGCTTTACGAAGTTAAGTTGTGGGAATTATTTTCCAGTAACTACAATAACAAGATGTGTTACAGCTAGGTGGTGCTACTGGATGATGGTTTTGTTATATTTCTCTGTCTTGTTTTTACAGTTCAAAGTGCTGCTTTCTGTAATTTCACAACTTGGGCTACTTTATTCCATAGTGTGTTTTACATTAATAAGGATGTATTCAGTCATGGCTTGTATTACTCCCAGTTTTCTACAAAAAATTAGGTTTTTATCTCTTGATCTGTCCACTTTTAGTAATATCATGTGTTGAGCAGACTAAAATCTTCAGGTTGTTCTCAGTTACTCTTCTTCGTTGTTAAAGTGTTAAAGATTCACATTCATCTGTGCCACAACTCTGCAGAGAAACGTTGCGATTTTAAGTTAATGAGTCTGTGGTTAGTTTTAATAGCACGTTGCCTACTTCTTTTTGTGCATTAATTCTAACAAAGCATCATCTCAGAGACATTTGTCAGGTTCTTGGCTGGCTGTTGAAGCAAAACGAAGATTATTTGCAGCGTGAATGTGCCTTCAACTAATAACATGTGTCTTTCCATCTTATATTCATCTTACACAGGATGGGAGTTGATGTTTTATTAATGAATTCCAGTATCTGTGTCCCTATAGGTAATAAGGGGCCAAAAGTAGGTCTCGTAATTATTATCTAGACCTAAATGCGTAATTGGAAAGCTCATTTTAGAGCGGTGGTTCCCAAAGTTGGGGTCATGAAGTACCACGAGGGGTCCTGAGAAAATCAAATTACCTTTTTAAAAATGACCTTATTTAGCCCGAACAAAGAAAAAAAGGTCATAAATGCATAAAAATATAAAATGTTTGTATACCTCACCGGTTTGAGGAGGTATACAAACATTTTTTTGGGGGGACAAAAAACTTTTACTGGTCAGACATTCTTTGCAGCAACAAAAATAAATGAAAATGACAACGAAGAGATGATTCTGTTGAAACTGTGCAACCTTTATCTGCCCCCCTGTAGAGTTTAACAGTGTTGTGTTTACATAGCAACTTGTCATACAAATACACAGAAGTCATGGAAGGAAAGGGGTTTTTCTTTATAAAGTCTGGGTTTTTGATCTGGTTATTATTGTCCTCTTTGTGGCTGCAGTGCATATCTCTAATTCATATCAGCATGACAGAAAGAAAAAAAAATGCTGAAAGGGAAAACTGAGCGAGAATGTTGGTCAAAGTGGAGACAAATGTATTTTATTATTATTTTCTGTTGTGGAAAACCTGCCTTGTGTCAGTGTGTTGAATCTTAGTTGCTATATTTGTCTTCATTAGCATTATTAACACAGAAAGTTCGACTTCTGTTGACCAGCTCCTCTTCTTTCCTCCCATCCTCAGCTGCAGTTTCTGAAGCAGCTTGTGATTTTTGAATTGCGTCGTCACCTGTTGTGTGTTTAATGGACCCCTGTATTTGGCTATGAATTGGACAACTGCAGTGGTCTCTGGGGCAGCGGGTGACCTGACACAGCTTTTGATCACACGTCTGTGTGTGTGTGTGAATTTTGAACGTGCGTGTGTAAGTGTGTTGTGTTAGTGAGGGTGTGTTTTGCTTGTGCTGAATTTAGCTATCTTGATGAGGCCCACTGTTGGCCTGGGAAGAAGTCCATCCATCCAGTAGCCCGATATAGACCCGAGCCCGATGACTGTCATCTGTTTTGCCGTTACAGTTTACAGGCGGTCATATTCAGATTATAGCCTGTTTGGCTTTTACACATACTGTTGTCTGATTATAACAGTTTATCACAGAACTGCAGTCAAAGTCATATCAGGAAATCACAAAGCAAAACAGAAGAGCTAAAACCTAAAACACCTCCTGGGACTTGTTAGTGGAAACGAACAGTGTCATTTGAACACATGAAATGTTACAGTTTCATGATCTCCATAATTCATTCATTTCTTTTTTAAGTGACGAGCTGCCGTCTCTTCAAAATAAAACCGTTTAACTGTTGCGATAAATTGTTCAACTACAGACATTTTTGTAAATCACTGTTGGCTTCCGCTGCCGGGATACAAAGAAACTCTTGTCATCTGAAGATGCAGCCACTGATTTGCCCTCGTGTGGTTGTAACAAGCTGAAACTTGTTGTGAAATGAAATGCTTCTCGGTCTGTTGCCTCCTGAGTGTATGTGTCATCGGCAGCATTCCTTGCATTACACCTGTTTGTATCATAGCTACACAACTGGTAATTAAATTTCCTGCCACAAACAGAAGACATTTGCATCACAATGACACCCCCCTTCCTCCTATTCAGGCAGGGGCAGGAGCAGACCCCCATTTGCTCCACACTTTTCCTTTCTTTTGTGGAGTTTTAAGCTAAAAAAGAGATAGTTATTTAGCAACAAAGAGGAGCTCTGTTAGTGTAAACCTACTGCTAAGTAATAACCAGATGCTAGATTAAACCTTTTGGTAAAAGAAGACAGATAGACAGTAGTTTTAGGTGGATACTTTTTGTTGTCTTTTATTAAAAAAGATAATTTTGACGTGCAGTGGATGTACACAGGTGGGTGTCCTAACACCGCCTTTAGAGCAATGGTCCATTTTACAATAATCCTTCTGGGAGGTATTTATCAGCAGCACAGTTAATTGTTATTAATTATTATCATGTCTGCACACAAATCAATCATATATTTGTGTCCTGGTGGTCTAAAGTATATCATGTTCTTGTCACCACAGTTTGAGGTGTATTCTGTAATTTTCATCTTGGTGTAGATTCTGTGTAGTTTGATAGTTACTGTTAACAAAAAACTACTCTGATAATGATTCATAAATAAAGCGTACATGTAAATATTTTTTTAGACATCTTAAATCATATTGAAGTGTGTCTCTTTAGGCTTCTAACTGCTTAAAATGCTTTAGGTTTCCCTGTTGTATGTGGAAACTGTTTACGTTAGAATCTGACCTGGATTCGATTTTTTGAATTATTATATCTGTTTAGTTCAGTTTTCCTTTCATGTGAGAAATTCACAGCCTTAAATATGTTTTCTGTTTTCACCCATTGCAAATAGAGCAGAAATATCTGGGTTTACATTAGTTTAAACCACAGTCTCGACTACAGTGTGGTCAGTACTGGATATCAGTAAGTTAATTTAATAACGTTGCTACAGCATATGGCAACTGTGTCAGCAGTGTTTATGTGAATTCAAGAAGCAATTCCTCCTTTAATCTAATTGAGCCTAAAGGTAGGTTGTCAGCCTGGTGCAGTATTCAAACACGAACAACAGATCTGCCCCAGATTTAAAGCACCAATGAGTCATTGTCAAGTAGTGTCAAGTGGTGCCTTTGAAAGCATACTGTATACCTCCAATCTGCTGATTTTCCAGGTCGTATCGCTGCTCGCTCCTAAAGTGCAATATGACGCCTTTCTCAGGTTTATCGGTCAACATCAAGTCAGCAAGCTGCCACCTGATGTCATCTTTGCAGGATGTGCGTCGAATAGAAATAAAACTCCAAAGTCCACGTGTTTAAACACTCCTTGGGTTCCTTTTTTAACATCTGTGTATTATGACTTTTGTTTACACAGAGATTTCCTTATTATGCTCTTTGTGTGTGTCATTAATGTGGCTTCTCTAATTCACATTAGAGAATAATTGTGATGGAAAAGCATGCCCACGCATCGGTTTAGTGTGGTTACCCTTTTTGCCACTTCCTTTCTCTGTCTGATTTTGTAAGTTTAATTCCCAGAAACACAGTTTCAACTCTTCAGTCTTCCATCTAAAGATGTGAAACCTGAAGGATGAGGGCTGGAGGTGGGGGGGCAGTGGAAATTTGGAAAGGGTTATACGAGGTAGGGCGTTGGGGGAGGAGGTGGCCAGTGTAAAGCTTAGGCGAACACACAGTCTCCATGGCAACAGTTTGATCTTTCTCTCCATGGCTGTCAGGCTTGCAGCGCACATGGTGACGGAGTGGACAGGTTGTGCTGATGACCAGAGGTGGGGAGGGGAGGAGTATTCTTGGATCAGAGACAGTGGTCGGTGCCGCTTTTCTCTGTCAACCCCCCCCCCAACTCTGCCATCTGCAAATCCTAAGAGCTGCTTTGATTGGATTAGCCATGAATTAATGAGACAGGCTTGAAGAACAGCTTCTGTTGTGGAAATCTCTTATCATATCTTAATTTGCTCTTTGTGTGAACGTGTGCCTGTGTGATCTTTTAACTTCTTTCAGTAAAATCAAAGCCACAAATGATATCGAAGTAATTTAAAATAATAACATGGTTAACTAAATAGATAAATTCTAAAATATGAAGGACAACCTGACTTGTTGCTTCTTCTTTTTTTAGTAAAAATGTGAACGATAAACAGGACTACACCTGCTTAGTATGAAACATTTGCCCCGTGTTTGTTTAACAGCAGTAAGTGTCACCTTTAATAATTATATTTTATTTTATCCACTGAGCTTTTTTCCCTCTCATCTGCCCAGGAAACTTTGGATTGGCTCAGCGTAGTATTGGCAGCTTTGTTTTTGGACGGCACGAGTACAAAGAGGCTATAAAAGCAGACTGTTGTCTTTTTGATGTCTTTCATTCTTCCCTCTTTTGAACACCAAGTACTCAAAAAAAAAAAAACAGAGCAATTTTTCTCATAGTACTTAGTTTAGTTGCAGCCAGTAAGAAGTCTGTAATTTTTTTTCATGGCTTCAAGACAAAAATAGCTCTGCTCCCAGCACCACCCCCCACCCCACCCCTCCATGTCTGAAATTAATAGCTTACATCGTATTTATTGTTGTAAGTTTCTACTTAGCGTGAGATAGAGGAATCAGGTGGGGGGATGGCATTGTTTGGTTTGGGAAGTATTCTGTTGGTTGCATAGCAACAGGCTCCTGGAAACGGGAGTGGACGGTGTTGCCACTAGCAACCGTTGTTGCTCTGCAAACAATGTGGGCCAGAGCAAACACGAGCCGAGACTGTGTGTTCCTGCTTTAAATTGAACATCTGTATGTGTTTTTCTCTGATTGAGCCCTGTTTAAGTTTGATATGTCAGTGACAGCCATCTTATTTATTTGTTTATTTATCTGGTGTTGACATGACTGACTGCGGCATTAGCACCAGTTTATGAGGCTTAAAAAGTCTTTTTTTCTTGTTTTTCTGAAACTTGTGAAACTCAGGTAGCTCTTAAAGCGAGGTGTTGTCATGTTGTGATCACTCATCTGGGATTTGCTTGCAGAAAGCACAGCTCGTAGGCTCGTGTATGAAGTCGTCTTTGTGTTGCAGGTGAAAGGGATCGGGTCTTAGCAGCAGACTGTCCTGAGTATTAGGTTTACGGCAGTGTGTTGTGCCTCCTGCTGCGTTCTACCTTTGTGCTTTCTGAGCGGCTGGTGGGGAATTTGTATGGCTTTTAACCTTCCCTGAACATGAAGCAGAAAGACTCCTTTAAGCTCTGATTCACTTTCTTTCTTTCTCCCCCAACTCAATGATTTGGCACACTTCACCCTACCTATTTAAGCCAGTGCTTAATGGATGAGAACATGCAGGTCAGTGCTCTGTTTTTTGATCCCCATCTCACCATGTCACCCACTCATTATTGCCATAAAGCAGTCCCCCAGGCTTGTGTTACTTTCTCTGGTAAAATTGACAATTATAGAGAAAAATTACGGGGTTCTTACAAATGTATTTATAACTCAGCTTGTTCTGATAATAGACTTTTAGTTGTTTATTGACAGAGGTATGAAGAAATGGGATATAAAAGCCTTCACATGTAAGTGTAACAATGATTGTGCTCTGAATGAAGTACTGTGTGTTTTAATTCAACTATATAGGTCATGTCAGCAGAGCAACATCTTTGTGCACGTATAGAAAATGAAACCTAAAGTGACACACTTTGATTATGTTTCAGTAGTGTCCTCAAAATCCACATTTCTACAAGTTACTGCTCTCTAAAATGTTATCTAATCTACACTTTAGTTCTGATCATTTATATTTGTGGTACAAAAACATGATTTTTGTGTAAATTGTGTGCAAGTAACTTTGAATAATGGTTACTTTTATTGCTATTGTGCTTAGATTACTTACAAATCAAAGGTGAAATATTGTTCCATGTCTCAACCATGTTATATGTTCTTATATTTTTTATGTTTATGGCTACCAGAGTTAGCTTGAGGACTAACTGAAAGACTCCTGGTGATTCAGAGGGAAACTCAGTGGTCACGACTCTGTGACGTTTCACTGAAGAGGAAGTGAATCCTGAGTTGTTCTACTTATAACTACTTTCTTTCAACGACCAGTGGAGTTTCTTCAATTCTTTTCGTCCGTATTTTCTTTTTTAATCTCAAATTAAAATGATTTTTGCCTATTCTTATTTCAGTTAAGTCTGTTTCTGAAATTATTGGATAGATCAAAACCTAGATTTGGGTGGTTGTTCACGTTTATCACAGCCAAAGAGAAAACACTGAGTGATCTGACTCCCTGCATGTCTGGAGCAGGTTGTATATTCTCTGTAATGAGCTTATGTTCACAACTCTTTCTTTTCCCTCCTGACTTTTCTTGAAGCCCCGGGTTTTCTCCATGTTGCTCATCAGTACAGCCCACCCCCAGCTGGGCCGTATCTCCCTCGCCCTTATTCTGATCCTCCTCCCCCTCTTCTCTTTGTGGCTGAACTCAAAAGTTCCTGTGGAAGAGCTTAATAAAAGAGGGGTGAGCGAACGTGGAGGAGTGAGGGGTTGGAGTTGTGGTGGTCGTCATGGATTCCTCACCATAGCAACCGACAAACGTTTACAAAGCATTGAGGAATTTCCTCATATCAGCTGGATTATTGGAGTCCTCTGAGACCAGTTCTCATTTGAAACCAACGCTGGATATCGTCAAGACCTTAGCAGGGGCTGAAACCCCACTGCTGTTTTTATCCCTCCCCCCCAATCTTGTAAAGTGTTGAACTTGTGAAGTTTTTTGGGGGGTGGGGGGGTCTTACCGTTCCATTCTTTTTCTTGTCTATGCCTCGCGCCTGCTCTTTCTCTCTCTGTCTTTTAAAAAAGAGCCTTTGTGTCGCTCCATTTTTAGCTCCCCTTTGCTATGCTGTGCACATTGTCACCCAGTGGAAAGCAGAGTAGTAGCAGCGGGTTTGGTCCTCGGGAATCAGTTTAGTCCTGTTGGTAATTTGAGCTTCTCTAATATAACTTTTCCACATGGGTTTGTTCTGCCTGCAGGGCTCTTTCTGCGTAGCGCTGTGCAGACAGAGCCATTGATTACAGCCGAAGGTGGGCAACTGCTGGGTCTGCGAGAGCTTTGGTGACTCAGCTTGACTTGGCAAAGCTAGAAACCCCCTGAGGCACATCAATGCTCAAGTGGCTCCTTGAAAGAAAGATTGGGCCTTTAAAGCATTTTTTTAGCATAGTTAACCATGTATTTTGTTTACATTCTTTTCTTTGGTTTTTAATTTGTACCTGTTAAGATATTTCAGTAGTTTGGAATGTGATTCCACTTTGTCTTTTCTTCTTCTTCTTCCAGCATGCAGAACTCGGAGGGAGCGTCGGACACCTCGACTGGTGTGGCGGCCCTGCGGTCATCGTCATCAGCCCAGGCTCCTGTGGTACAGCCTGTTCCAGCCTCACAGCAGGTACCGTAACACCTCCGCCCCGCTGCCAAGAAACCGACAGGACAAAGGCTGTCAACATGTGCAACACAGCAGAAAAGTTTTCATTTTTAAGAAACCAAAAACTTTAGCGCATACTGTCCCGACTGAACAGAGTTCAACAAACTCTGTTCCAGTCCGCCTATAGCTCAGTATCACAAATCACACAAGCAAAAAATACAGTTTTAAAAGTTTAGATTTATCATTAACTTATGTTGCCACCTTCAGCTCAGGGGATGCTTCTTGTATCTGTTTTATGCATGAAGGAGTTCCCTAATGATCATAAGGTTAGGTTGCACTCCACATGAGTTGAAAATATTCTTTTTTGTCCCACGTTTCCCGTATGTTTCTGCTGCTTTCTAATAAATGTAAAAAAAAAAACCCAGATATAATAATGCCATTATCTTTAAAAGGTAATCCTTAATTCTACAGACTTCTATTTAACTTTGTATGTCAGGCTTGTTTGAATAAAATGAATGTTTATTTATTTTATGCATAATAAACTTTTATTTGATAAGTGTCGTGTTCTGGGTGTCTGCCCGTGTTGTGCTGCCTGCTGTGTGTTTAGATTAGCGTGTTTGTGTGTGATCGAACATTCATACCTATGTAATGGAGTTATGTCTTGTATCCACACAGAGGGTGCTGGTTCAAGCCACAGGCTCAGCTCAGAAAGGAGGACAAGTACAACAGCTTTCAGTATCCAGGGTCCAACAGGTCCCTCAGCAGGTACACAGTACTCTGCATACCTGTACAGCTCTGAGCGCATCTGAACACCCCTCCACTTACGGGCTTATTTTCAAAATTAATTTCAAGAGTTACTTTCATGTAGCAGTCAGCAAACGCTGCGTTTGATTTTACTCTTAGGTGGGGAAAAGATTAAATTCCTGCCAATAAAATAATCAAAACAAGGGTGTCAAAACCAACAGACAGCCTGTTTTTTGTCTTGTAAAATTACTTATTGACTCTTCTTGTTTATTCAGATTGAATAACAGTCAGTCTGGTAAAATGATAGTTAGGCTTTTTGTTAACTCGTGACAAAATACTGGAGTTGCATCGTAATCAAAGCTTGTTTTCAACATTATATGATGCCAGTCATGGCAGCAATAATACACCATTCAGAGCCTCCAGATGGTTTTGTACTGTCCCCTGTTTCAGTACTATCAATAGGTATATGTGAATAAAACACCAGAGCAAAAAAAAAAGGTACTAATAAAAAGGTAAACAGAGTTTCTAACATGATCCTGGTTTTAAAAAATGTAAAACATCAAACTGTGTTAATAAACCCAGCAGCAAACAGTGACCCTGATTATTATGTTCTGACTGATGAATGGTGTGAAAGATTAGATACATAAATAATCATTTTATTTAAACTGCTGCTTTATTTGAACGTTCTAACAAAAAACAGTTGTAATTTGTTCTAAGGAGACATCGCACATAGCCTTGTTCTTTTAAAAATGAAATTAAATATTTCTAGGTTAGTTGTGTTGGTGCTGCTATAATATCCTCTTTTCTGGTCAAAAGGCAGATCTTTGGTTTAAAAAAGACAAGGAACTTTACAGATTAAACTGTTTTTAAACCAGCACTAGAGCTTCATTTTTAAAAAATGTTGTAAGAGGCAACATCCTGGTTGATCTCTCTGTTCTCCATCTTAGAATCACCAGAAACATTTTGTCTTTAAGAGAATTTGGAAAGTTGTCTCCAGCTAAACGTTTAGCTGGACCAAAAATATGAAAACATTCGGACTGCAACTCACAGAGAGAGTGAGATGTAGCACTTCCTTTTACAGCAGTGGAAGGTTTTCTACACATTAGTGTTAAAGGTTTTAACTACGTAATGATCTTTTTACAGTGTGAGATGAGGAATTCTCTCTGGGTCTCAGTGTTTCATGTTGAGTGGTGTTCCTGAAGGCTTGAACCAAATCCCGACAGTTTATTAGCATTTCATGAATCACCATTTGTGTAACATCATCTCAGCGTTGTTTTTGTTGAATCACATCTGTTTCAGATCATATTAGAATCAGTTCAGTTACAAATTTGTAGGCTATAGTAAAATGTAGATTATTTCTTTGTATCAGCTTTCCTTTTTATATGCTGTCATATAAAAAGACTTTTTCTGAGCTGCAGTATTTTCACCTTATTGCATGTTAACACCTACATGTCTGCATGTTTTTCCTTATTCTCCGGTGTATTAACATTGCGGACTGCTTTATTTGTTATTTGTTGACTCTTTGTATGTGCAGCAGGTGCAACATGTCTACCCATCCCAAGTCCAGTATGTAGGAGAAAGTGGAGATGCTGTTTATACCAATGGAACTATGTAAGCACTGTTATAGTTTTACACTCCTAAATGTTTCACATCATTAACTCGCATCAGAAAACTAAAATCTAAAATCTTGCCTTTTAAATCAAACACAGAACGGCTCCAAATATTTGGCTCCACTTTAGTTGCAGCTTCAGTAGGTGGTGTATGTAAAACAACATGCCAGATAAGACTTTCCAGACTTCTTTTCTGATCATTTTAAATGTGTCACGACCAACTGTTTTTAAAGTGGCTGTAATCACTGTGCCATCAAAGCTAGTTAGAGCCAAAAGACCCCCCCACCCCTGCAGTTTAAACGATTTAAGTCTCCAGCGTGAATAAATATTTGGATGACATTAGTTATACTGTTGTCCATGTCAACACAATTATCTGTTACATCATTTATGCTCTTTTTCAGTTGCTTTATACAGATTCTCTTTCCTAAGCAGAGCAGTGCGCCTAAAAGTTTTATATGAAAGGTAAATGTACTTGCATGCTAATTCCATGGATCTCTCCCCCAGTCGAACAGCCTACTCCTATAACCCCGAGAGTCAGCTGTATGGGCAGAGCAGTGGGGGGACCTACTTTGACTCTCAGGCTGGTGGAACTCACGTCACCACCGTGGTCTCCTCTGCCAGTAGCGGCGTGCCCCCCCATGGCATGGTCGGCATTGCCATGGACGTGGGCAGCAGCCACATCATTTCCAGTGGCAGCACCTACCTGATCCATGGCGGGAACATGGAGGGAAGCCGCAACCACATATCACATTCATCACGCTCCTCCTCAGCTATGGTGAGCAACGCACATCGTGCTGTTACTGTGGTAGGATTAGAACAAGTGTAGAGAGGAAAGGAAACTGAAACTGTGAATCAGAGTTTACACCTCCACTGAAATCTAAAGGACTGCTACAGGCAGGTACTGGGCTGTGACTGTTTGCGACTCATGAGGGGGTCTTTAATGCGTCGACACGTTCAAAGGGGTTCTTAATTTCCACGCACGAGTTGCAGAGGCTTGAGTTTTGAACATGTTAAATACTTTGAGTGGCATATTTCCTCTCAAGATATCCACAGAGCCGTCGCTGGCATCTAGAATCCGTCTTGAACTCCTCTCAGTTTTGTTGCGGTCGTCTGAAACCCGTCTCAAGAGGTGGAGCTGTACGTTGCCCCCTGCACGCAAACTCTCCTCTGACAAAAGACATGTCCACGACTAAAACCCACACTGCTGATAAACAATAATTATGTAAAAAAGTGGTCCAAATTGATGCCGAAGGAGCATCCTCAGCTCACTTCCGGTCCTTTTACCCCAGGGGGAGGGACAACTCAAACTATATACCCTTTTAAAGATGACGCTACAAAATAACTTAAGTTTATCTATTTATTCTAATAAGGCAGAGAAATAATACAAGGACCAGCGCTGGGACTTCTGTAGACAACAATTTAAGGATGAAGCCGGAAGCAGAAGCCCCGAACAAAGGAAGTGTCCACTCGTATCATTTCTAGGCTCCGCCCATTCCAGAGGGCTGGAGCACTTCCTTCACGTGATGTCAGTAGTTATCTATGTGTAGCCCGAGATGGTTTTAACTGCTTCAAGCAAGTGTTTCATTGGGTGTAGTGTAATTTAATCTGTGAGCGTGCAGCAATAATAAACTATTCACGATATGGCATGGGCTTGATACAGCCGATAAAGGTGGTTTTCCTCTGTAGCTCTTTAGTACTTACCTTTATTTTAGGACATATCCAACAAAATCCTTCTATCTTATCTTATAAATGTGAGGTTGGCTGCTGAGGTGAGCACAAAGTGAGCCGAGGTGGGAATGATGTGGGCAGAGGTAGACAACAAAATAATGTGCACAGCCTAGAATACAGTTTTTCGAGTTGTGCGCACGTTAGTAAGCTGTGATTTTCAAAAAGTGGCCACTCAGTGCACTGGTTGCTTGAACCAAAAATTTGTCTATTTTCTTACAATTTTCTTGCAACTTTTAGTCTCCATCTAGTCTCCAGCAATCACAGCCCGGTGAGATTCTACCTCTGAAATGCTGAACATACTGAGAAATACATTTTTTATCTCCTTTTCACAACTCTCGTAGAGAGTCCAGATGCTATATGTTTCATAGAAGCAGTTGTCAGTACCTGTATCCTGACTCGGTTTCCCAGGAACCTGCAACCTGAGTTGAGGCCTTGTCCGTTTGTATGAACACCCACAGAGAACAGAGTGGTGCAAGGCTGTGAGCCTGCAGAAGCAGGACTTTCTTAAATAATTCAACACTGCATTGTTTCGGAGGTTTTCACAGGCACTTGAGCACCCTATGAAACAAAGAAACCCCTGGGGCTCATTACCATTTGGCCAAGAGCCCTCTGGAGCCTTCTTAAGGCTTGGACCACTGCCTGCTTCTTTTTCCTTTTCTTCTGTCTCACATTTGGCAGCATTACTATATCTTTTTTTTTTAAACTTGATTTTCTTCCACTACTCCACAGAATATTCCTGCTTTTGTCATTCACTTCAATCGTTAGTCAGACTTCATTAGTTAATTTATTTTGGTCATCCAAGACAGAATTAAATGTGAGTGTATTTTCAACTGGCTCATGTCGAAGCAGCAATTTATACTGTCTTCTTTTTAGCTTCACAAATATATATCTTTTTGAAGTTTGACAAACTCTGGGATGATTGGCATTGTTGACCCTCTGTCCCAAATCTTGAGGTGACCTGTGGCCCTGTCTGTTGTTTCTATTTGCATACTTTAAAGTGTCTGACCTGAAGCCTTCAGTGAACAGCTTAACCCCATGAGTCCCTTGATTTGCATGCTTTTGTCAGCCAATAATAGATTTGGCTGCAACACTGACTGATTTTAATGGAAATGCAGAGATGTGGCTGCTCACTAACAGTCTTATTTCCTTTATCTTTTTTTTCTGTGTTCTTTTTCTTTGTCCTTATATCCCTGCTTATTTCTGTTCCCTTCCCTTTTTATGTCTCTCACTCTCCTGCCTCCTCCCCCTTCTATATCCTGTTTTTTTCTGTTTTGCATGGTTGTTGTTTTTTTCTTTAGCTTGAAATGGCGATTGAAAACCTCCAAAAGTCTGAAGGAATTGCAAGTCACAAAAGCAGCCTGCTCAACAGCCATGTAAGTCAAGAAGGAACTTTCTTTGGAGAGGAAATGAGAGAAAAGAGAAAGGCTGAAGCTTTGGGCTCTGTGTTCTGCTTGTGTTGGACACACTGTTTGCCGCTAGCTTAACTACTTTGCACTGTCCCATTGACATGCATTAATTATTTCATTTTGTTTTCATGCTTAACCTGTGCTTGTGTTTGCCTTTACGGTTTCCTAAATACTGATCCCGTATGTTTACTTTGATACTCTGCATGAATTAATGCTTTTCTCTTTTTTTTAATGAGACAAACGCTTTTATTCCGGTTTGTCTTTTGCTCTCAAGAAGCTTTTACTCAACTTTAAATAAATGAAAATGGTTTTTTATCTAATATTTCAGCTCAGATTTTTTGTGTCACACAGAAAAACTTGTAGTCAAGAGTCTTTACCTCAACTTTTAACCTCAGTTGTGGTTTTTATTTTCAAAATTGTTCAAGATTATATTAAAGTTCCTTTTCTTGCCCGATTAGTGAATGGGAAATGCAAATTCTTTGACATGGTCTTTCAAAGTATTTACAAATATATCTTTGCAGATAAATGTTTGATTTGGTCAGTGTAGTCCCTGGCCTGAACAGAACCACAGAATGAACGCAGTGGTCCGCCTGCTGTTCAGAAACAGCCGGTTGTTTGCTGTGTGATTTGACGTGTGTGATATCTGTCTTTTGATATGTTAAAATATTCACTGCTCCTCTCCTTTGCTGCCTCGCACAGAGAGAGGAGTTCATCTCCTGGGGTCGGCTGATGGTGTGTCTGTGTTTTTCTGTATATTTTTAGCTGCAGTGGCTGCTGGACAACTATGAGACGGCGGAGGGAGTGAGCCTGCCCCGATGCTCGCTGTATAACCATTACTTGAGGCACTGTCAAGAACAGAAACTGGATCCGGTCAACGCTGCCTCCTTTGGGAAACTCATCCGCTCCGTCTTCATGGGCCTGAGGACCCGGCGCCTCGGCACCAGGTAGGAAGACGCTGATGACTGTAATTCTGTAACTATTATAGATGTGACAAGTGTGATGATGCTCATAGACATTGGAGATTTGCTGGTAGCAGAGGGTAATAACAGTGATTACACTGATGGCGAGGCTTCTTCTCACTGGTTTCTGGCTTTCCACTCACTGTGTCCATCAGAGGCAACTCCAAGTATCATTACTATGGCATCCGGGTGAAGCCAGATTCGCCCCTCAACCGGCTGCAGGAGGACACCCAGTACATGGCCATGAGGCAGCAGCCTGTCCACCAGAAACAGAGGTCAGCCCCGGCATGAAGTCCTCCCAGTGTCAAGCTGTTTTCTATTAAATGTGTTGTTTGTTTGTAAACAGAGATATTTGTCCTGGAGAAGGTGATTGTAAGTGAGTGAAACTTCCTGTTAAAGTTAACTTAAATTATTTTATCGCACAGTGAAAGCAGTGATCAGGGCCAGCACTCAGCAGAAATATAAATATAATTAGATTTCTTTATTCCATCCAAGTTCGTTTTTCCTCTGGTCCAATCAGGTTTGACAACTAGTTATGAGCAATGAGCTGCAGGAACTTCACCCGAGGCCTAAATGATCAGATCTGTTTAATCCCAGACCTTTTATTTGTTTTATTCGAGATCATGTGAGCCAGCTAACATGCACAGCTTGTGCTTGTTTGTCTGCACAGGTTCAAGCCTCTGCAGAAGGTGGATAGCATGTCTGACAGCCTGTGTGGGAGCTCTCAGCACTGCGGCGGCACCCCGGAGCAGTCAGTGGCTGCTCAGAGCCAACACCACCAGCAGTACATAGGTAAACACAAGAGCTGACACTGACTTACCCGTCACTGTAGAAACTCATAATTGTTACTGCCACAAGTTGGCTTGACCCCAAAACTTTTAAAAGTTCCTTTTTTGACACACACGTTACAAGCTGTTCATTTCATGTGCTTTTTATGGGATCTGTCTTGTATATTTTTGTGACACTGCTGTACATTTCTTTATGCAGATACATCCCACTCCCTGCCTCCGTTCCCCCCTCCTGACCTGGGCACCCAGCCTCTGCCTGAGCGCATCAACATGGCCGATATCAAGAAGTTGCAAACGCTCTACAGAGGCCACTGCGAGGTGAACTCACACTGCTCATTATCTCCCGTTTGTATACTTGATCACATGTTAGCGGATTGTAACCATGAGCCGTATGCAAAGAAGTAAATTGTCAGAGATCTACATTGACTTTCAGATTAAAAGTCATGTATGAGTTAATGTGAGCAGCTGGAAATTCCTTCTTAATGTCATAACGAGGGCCTTTTTTTAAAGGATCATTGGGAAACCAAGGAGCAGCAGTCAACAGGTGTCCTATTTCTAAACAGAAAATCTGTTGTAAGAAGTTTTGGAGAATTTCACAACAGCATTTCACAGTCTGCCGAGCATAATCAGTCTTTTTTTTTAAACCTGGGAGTTTGAGCCGGCAGAAGTGTAAACTTTGGCAACGAGTAGAAATAATGCATAACATAAGAATTTAAGACTTTACAGCCAGGACAGAAGCTGCGATTAAAGCTGCAAAGCTCTGGATTTATCATATTATCCCTGCCCTCCCCTTGTTCAGCTTCTCCACACTCCTTTTGTTCCAGCCGTCTTTTCATCTCCGCACAGCTTTCAAGACATGCCAATTAACCTTTCAGCGTGCTGGGTGGACATCTCGGTGTCTTTGTGGCGGGCTCCCCTCAGGCCTTTGTGTTGTCTTGTCCGTGGACAGGCTCATGAGCTCCTGTCTTTGTCTGTCACTCTCACAGCTCTCGCTGCCTCTGCGTGTTTAATGTTTATGCATTTTACTTTTTTTTTTTGACCTGTGAGGACAGAAATCTTTTAAAGTTTCACCACAAGAACAAAACACAAGTTTACAGCTTAATCTGCACTTGGCTGAGGAGAAACTGAGCGTTTATTTACTAAAGTCATGGTAACAGCTGGGGTCAGAGCAGGCATCGGGCCTCATTAAAGTCATTTTTTAAACTATGAGGCGTTTTCTGTAATAAATCAGACTGTAAACCACCCGATTTTGTCGTGTTAATGCAGAGACACGAGAAGTTTAGATCGGGGAAGCTCTGCTGCAGGCTGTGACTCTGCATGTGAACACGTGTTATTTCTCTTCCACACTTTTTTATTTTTAGACATGTTGTTTTTCCTGTGTGTCCTGAAAATGTGCTTGTTTCAGAGGGAATGGGGAATTCTTCCCTTTGTTTTGGAGTCCTGTGTTTGACCTGTTGCTGGGGGCAACTGTAAACACGGTTGCCATGGCTACGGCAGGAGAGGAAGCAAAAACATATCATGTGATCGAAGCTTACGCTGCCGTGTAACAAGATCCAGCAGCAAGTGCTCGTCCTGCCAGAGAGAGAAAGAGAATCTGTGGTAATAGAGGGAATTTTGCACAACAGATTCTGAAAATCAAGATTTACTGAACTGCTTAAAGGCAAAAATAAAATAAAAACAGATGAGTAAATATTCGTTTGGTCTAAAGAACAGGGCGTTTAAAACTTGTGCTGCACTGGATTTAGTGTTTTATCTGCATGTATAAATGTTTCAGAATCATCGCAGATCAGCTTCCTTTATGTTTCCTTTCAAACAGGAACACATTGTCATTGGTTAGTTCAGGACACTGCTTTATGAAGCTTTTAAAAAAGAAAAAAAAACCTATCTGAAGCGTAGATGTGTCCTGCAGGATTCTCCTGATGATTAATGTGCAGGGAGGTGTGTTTAAACCGCCTCATTGTCTAACCAGGAGGACCCAGAGTGAGAGAGGCTGGAGAAACTTTGTTGTGTGTCTGGTTGCCATGGTTCATCTCTGTATGTTTCCCCCCTTCTCCCTCCCCCTCGTCCTCTTCCTCCCTCTCAGGCCACTCTGGATGTGGTGATGAATCTCCATTTCCACTACATTGAGAATCTCTGGCAGACCTTTTGGAATTCAACACCGCCACCTAGTGACGGGAGCACGACCATCGCCAGCAGGTCGCCCCAGAACTCCCCGACATCACGCCTAAACATACCGTCGCCTGAGTTTGGATCTGAACTGACGGCTCAGCTTTCTGTTGTTCCCTGCTTGCAGCGACGACGACCTGGAGCGCGTGATTCCCAGAGACAAGCTGATATCTCTGTGTAAATATGAACCAGTCAGACTGTGGATGAGAAGCTGTGATCACATCCTCTACCAGGCACTGGTGGAGATCCTCATCCCTGATGTGCTGCGTCCTGTTCCCAGTCAGTACCTCTGCTGTTTCTGTCAAACTGAGTCTTACTAAACAACTTCTTGTTATTAAACATTTGGATATGAAAATGAGTTCTCCAGCAACCAAATGTTTTCAGTTGTGAATGTTCACAAAGAAACAGTTCAAACTACCAACCAGAGCTTAGATTAGAAGCTCTTCAAGTCTCTTGACGGCTGCTCTGTTTCTTCAGGCACTCTCACTCAGGCCATCCGAAACTTCGCCAAGAGTCTGGAGGGCTGGCTCACTAACGCCATGAGCAACTTCCCTCAGGAGATTGTTCGCACTAAGGTAAGTAAGAAACGCTGCACACACAGCTCGGTGGAATCTTGTAATCCTGAGGCTGCAGGTTCGAGCCCAGGTTGCAGCAGGAAGGGCATCCGGCGCCAAACAATTGCCAAACGTTTGGTGCGAGTTTGCTCGTTGTGGCAACCCCTGAAGAAGAGAGAAGCTGATAGAAAAACATCCATAATTTAATATACTGTTTCATCTTTAATATTTTCAGTTAATTGAGGATGTAATATCTGTTGTTCCTCACTGTTAAAGGCCCTCTCCTCGTACTCAGTGACTTTTGTTCATTAGTTTTAGTATTTTGCTCCGATTGATGAGGAAAATGATGCAGTTTGGTGCAGTAGGTGCTTGTAACTCACACAGAACTCTAAATGTGTGATGTAGGTGGCGGTGGTCAGTGCGTTTGCTCAGACCTTGAGGCGATACACCAGCCTGAACCACCTGGCCCAAGCAGCTCGCGCCGTCCTCCAGAACACCTCTCAGATCAACCAGATGCTCTCTGACCTCAACCGGGTGGATTTCGCCAACGTCCAGGTAAAGCCCTGGGATGACGGCGGAGTGCGTCAGCTCCCCGCCGGCTGTGGTTTCTCTGTCTGAGCCTGGGCGTGTTTGTTGTGTCTAACAGGAGCAGGCTTCCTGGGTGTGTCAGTGTGACGAGAGCGTGGTCCAGCGTCTGGAGCAGGACTTTAAGGTCACCCTGCAGCAGCAGAGCTCTCTGGACCAGTGGGCCACCTGGCTGGATAACGTGGTCTCTCAGGTCCTCAAACCTCACCAGGGCAGCCCCAGTTTCTCCAAAGCCGCTCGCCAGTTCCTGCTGAAGTGGTCGTTTTACAGGTATGAGGAGGGAGGAGTTCTCTTTACGATAGGCTGCAGAATGTGCTGGAGTTTGAGACATCTCTCCCTCGTGCAGCTCGATGGTGATCAGAGATCTGACCCTGCGCAGCGCTGCTAGTTTCGGCTCCTTCCACCTGATCCGCCTGCTTTATGATGAGTACATGTTCTACCTGGTGGAGCACCGCGTGGCTCAGGCCACTGGAGAAACTCCCATCGCTGTCATGGGAGAGGTAAGATCATCCGGGTTCCGATAAGAAAAACACCAGAGCACAGAAAAATGATGGAATGACTGAAAATAGTTTTGTTGGAAAAATTCTCTTACAGTTTAGTGACCTGAGCTCCATGATGCCGTCGCTTATCGAAAAAGGTAAGCTGCTCATCGGCAGCTGCTGAACACAGCAGCAAACCGTCCGTCTGTCACTCTGTTCTTATCTAACAACTGCGTCAGCGTTTGATTTTCTGTTTCTAAGTTTTTCCTGACGTCTCCTCTCTGTGCTGCCAGACGCGTCCTTCTCAGATGAGATGAATTTGGGCAGCGAAGCATCCAGAGGTCCAGCTGAGCCAGCTGTGAAGAGGGAGAGGATCGAGCTGAGCCACCCTCTGCAGGAGATGTGAGTCCCGAAGCAACAGGAACCAGCGTCTCTGTCAGAAGAGCACTTCCTTCTTCAGCAGTGAGTGTGTGATGTAAATAGAGAAGGGTGTAGCAGCTTCATCAGCCCCCCTCCCCCACCAGCTTTTATAAAAACAAACCTTTTCCCTTCTTTTATTTTGCTTTTTGTTTAACTCACGGGGGTGTAACACAAATCCAGCTGTTTTTTTTTTCTTGTTGCAACTGTGAATTCTTCTGTGCAGTAGCTTCTTATTGGATGTATAACTCGGAGTGGTGGCGTTTGTGATCCATTTTCTGTCCGTTTCGTTTCAGTTTTGGGTTAGCCGTGCCATGGTGTCATTTGAGTGCCTTAGATTGCTAACTTTGAACCCACCACTACAGATTGTGTCCCTGCCCCTCAGCTGTGCCTCGACCACAGTATGAATGTATCGTCTCCAAACCTCAAACATTCAGAGCACCTTTGAAAACATCGATCGGGTGTTGGCGTGCTTTCCTTGTTGCCTCTTTATCAGCTTGTAGCAAACGTGCGAAAAAAGGTCAAAGAAGAGAAGAACCCAAAGGACTTTTTTTTTTTTTTTTCTTCCTTCTATCATTCCACCAGCTTGGCCGAGTGTTTCCTCTGTGTCGGGCAGGAATCAGGAAGGACTTGGCTGCGTTACATGTTTGTTTACCTCAATATTTCTACTCTGTGTGCAGTCTGGCTCAGATGTCATGAGGCAAGTGTGAGAAACACCACAGCCACAAGTTTGTATCCTTATTTATTGTAAAAACTTCCGCACGTTCCTCCCACCAGTTTCAGCAGCCGTCGGAGGACACTTAGCTGGAACGGTTCCAGATTAATCAATGTAATGGAGACGGGATGTTAAATAAACGTTAGAGCTCCGGACCTGTAGGCCAAAAGCCCGTCACAATAAAAGCCTCTCGCTGGCATCTGAGCCAACGCGCTCCCCTACTTCAGATACTTTGACCTCAAGCTGTTGCTCAGTTTAAGTCTTATATCCTGTGTGAATCGGATGGGAGAAATACTGTTTTATTTGGGAAATGTCATTAATAAATTATATATATATATATATATATATCTTTATATGATGTAGAAAGTGCGTGCTTCGTGGCCTTTGCCTAATCTTCTGATGCTGTATTTGTCTGGTCACGTTGTGTCAAAAGAAAATGTTTTTTTTTGTTGTTATTGATTAGACTGAGACACAAGTGACCATTTGTTTCCAATCTCAACTGTTAAATGTGTTAAATTTAGTTATTACTGCGGCCCTTCTGCCTCCAGTAAACCTCTAAACTGTCACAAGAAAAAAATCGTATTTATATGAACTAATTTGATTTGATGGACTTTGTAATTAGTTTGGTTTCTTTCGCCCTCAGATGGTTTTGTTGTAGCAATGAAAGTTATTTAAGGCTTTTTGTAACTCGTGCCTGTCACAGTAATTTGCCTTAAAGTGCTTTGGAAAGAGTAATTCCTACGTGTACTTTGTAATGTTTTGTAAAGCCGTTTTAGATTTTTGGCGGAGGATTATTTTTTATTGAACTAGGTTCTTCTTACAAGTATACTGAACCATGATTTGTGTATTTTTAAACCTGTTCTTGACTCTTTAACTAGCTCGAGGACAGATGATGGTCTGTAACAAACTGCATAGTTCAGCTGTATTTTGTACTTGGTCACAATGTGTAATAAACTGTTGTAAACCCAAAAGTTTGAACACAGTTCCTTTTTAAAATCAAAATAAAAGCCAAAATGTCAGATTTATAAACTATTTTTATTTTCCTACAGTTTGGTAGAAGACCTTTGAACGTGTTTCTTTGATCCTTCAGGTTGCTATAAAGATACAGTATTTACATCCTTTAAATATCTTGGTTTCCATGGCAACTCAGCTTCAGACTGTAATATTTGTCATTTTCAGACTTTTTTTTTTCTTCTTCTGAAATTCACAGAGCTCAGTTTTCAGTTTCTGGTTACAAAGGCACACCGAACACAACAAGGAAGATTCAGTGGAAAGACTTTCTTCTGAAGAACCACTCACTCACTCACTCACTCACTCACTCACTCACTCACTCACTCACTCACTCACTCACTCACTCACTCACTCACTCACTCACTCACTCACTCACTCACTCACTCACTCACTCACTCACTCACTCACTCACTCACTCACTCACTCACTCACTCACTCACTCTAAATTAGAGGAAAAGAAGAAGAAACAGGTTGGTCCTAAAGCAGCAGGACGCCCTCCACAGCCTGGGCTGCAGGTTTGAGTCGCAGCGAGAGAAACCAGTCTCGACTCAAACTCACACAAAGTGCAAAGTTCTCTGAATCTGCAGCAGCGAGCTGTTCAGAAATCCCACAGTCCTCGTCACAAGGAGCAGCCCGCCATGTACTTCCCTGTTGGAGAAAACAAACAATCAACTTCACGGCCAGCAAACAGACCGTTTGGGTCAGAAAGAACTCTGGCTGCAGCGCTAAGTAGGTGCAAATATAGATTTCAGATTTGAGTGAAAATCTAGCAGACAGTCTTCCTGATCTGCCTTTAAATTGAAGTTTTCTAACAGGTCTGCCTTCAGAAATAATCCTTTTTAATTTCCTTTGTGATTTTTCTCTGAAATCCCTTCGTATAATGGCACCATTGACATCCCTTCAGACCAATAAAACCGGCTCTAGCCTGGTGAGAAGTTTTCTCACTTTTCCATAGTTCCTGCTGCTGTAAATGTTTCTGCAGTCAGAGTCTCCGTCCGTCCAAACCTTACAGCTCAGAACCGGTTGAATCACCTGTGGCGAATCTCTTTTTGACCAGCGACATGCGGTAACGGCTGCCCACCAGCTCCACGTCCACGCCCGACAGCGAGGTCCCAGAGCCCACAAACTGAACAGCTAGGCTGGGCGGGGGGCCGCGGGGGGCCTCCAGGAACTGCCAGCTGGCGCACAGAGTTCCAGAACCTGACCCGAACACACAGTGACACAGATAACAGAAGGATGTCACCGCGAAGAAGCAGAACAGATGAGAACCTCTTCATTTGTTATCATTTAGGCGGTGCAGGTGAAGCTGCAACACATTCCCTGACGGAGAATCGTGGAAATACTGTTCGGATTTACTCCAGTTAATAAAGAGGGAAAACTTATTATTTACAGTTTAAAAAAATCAAAGAATTCAGCCTAAAAAGTAGCAGCAATAAATTAACAGAGTAAAGCTCTGTATGATGATTTTTGTGACCTACATTTTGGGATTTTGGTCAAACTAAAAGGCAGAATTTTTGAAGAAATAAAAATTGTCATCTTCAACGTTTCAGTTTGTGTTTCTGTGAAGCACGGAGGCATAAAGAACGAAGCCTCGTGGAGGAGAACGGTGTTGGATGGAGGGGAGAGGAGTCTTGACGACCTTTCAGGTGGGGTATTTTTGGCTCGTAAGTCAGAGAAGATATCCGGCTTTCTGCCGTCACTGACAGCTCGAAACGATCTGATATTTTCCACAGGAGCGTAATTTCACACAACATCAGATAAAAGGCAGGGATGAAGGTGGAGCACAGGTGAAGAGAACCCTGAGGTCATAAAATACGGCCTTTTACTCTCATTTAAAACATTAATGCTGCTGTTTTAAAAGATTAAATGCCTTCAGCTTTTTTCCCTTTCCTGCACGATTCCATCACTCGTTTCTAGACTCGTCTTCTCGCGACGCAGACTTCTGAACCTAACGAGGAGGTGATGGAGTCGGCTGTTTGGCTCCTGGTTGCTGATGAGCAGCAACCAGGAGCAGCATGATCGCACCATCATGTTTATAAAAAGAATGAGAAGAAAGAGTTCTGACCTTTGCTGTGGTTGGTCGGGGAAAGGTTGGGGAGTTTCCACAGCAGTCTCCGCTCATCAGCGTTCCTAAACGAGAAAAATAAACTCTTAGAGAAGCATGACCGACTAGTTATTCACCCCGGAACTGATGTTATTTAAAGTAAAAAAAATTAAACATTAAAACCTGTGAGACCCTCCTAGTATCTATAAACATTTCATTTAGCTCAGCTGAGAAACTGCAGGACATCACTGGAAAAAGATTCTTGTGATTTATTTGATGCAATGTCTTTTTCCACTGATAAGCCAGATTATAGCCATAGTTTTCACAGAAAGTGTGTTTTGTGTAAAGTCAGGTGGTCCGGGACACATCTGGAATCAGACTGTCAAACAGATGTGGATAAATGTGTCCCAGACCTTCTGAATGCGTCTTTAATTCATTCTGTGTTCAGATCTCACTGCATGCTAAAAGCTGCTCTTTTTATTGTTAAATAAAATCTTTCGTGTTGATAAAAGGATTGAAATGTTTACCCAAAGAGTAACACTGACTTATAACGACTGTAGTGCTTCGACACAAAAAGGACATATATGATTTTATTTGGTCACGTTTCCTGGGTAAATAGGAGCTCAGAAACCGCTCACCAGGAGGCGGGCGGCTGGCACTGCAGATCTGTGGCGCTGTGGTCCAGAGGCAGCAGCACCTGGACGGCGGTGAGCTGGGTGGACGGCGCGGTGGCGGGACAGCAGTGATAATCCAGGGAGACTCGGGTCACCGTGCCGCTCCGCTGACACTCGGCTGACAGCAGCAGAGGAGCCCGACCCGGGTCCTGGGACGACGTCTGAGGAGCGAGGAGAAAATCCTGAATTTAACGCTCTATTTTGAGCAATTTATGGAAAACCTTTTAGGAACCTAAACCCAATTAAATCTGGTTTTCTTTTTATTAATGCAAGGTAAAAAATGTGGCTAAATCCTGACCTGATACTTGAGCAGGCCGACGTTGTAGTAGGAAGCCTGGGGGTTGAGCTCGGCCTCCCTCTGCAAGTACAGCTGCAGAGCCTGCATGTTGAACCAAAAGTCTCTGGTGTCCGGGTCACTCTGAGACGGATCACTGCGCAGACAAGGACACATTAACTGACTGGACGGCGCAGGGGACGGGTTTGTGACGTGAAGAGCAGTGCTCACCTGTAGAGCAGCTTCTGATTGGGCAGGAAGTGATCGATCCTCGTGATGTTGACCAGCCTGAAGCTGAGCACGGGAACGTTGGGGTTGGCTGTGAAAATCCGAGTGATTCCTGCCGGGAAGGACATCGTCAGGTCTCCTGTGATCTTCACAAGACATCTGAAGGAAGAAAGACAAGACAAGGCTTAATATTAATAACTTTTTATCAAACAGCACAAACTTGTTAATGAACTTGACAGAATCATGCCGACCGGTTGTGCTGTCCTCCTTTGAAGTAGGCGTTGATGTATTCTGTTATTGCTGCTGCGACGGGCCAGGCGTCCTGCGTGCTGAGGGAAATGGGGCTGGGACCTCTGGACAAGTGCACTGAGAGACGAGCAGATGTTCTGTTGTTTAAATACAAGTCATGCTCAAAGGAACAGATTTGAGACTGAGAACACGCCGTAAAATACTTTCCAGCCTCGATTAGAGCAGGAATATTACTGCTTGTGAAACTTACTCTGCCTTTGTTGGTGGTCCTGGTAGGTCAGCGGTGAGGCTTGACTCACTCTGGCAGGGCTGGGCACTCGGTTCTGCGCCCCCCACTCGCTGGGGCTGGAGGAGGAGGAGGAGGTGGTGAGGGAAGGGCTGGGCTCCGGCAGCGGGGAGGAACACAGCGATCGCGACTGAAAACAACCAAGGCGACGTCAGGATCATGATTAACGATTAATGTGAAGTCAGGAAACCGAACGGCGGGTACTCACTCGCTCACAGCCGCCGGGCTGGCCTGAGGACCTCTTGGCTCGGGTCGCTCTTGGAGGAGCCGAGGCAACGACTTCAGCTGCGTCTGCTCTGTATTTATGTTTGGAACCTTACAGAGAAACAGGAATCACAAACTCAACCTCACCGGAAGAACGGACGATAATAAAAAGATAAAAAACTATATTCAGATTAACTGAGACAAGCTGAAAACACGACGCTGCCAAAACAAATGGGCACCAAATGTGACAATGTTTTGTCCTCTCCGTTGATTAAACTGAGAGATTTAAGATCCTGTTGCTGTCCAAATATCTTCAAAGGAGATTTTCAAACTAATCCCAGACATGGTTGATCATTTGTACCCAGTCTGTCCTCACTACATCAGAGAACAAACACAAATGTTACCTAATAAAAATCATCTAAAACAGCAGCTCCCAAAGTTAGAGTCGGGGCCTCACTGTGGGTCATGAAACACCAACTTTGGCATCTTGAGATGATTTCCAGATGTTATATTAAATTTTAAAATGAACAAACAGCAAAACTGTGTCATAAGTGTTCTAAGTAATAAGAAACTGTGGTTATATATGGACAGATATATTGTCTATAGTTGCTTAGATGGTGTCATGTTTGTTCAAACAGAGTTTGAACTGTTATTTGTGGGTCATAAGTTGAAAAGTTTGGGCACCTATGATTTAAAATATAAAAACAAGTGATGGAATTTGTGCAGAATTTTTTTTAACATGAAGTATTAAAAAGAAATCCAACTTTTTGTTCTGTAACAGCAGCTTTTCTGCAGGGAACTATAAAAACTCGGGCTTTGAATATATTTTACGAGCCTACATGCCTGAAGAGCAGAGGAGGAAATGACTTCGTACCCTTGTGAGAGCTCATGTTGCAGCTTATCTGACTGTTCAGATCTAGACAGTCTTCATCTTTGTCTGTTGAGAAACACAGATCCTCCTGGGGTCCCGAATGCCTCGTGAGGGGGGGGGCGTTCCTGCGTGGCTCGGTTTCTGATGATTGGTGTTTCCTCCTCTCTCCTCCACCTCCTCCTTCAGATTTAACGCCTGCTTCCTGCGATTTGGCGCCGACGCTCTCGTTAAACGGGTTGTGGACAGAGTTCCAGTGCGTCGCCTCCTTCTTCAGCTGAGCTGAGGGTAAAGAGCTCGAACCCGCGTCGACTCCCAGCCTGCCGCTGTGCGAAGGCATCGTTCCCGCAGCTGCAGCCAGCGACGACTGATGCGTTGGACTGCCAATCATGGTGATCGCAAATGGGTCGTCAGTGGTAACAGGAGGCGGGAGGCTGCGGTCTCGCTTCCTGTCTCTTTCTTTACGACTGGAGGAGGATGAGGATGCAAAGGAAGAAGGGGTGGGGAGTGTCTTTGTGTCAGAGAGGGAGACAGAAAACGGGTCCCCACGAATCTCTTTTCCCCTGACCTCCTGGGAGTGGCGGGGTGGCGGGCGTGTCCAGGCGTCAGACAGGTTTGATGCCTCCTGGGTGATCGTTCTGTCAAAAGTGGCGAGGAAGGGGTCCTCAGGTGGAATGTGTTTGCAGTTCCACACTGAAGACTCCACTTCAGGTGGGGGGAGGGTCTGAGGAAAAGCAGGGAACCGCAAAGAGGAGGGGTCCATCTCCAGGGGGATGCGTGATGGACGCGACCAGACGCCGGCAGAGTCAACCTGCGGGTTGGAGCTGCGTCCCGAGGAAGGTTCGTGGAAAGCAGAGAGGAACGGGTCCACAGGTCGGCCCAGGGTCTGAGTCTGTTCTTTACTCTGAGACACGGGAGGCCAAGCTGCCCAGCCCGCCAGCTCCGGGGACGGCCCAAGAGGCTGAAGGGAAGGTGAGTCCAGGCCAGAGTCTTCAACGTTCTCCGGGGACGAGGAATCAGATGAGAAGGCGGCATCTGACAAACAGATCAAATGTATTAAACAACATCAGAACAGCTGATCATCTGCAGTTTTGTCACAGTGACCCAGAAAAACACAAAAACCTACATGAAGCCAGAACATCTGTGAGGATAATGTCTGCTCGTCCTGCGTTTGCCTCAGAATTGTTGTCATGAGCAGAGTGAGTGAATCAACACTTTTATTACCAACAAAAATGAACCATTTAAGTTATTTTTCAAACAAAATCATTTTATTATTTATGAAATTTCAAAATCATTAACAATATCTCAGACCAGCTGCCTGAATAAAGGGTTTTTCTTAGCTTACAGAGAGAGTTAATTGGTTTATAATGGACCTCTTCAGGGAAAATGCAGGTGTTTTAATGATATTCTGTCTGTTCCTGAGCCGTTAACATGGCTTCTTGGGATCCTTAATTAAACTGAACTGTCATTATTTTCCAGTTAGGCTTTCACTGCAGTGACCTTTAAAAGTGTCTGATGTGGGGGGGAAAAAACAGAAAACTATGAATGTAATTTAATGTTTCTCACATTCAGAAGCACCGAAAGTGTTCTGCGTTCTGAGCTGCTCCCGGCTGTCAAAGCTTTTGGACTTGAAGGCCAACTCCAGCGGCGGTCCAAACAGGCTGTCTGAACCCGACGCTGTCGAACTCAACCTGACGGAGACCGAAATAAAGAGCAGAAACAACGTCAGGGAGAGCTGAAGAAGAGGGGAGAGAGGAAAGCTGTGACAAACGGTGATAAGATGAAAAATGCAGGAAGAAAACGAGTGAAGAACATAATGATCTATATAAAAATGACAAAGTAACTGTGTGTGTGGTTATGTGTTTCTGCAGGGTCAGTTTTACCTTTTATAAACAAATAATTCAAAAGTATTTTAATATTTAATTAAGAATAGGACCTGTAGGAGATCTAGTTCAAAATGCTACAGGAAGCATTGGGTAATCTGAATAAAGTTCTTTAATTTTTACATTCAATTTTTTTTGTTTTCGTCTCTGTTTTAAAACATGTCAAATCAAAGGAAATGTAGAAGAAAACAACTTAAAAATAAATGACGGGAGCTGAAAGCTGAAAAACAATGGTGGAAAACTTGCCACTAATGGCTCAGTTGGACCTCTGAATGTTTTTCTGTCCTGCTAGGAGACGGATACGAGGAGGGAGAAAACTGATGAAGGGCAGATTGATCTCACCTGCTGTGATCAGGGCTGGAGGTGGACCTGCGCAGGCCCTCCTGCTCTCCATCTGCAAAAAGACAGCACACAGCCCCGACGAGATAAAGTGACTCACTGCAGAGGATGCTGCCTAATCAGAACTAATCAGCAGCGCGGTGTTCTTCATCAGACCGCTGAAAGGAGGCAAGACGACATGAGGGAAAACCCATCAGCCAATTCCATTTCAGTGATAAATACAAGCAGTTAGCCTGGTCTCACTGAGCTCCAGCAATCGCTTTTGCTGAGAAAATGCATTAATCAGATGCTGCACATTAATCCTGCTGCTTGTGGATTTACGATGGAGAGACTCCCTGATGCTGGGCTGCAGCAGGATGTGTCCTCCCACTCCTGCCTGACCCACTGACAGCTAATGACCCTGCTGGTGATAACGCAGGCTTCGAGCACGAGCAGAGGGTCGCCTGAGACCAAAGGAGGGGGGCAGCTCGTGTAAGGTCAGCCAGTGAAGAGATTTAATGCCTGCAGGGGGCTGAGTGGGCTGGAGGTTGTGGCCATAGGCCATAAAAATGGCTGTGTGAGGAGAAGCTGCTTTTTTCCTCTTCTTATCAAAAACCACTGTTTGGGATGAAGGACAGACACTTCAAACCTCTCAAAATTTGTGAAATTAATTAAAATTTCAGCTGATAACGAATCATAAAACCAACAACTGTTTCCAATTTATTCATCATTTTTGGCTCATTTTATGTTATCATCAAATTTCAGGCATATTAGCACCAAATCTAACAAACTGTTTCATCAGAAGATGTTTTAATAAACTGAGTTGGTCTGATATTTAAAGTTTAGTGACCCAAGCTGAAGAGTTGTTAAAATTTAAACCAAGAGGTTTAAACCAAATAACATATTTATGTTACTTTTATCAAGCTGAATGGAAACAACTAAAGTGTTTAAGTGACTGTAATAATCACTACAAGCCTAACTATTTTTAATTTTGGAGGTAATTTTTGGTCTCTTCAAAATAAAACCATTTTTTGCTTTGGACAAGCTGGATAGAGAAAACGTTTGTCACTGTCCTTTTAAAAAATGATCAATTTCAGCAAAGTTGATTAAACTGTTAGCAAAATGACTGTCGGTAGCTGTGATGAGCAGATGTTTTCCTCTTCATCTCTGTTCTGTTACATCCCAACAAAACTGCTGTTCTGCAGCAGGAAAATCAACAAGAACAGTCTGGAGTACTGAGGCAGATGGGAGAGCTTTTCTGAGGCCAGATCTTCTAATAATCATGCCAAGAAATTAAAATTAAATTAGAATAAAGGGTAAATTTGAAAATAAGTGAGGTTCGACTCATGGTAATTGAGTAACAAGTACTTAAAGGGTTCTAGTTCTTATTTGTATTCAATACAGTTTCCATTCATTCTTAATTGTCATCATGTTTGTAACTTGTTTTATGAGATATCTTGTGTATAAACACATATTTTCACTCAACATTGACTGACCTCTATGAGAGGAAGCCTCACTCTCCTCTAATCGAACTCCTGCTGTACTGGAGTTTCCTGTAAACACACAACGGAGACATTCAACCATCAGAAGTGTGAAAACAAAGATGCAAAGCTCATATTACAAATTACATTTAACATAAACTTCTTTTTGTAAAACTGGACCAATTTATTTCCTATTGATGTGTTTCAGGATCTGCTGGGCATTAACAAAGTGAAATTTAATTTAAGAAGAGGCAATAAAGGAACAAAAGAATTAAAGTAAACTTACTGGAGAGATGCCATTTCACTGCAGTCTGAAAATCAACAGAATAAAAACACAAAAGTTTTACTATCAAAGACAACAAATCACTAAAAAGCCACCTAACGAAGCAACATCATCTAACTACGTTTCTCACTTTGTAAAATCAGTCTTTCTTATGGGATTTGCTTTCTGCTTCTGCTTGTATAAACGTTAAACTCCAACCTGCTGCCGTGCTCCTCTGTTGGGCGGCAGAGTGAGCGACCCCACGGTGGCTTTCAGCTCCTTCTCCGTGGCGACGGAGTTGCTGCGATTGTTGCTGGCGACCGGCCGGATCTGGATGTGGAACTTCTTGGGCTCCTCATCGTCAAAGTCTGAATCGCTGGAGTAGAAGTTGTTCTCCTTTTCCTCAGAGCAGCGTACGGGCAGGAAGACAGCGTCAAGGAAAACGAGTTTCAACTGAGAAACGACAGAGTTTGTGACCGGTTTTCATGAAAGGAAACTAAACTGAAGAAGTGACAAAGATAAGGCCACAAGATGAATTAGGGATCAACAAAACTAAACACATCTAAGAACCCATTTTCTTCTCTTTATAGATTTAATCAGAGCAACAGCAGAAAGAAAAGGCACTAACAGATGCAGAGGATTTGTTACAGAGCTATAAAACAGCAGAAGACACCTCATACAGGAGTAGTCGTGCATCGCTCAAGAAATAAAGATAACATTAATCAGATGAGCAGAGTTTGGACAAAGTGTTAAAGTAGTCAGTGACAGGAAATACATGTCCTTCTAAGCACCAATTAGATCTTTATAATTGGTATGCCTGTGAAAAACTGGGAACCTCTCTGACCTTCTGGTTACGCTTCATTTAAAATATCTCCCCCCACATTTAGAGAGTTTTTTTCTGCAAACTCATAAGATTTAATTTGTTGCAGACAGAGGTTAATACACAACCGAGTCCAGCTTTTGACAAATTCTTTTCTGCACCAGGAAGAAAGAACTATTGAAAGTGAAAGCTCTGTATATTAAATGCCACTCGAGTCTCAGCTTCAAGTGAAGGACTTCGAGTCTCTCAGAGATTTTTGTTCACGAGTGACGGCAGGATGGAGCAGGAAGACAGAACAACAGATCAGGGCCTCGTCTGCAGTAAGGAGGACATTGCTCCGGTACATCATTGTGAGCCCAAAGGCAAAGCTCATGACTTCCTGGTCCGTCTACGTGCCTTCACCGATGGTCGTGAAGTATAGATCAGAACAAAAAGGATGAGATCCTGGACACAAGCGGCTGAGAGCCAGGCTCAGCCTTAGAGATGAGGTGAGGGGCTGAGAGTAGAGCCGCTGCTCCTCCACATCAAAAGGACTCAGCTGAGGTGGTTCAGGAATCTGATTAAGATGCCCAACTAGTGCCTCCCTCTGGAGGTTTTCCAGACATGATCCTGAACTCACCGGAGGGATTATGTATCCTCTCTAGCCAGGGAACTTGATAGGATCCCCCCAGGAGGAGATGGAGAGTGTCTCTGGGGAAAGGGATGTCGTGTTTTACTCCTGGACCTGTTGCCTCTGCGACCTGACCACCGATAAGTGGCAGAAAATGGATATATGTATGTCTACTCTTCCTTTTTATTTTAATTTTTTAACTCAGTCCAGAAATAAGTTTGTTCATTAGTCAGCTAAAATATAAAAAGTGTTTTATTTACTAAAAACCAAACAGGCAAAGGATATCATTCTGGGTGCTGTCAGATCGGATGACAAACCCCTCATCGTCCACTTCCAGCGGTGAATTCTGCAGAAATGAGAATATGAGCACAGACAGGAGAGTGAGAGCGGGGCAGACAGCAGCACAGGAACAAGTGGTGCATATCTGACACTCAGAAGTGCTCTGTCACACTGTGTTACTCAGCACTCACTGAGAGCTTTCCATTAGAGGGATCGAGTGAGTAAATATACACTACAAATGTCAAACGCTGCTCGCACAAGTGAGAGTCAGTCACTTTTACAACAACTGTACGCTAAACAAGAGCTCAAACTAAGCCCTGTCCCAACGCTATTAACATACTGACATGACTGGAGTACCTGTTGCTTGATATGCATTTGATGTACAAGTATGAAACCAGAGAATCAGGAATAAGATTGATGTATTTATAAAGAAGTTATAAATCAGTTTAATTGATGCATCAGCTTTAAATAATAACACAACTCAAAAACTGAATCATTTCCATTTCAGTTTTTCTGATACTGTCGCACAAATGTAGGACAACCGTCCGTGAAAATGTGGGAATTTGAAGAGGAAAAAATGAAAATGTGACTTTTGAACCACAAGCAAAGTTGCTAAAGACTGGTCTGTATTTATTATCTCTGAGCTCGAATTTGTGTTGCTGCTGGAACCACCTCAGTCAGTCTGTGTTACGGCATTTTAAGTAAAAGTGTTAAACAGCAGCATCAGAGGCTCTGTGATCCTCTGTTTACTTTCTCATCAGTTTGCTAGACAGTTTTCTTTTTCTTTTTTTCCCTTTTTGGCAATGTCCGATGTCCTTTCACACACAGTCACTTACACCGCTCTCACACAGTACGGCGCGCACGAAACATCTACACACATTTACTGTGCTTCCCTTGTGCCTGGAAGATAATCTCAGAAACATCTTCTCTGAAGTACAGGAATAAACTTGGGAAACCCCGCAGCATCCATCACATCATTGTCACACACTCATGACCCGCCTGCTTCCATCCCGCAGGAAAAACAACACCACCGTTTTATAGACGGTAAGCTTTCAAAACACAAGTGTCCACATGGCTATCTGAGCTTTAAGGATTTAGGTGGGAATTCAGGTAAATACTCACCAGTGCGTCTGCGACAGCTGAATCCCTGCAAATATGGAAAAAGCGACACAGGAGTTATTTTCACAGACAGCTCAAAATAAAGCTGGCAGCAAAATAAATAAATAAAATAATGGATATCACATGAGAGGAGTACAACACAGCCAGTTTAATTGTGTTTGCTGGTTCTGTGATTGTGTTTTGATCTTTATTTGGTAATACAGGTTCTTCTTCAAGAGGCATTCATAATTATTTTGATGCTTTTCTTTTTTGCACAAAATACAGAATTATTAGACATAAGCAGCGTGAGTAAAGAGGTCAAAGGGGAAAAAAAAAATCGAGCCAGCAGTTTGGACAGACCCTGAATGCTTCAGGAAATTAATTATTATTCACGTCAGGATATCTGCACATTATACTTTAACATGATTCCCAAGAGGGCTATTAATTTAGACTTCATCTATATATAAACATGGGAACATTAGGTTAATGACCAAATCAAAAGAGAAAATTATTAACTGAAAGTTTTCACATACATAGATCTAGACAAATGTGTTTTCTGTTTTGTTATTTTCTTGCGTTGTTTAAAAGCAGATGTTCAAAAAACATCTGTCATGAAATTGGAACAACATATTTAAACACATGCAACCTACACAGGAAGTAAATGCGCAGTTCTCTTTATATTGTGACAACTGATGGACTCTTTTAAAATTATTCCAAAGATTTAATTTAGACAATTTAATCCAAAGCATTTAACGTACATGGCTTCAGAGCAGGTTACATGTTCAGCAAGGTTAAAAGAGAGCCGTGTTTGTGAAAACGTCAGGCTAACTTATTTTTAAACCTGCTTTCTGTAAGAGTGTTTTGTGGGTAGACTCACGTAGAGTCTGGCTCCTTGTCTCTCTTGCCGAGGCCGGGGATCCTGAAGGCTTTTGCTCGAGTCTTTTTCCCACCTTCAGGGGTCAAAGCTGTCATGTACTCCTCAAACCCAACCAGCGCTGCAGACAACACGAGGCACAAAAAACATTAGCTATGAAATATTCAGCGCCTACTATGCTGTTTTATTGATGCTGTTTTGGTTTTGTGGTACCTGGCCTGTCTTTGCCTGTGCCTTTCAGTTCAGCAAATTTCTGAATCAGGGTGTCGGCGCCGATGTTTTCCACATTCTGCTTGAACTCCTCGTGAACCTGCAGTTCACAAGAACACTTTATTAAAGCTTTATTAATTACTCTCATAATTTTTAATTTGCACTAGTGTAGCAATTGAGTCAAACTAGGTGTTAAGATTACAATTTGGTCTTAAAATACGTTGTCTGGAAGGAAGTCTGTCATCATTAAAGCAGAAGTTTGGGTCGGGTCCAACTTACCTGTCCTACCTGGACATGGGTGTCCTCTATTGAGTGGGAGTAACTTTTGATCAGCTGTTTCATCTGTCGCAGATGAGCCTCCTCGATTTCTTGAAACCTCTACACAAACAGACATATATATGTCATCAACCACAAACACAATAACGTGACGAAAACAAACTTTCTCTCTAAACCGTAGGCTCAATGAGTATTTGTGCTCAATAAATTCTTCCAAAACTCTCCAAACAGCATCAAACTATCTTTTAATCAACAAACACTCCTTCAGTCGTGTCGTATCATCAGTGTTATCACTGTTCCTCAGTTCCATCAGCTTTATTTTGTTGGAAATGCTTTCACACATGCCTGGTTTCACGTGACTTGACCAACTCTGTTACATTTTAATTTTTTTAGCTCTGGTGAACTCAACTAGATGGTTTCAGCAGGGTTTAATCGCAGCAAGAACAGAGAACTACACCACCTTTAAGTCCAGAAATTTGCCCATCAGAGCAAAAGCTACTAAATAAACTATCAGTTTTCTATTCTCTAAAAACAGACACTTAATAAAATTAATTTAGAGAACTTTAAAGATGAGGGGCTGAGTTTAAATACTTGTAGCTCTGATTTCTATCAACACTTCTTTTATGTATTTATATTTCAGCAGGTTTTGGTTGAATGCAGGCAAATCAAAAAATCTCTAATTTTAAGAAATCACAAGAACATCTGACAATCACAGTGATGATGATTTCACTTTTAAGTAGCTTCACAAAAGTTCATCCAAATTTGTGCACATCAGAACATGAGTGTTTTTGATTAATCAAACATTAAGAAGGAATGTTTTTTTTTGTTTTGAGCGTCATCTCTTTGTGTTTTAGGTTTTCTTTTTTTGACAGCTCTGTTAAAACATTTAAACTGCAAAGACTTTTGTTCACGACGAAGAACTGCTACAGTGTTTTTCTGTTTTCTTGAGTTGTTTGTGAACACTAAAAAAAGCATTTTTATTGTAAATCAATGAGTTTATTTAGTTGTGAAATGAACAAAACTTAAAAAGCAGATAACTTAACAGTGTGTATTTTTTTCATATTTTAAACCTTTTGACCTCATTAAAAACTAATTTATTGTGTTTTAGGTAAACCAAAAAGCACCTTGTTTTTTCTGTGATACCTGGGAGAACAATTTACTCTCCCTGGTATCCCACACTCCTCCATAATTAAGATCAGACCTCCCCTTCAGAGCTGTTACAACAGATAATTAGTTACGAGGATTTCATTCATCATTTCTAATGTAAAACACAGGAGCGCGCTTTGGGATTTGTTAAATATTTCCATGGAAACAGCAGCCGTAACCATGGAAGCATGGAGGCAGTGATTAAAGGTAATGAGCAGGTTGCAGAGTGTGTGTGTGTGGAAATAGGTGGGTGTTTAGGAGTCGGGGGTTTGAGGTTTCCTTTATTGCAGACGGTGTGATGTTAGATAACAAAGAAGAAAAGATAAGATGGGGTTTTCTTCTGGTGGGAGGTTACAGAGAGGGTGAGTCAGAAAAAGATGAGGCAGATAAGAAGGATGAGTGCATTAAACCAAATATCAGAGGGTGGAAGAGAGATTTAAAAAGAAAAAAAAAGTGACTCTTAACCCAGCTGGAGTCAAAGCTGACCTGGGCGGACTCGCTCATCTTCTGCTCAAACTCTCCTCCCACACGGTTGTACTTCTCAATGCACAACCCAAACGACTCGGCCGCTTTCTTAGACTTCAGCTCCGCCTAGTGAGGAAAAAAGGAAAAGAGCATCCAAGCTACTGAGATTCATTCACAGACCTGAAATAGAAATTAACTGCACAGTTATTGGCTGAGAACATCAGAACCATAATTAGAACTGCCTAATTCAACCCTCAGTGTGAATAAATGCTGTCATCGGTGATTATTAAACCAATAAAACTTAAATACTTTGTTTTAAATAAACTCTTCAGCTGTGCGATCCATAATACAGACAACAATAAAATGACATCGCAGACATTACTGAGGGTTTTTATACAAGATTTACAAGCTTAACATTTACAAACAAGTCACTACTACACTTGTTTTTTAAAAACTGTTAAATTAAGCTGCCATAAGAGAAACCTGTAGAATTGGGGCCAACCTTCTCCAGCTCTTTCTGTGGAGCTCCTTCCTTCCTGAGCCGGTCCAGGTCTAGACATTTGGTGTGGTACCCCTCCTTCGACTTTTGAAGGTGACCATTCTGAACCTGCAGAGCCTGCACCGCCTCCACCGTCCCCACCATGTCCTCCTTCGTCTGGGTGGTAAACACAGAGAGTAAAAGGTGAACACTCTGCACGATTCATTGTTGTATTTGATACTTTAAGGCAGTGGTGTCCAATCCTGGTCCTGGAGGGCCACTATCCTGTATGTTTTAGATGTTTCCCTGCTCTTCAGGAGGTCAAGTTCTCCAGAAGCCTGTTAATCACTCAGGTATTCAAATCAGGCGTGTCAAAGAGAAACAACTAAACCATGCATGATAGTGGCCCTTCAGGACCAGGACTGGGCACTACGGCTTTAAGGGAACACAAAGTAATCTCCATGAAGGGAAAAAAGGGTAATTTGATTTTCTGTGACATAAATTAGATCAGGAGAAGAGCTCCATGTAGGACAAGATATGAAAAGAGTAAACTGAAAACACAGCCAGCAGCCATTTTTCTGCCAGGATGGTGGTCAGGTTTGTGTTTCCATATACCTTGCGGTGGATTTTGACCTGCTCATCTCCGTACTTGTTGATGTCCCGGATGAGATCGTTCATCTTCTTCATTAGCTCGAGGTGACAGAGGGCCAGTTTGTCCGAAGACACCCTGAACACGTCCCACATGGGCGCAAATGTCCTGAAAACATACATGGCTGATCAAAACACGCATGCAAAACTACAAAACAATTACATTACAAACCCAATTAATCAAGAAACCAAAAAAACATTTGGTTTAATTTCTGGCTGAGACATTTATAAAATACAGATGTATTTGAACTCTAAGTACCACAATATAAGTAAAAAAAAGACATAGGAGTTTTTAAGACTAAAAATGCAACTTGTCTGTTTTCTTTTTCACAATGTGGATGTGTTTTGTTCAGATTTAATTTGCGAAGACCAAACAATCCACCACTTCTAATCAGATTTCAATTCATGAGCTACAGTCTGATTAGTACACGCAATTACGAAACACCAACTGAGTCCACTCCACTTCAAATACACGAGAGCAGCGCAGAAATAAAAATAAAGGAACTAAACTTTTCAAAACAAGGTCAAATGTTTTCTGTTTTGTTTTGTCCTCATTTGGTTTCCTTTTCCTGCTTTCCATCTTCACGTTTGTATAAACAGCTCATCAAAATTTTTAATCCATTTAGGCTAAATAGCAGACAAGGTGTTAATTTAATCATAAATATGAACATTTGGTGAAGCAGATGGCACTCATACATATGTCATATGCGACCATATGACCATTAAATTTATAATTACAAATGCAACACCGCCTGAGGATAAATTCTACTGTAAGGCAATGAAGGCGAAGAGGAGGGACGGTCAAACGGCAGCATAAAGTCCTCGGCTCGACTGAACTGCGTTTATATGACACACTCACCCCAGCTGACTTCCATTGCTGGCCATTTTAGACAGTTTTCCCATTGATTTGGAGTAAGTCTCCTCAATGGCCGCCCTGCAACAACAACAAAAAAATTTGTCAACGCCAGCAGAATGACAGCACGTGTTAAATAAATAAACAGAGGATGCACATTCGTTTTTAAAGTTGCCAACAAAACAACAGCATGACTGATGTCCGGTGAATCCCCTAAAATGTAAATTCTTCTAAAAGCCTTTAGACACAACTCATACTGCTGACATAAGTAATTAATCATTTTCCCATTGTAAAACAAAATTTACAAAAGCTCCTGTTACTTGTACATTTTTTCAATATTTTGTACACATATGTTCAGCTCTTTATTGTTTTAACCTTTATTAGAGTTTGAATGCCAAGGATCAGAAACTAAACAAACTCCAAGGGACATTTTCTGCCTTTGTAACAGGAAAGAGACCCTTTGGGTGCCGTTTTCAGGAGAGTGTTTTGAATGCTGAATATCTCAGGGAAGTTCTTACAGGACCTTATTTCCTTCTCTGACAGCAAATCGTTGCAAATGTGTGTCCAATCTGTGTGGTGGTCGAGCACAGATGAAGGAATATTTATTCTCTAAACTAAAGCGCACACCTTTACTCACAGTCACCAACACATGCATTTTTAAAACAACTACTACGCTCCTCTGTTGACCCAAAAATGATTATAGCTGAAGTCTAATCACTTCTCTATTCCTTCAACTTATTTAGGAACATTTCCCATCCTTTCACTTCACAAACCGATCCAAGCCTTTTATTTAACGTCTTGTATCAAAACAAGCTCTCAGGAAGTGGAGGGAAAAAGCGAGGCAGGAGAGATTTATCAAACATGTTCGCCTTCCCTCTGTTCAGCCACCGCTTCTGTTTCATTTCCTGACGGCTGATTTGTTGTCTGCTGCTGTCAAGCAGATAAGTGAATTTCCTCTATGAGGAATGTGCACAAACGCTTTGAATCAATGACAGGATTATTTCAGTGGTCTAACAGTGTATGCTGCCTTTTAGCACGGGGAGCACAAACTCCTGTGAGAACCTTTTCCCAATCTATGTCTAGTTTTTTACTTTAAAAAAGACATTTTATTTCCTAACTGAATGCAGAGGTCATATATTGACAAGTCAGCTTTCCTGCATGGAACATATGGAGGCAGTGCTCCATCATCATAAATAATAATACAGTTTTAAACAACTAAAGGTGTTTTTAAGAAAGAAAGTTTTAATGATGCAACAGATTATACCCATTTAACTTGTTTTTAGAAAAAGAAAAAATACAAAAAGGAGCTTCAGAACAACCTCAGTGCTCATCTGAACTTAGATTTTCCACAAAGGTGCTTAAAACAGAAAAACAAAACCCGATTAAATTAAATATAATGGTTCACTGGTTTAGAAATTACCCAATAAACACATATCTTTAAGTATTAAAAGCATATGAACAGTTAATTTAAAGTCAACGTTTGTCTGTTGTTTTCAATCAACAACATGACCTTATTTTATTAAATCAGCAGCTTTAATAAATGTAATTTTTGTAACGTTTGTGAAAGACGGGAGTTGTTTGGTCAGAGACAGACGACTGAGGCAGTTCAAACAGAGAAACTTAAAGTGTTTTCTGCACAATTTGCATTCTGCTGATGACGGGACTTTGAATTCACGCAGATTGCTAAAACCCTCGCTAGATACAGCAAGAGACGAAACTCAGAGCAGTGCATTTATAATCTCTGAGCGTTGTACTGAACCTTGGCTCAGTCTCTCATCTTTCTCTTCCTGGTACAGAATCAGGGATAAAGAATTTCTCCCCAGGATCCCATCACGGTTGCCACCTCCCACACAGATATTTACAAACACACGCAAACTCTACCTCTCTCGGACAAACTCGGCGAGCTCTTTGGTCGCCAGCTGGCCGTGCTTCATGTTGTGGTAGAGCACGTCAAAGCCGCCATTCTTCTCCCCCTGCAGAGGTACAAATAAGACACACAACACACACACACCTTCTGTTAGAAGCACGTCGAGAAACAAAATTGACACGACTGCGTCAAAGAGAAAGATGTCAGGTGACGCTTAATTGTTACACATGAACTATTTTTTTAAGCTTCAGTAAATATATAAAAGGCACTCTCCTCTGAGAAAGAAGCTCTAACAAGAAGGTGAAAATTATATATATTATACATAAATAACCTCTATTTCTTCTCTGAAGAAGATTGTGTCTGTGTGAATCACTTTAATCTATCAAGGCTTCGTGACTTTTGTTTAAAAGGAGGATTTTGCTGACATTTCAGAATAAATGGCTTCACATCACGGGGCTCTGATTTGCTGCAGAACTGGTTCCTCAGTCTGACATTTATTTGTTGAGCACAAACATTAAGGACAACATGACTAGGTATCATTAAACCATCAGAAAACCACAGTTAAGTAGTTGTTGCTGAGACAAGTTGCCTACCATGCAGGTAAGCAGATCACTGGTGTAATTACACAAACCTACACCTGTCGTTGCATAATAATCCAGACTGAGACGACAGAACTGTTACTAAAAGGGTGTGTCGGAACATTTTTCAGTCAACAGACGGCCGGGCTCCTTACACAGACACAAACACAGCCAGCTGCTTGTCAGGACCTAAAAATACCCCGTTTGAGGAGAGCAGACTGCTTTCCCAGGTACCAGGGGAATGGCTGGCTCAGGAAGAGTCGGCACGCTTCACTTTACACAACCTCAAAATTAGACACGCAGGCTGGGCAACTCACTCCCAGCAGGCAGGAGGAGAGACCCGTGATCAGAGAGGACACTTCATTCAGAATGTGTATCTGCACATAAAATTAAAGCTATCAGAAACATTTTAGCCTTATGGCTGTTTTTTGTCTGTTCCAAAAGGACTGAACTGTCTTTTAATAAAGACCTGGGTAGCTCGGGGAACAATTTACATGACCACCTTCTCAATAAAAAGTCTTTGCTTGGGACAGAGATTATCTCTCATCTCTTAGGTTTTTTTTACATTAAACAGATTATCTCTGACTTTTAATAAATTTGTTAGATTTTTGAGCTTGTGGCAGGCAATTCTTACATATACATTTACAAATTAAACTCTAATTTGACCAATAGTTTGATAATTTATTCTTTAATACAAGAACTCCATGAGCGAATCAGGCCTAAGTTAATATTTACATCTTTTAAGACAAATTTTAATGTGTTCAAGTGGAAGGTTCACCTAAAACATAAAACACATATAAAGGGGTCTTTGTGAGGACATTCACTGACACAATGCCCCGTGTAACCCCTTGCCCTAACCCTGACATAAATCTGTGTGTGAAATTCAAAACCTAGTCTTAACCCTCAAACAGCCAAAATGACCTTTCTAAAAACGTCTCAAACTTGTGCAAAACATAAAACTTGGGAAACAAAATGTTGGCGTTTTAAATATGTGCCTAAAAAGAATCTGTTCAGTAGCATGTGAAACTTTAATTTACCGAGAAAAGAGTTGAAACTGTTTTTTATAGTTTAGAGTTTATAGAAAATTAAAATATTATGTTATACAACTGATGAGACACACTGAGAATTGAGTTGGAAACAAATACACACTGAAAATGCTTAAAGAGCACCGTATTATCAGTGGTTTGAGTGTTTTTATTAAAACAACTGAAAAGTCGTATATTCTCAGGAGTTCTCTTTATTCTTTATAATTCTGTCTTAGTTCAGCCTTTTCCTTTTAGTTGTTGGATACCTTCTGTTGAAACTGTACCCCGCCACAGAAAGGTGAGCTGCCAGGTTCAGCCTCCAACCAACCACACACACACACACACACACACACACACACACACACCTGCCTCTCCAGCACCTGGCCACCATTACAGGCTGAGCCAAAGAGAGCCCGTCTGTTTTAAAGCTCAGAAAGGTTCAGTATTTGATGATGGTCGGCATAAAAACTGGTGGTTCATTTGAAGAAGCTAATGCAAACACTCTGCGATGATGACCACTTCCTATGCTTGATGCATCTAAAGCATCCATTGGACAATAAAGAAAAAGCTGGTGGATGAGCCAAAGTGTTGGGAGAATCATTTTAGAGCTTATTTATTTTTGTGGACATAATTAGTATAACAATGCAGATGATGTTCAGGAGATATTGCTTGAAAAATGTCTCTTTTATCCTACAATCAAGCAGTAATCTTATTTGTTCATTTCACTCAAAGCAGGCCAGGCAAAAGCATCATGTGGACAACTATGGTTGGACCGCCTGCTTAAAATTGTGCAATATTTTCAATAACTCACGTAATCTTCATGTAATTTTCTTTTATTCTGTGATATCAGAGATCGTTTTTTCCTCTTTGTTGTTTTGTGGCTTTTATGTCAAACAGACAAAATTTACAGTTAATGTTAAAAACTACCCTCTGCCTCCAATTTTGTTAATCTCTGGCAAACACCGTCAATTTTGTCCATTACCTCCACAGGGGAGGACCAGTAAACACAGTATGTGACCAGAGTATTATGATATAAAGAGGTAATTTGCCCTCCGCTGGACATTTTAGTGCAATTATTGTTGGTGCTAGTTTTAACTAAAAAATACTTGCCACAAGCTATGAATTTAAACATATTTCAACAGGTCAGGGTCTCAAGTGTAAGAAGTTGCTGAATGTAGCTCTGCTTTTGTCACTAAACAATGAGCTTAGTGACAAAAATAAATAACATCCGAAAATTATTCAGTAAGAAGTATTATCAAGAAATGACCAAAAATAAACATACTGAACTTAATAACAATCCTAATAATGACTATGCAATGTATTCAAAGCCACAATATGTTATTTCTCTGTGCTATAAACTTAGTTATGTTGAGTTATGTTATCATGAATATGAATACTGTTGCTTCTGCCCTCAGCTACATGTTGTTACTGTAAATACACAAAAGCTTCAAAATACTGAATAATGAGAAGTTTACGTTTTATTTTATTTTTTGTCAAAACAGTTAAATGCTAAAGCTGTGAAGTGCAAAACAAAACGTGCATAATGACAAAGCGTGACTTAACTACAACTCTTCTCTGTGAGTGATGCAACAGTACACCCTTGTGCAAAACAAACAAACAAACAGAAAAAACGTGTGAACATTCCTGACTGGGCAAGCAGATGAAAGACAGCACTTGTAAATGCAGATTTATGCCAAACAATCTGATTGCAAATTCCAAAAGGAGCTGGACACTGACCAAAAGCTCTTCAGTTCCATAATGTATTCCCTGAGCCTTTATTGAATGAAGCTTCTTCACGAGCGATATGTGCAACCCCCCCCCCCATACTTTCCCCGCTGGCTGATCTTCTTTTCCATCATTTAAGTCGACCAATTTGGTCATGCATGATGGAGTTCATTATCATGACAATGAGGCAAACGATGGGAGTCGAGACGAAGGAAACTTGGGGGGAGGTTTACGGGGAAGTGTAAAGCCTGCTGGTGGACAAGTTTCTCACAAAGATTCAGGAGTAGTGACCCACTGATGAATGTCAGAGATTTACTTCCGGGAGAAGAGAAATTGTTTCACAATCTTCTAAATATTGTTGAAGATGGAATTGCAAAACACCATTAAATCTACGTGTCAACGAAGAGTGAATGTGGCCTCTGTCTTTTATGCTTTTCCTCCAGTGTAAAAAGACTGATTCTGACTTCTCTTGCAGCTTGTTGTGAAAAAGATGGGGCCACTCCAATGGCCAAAATCTTCACAAGAGAATGACATTACATGCATTTTCTGACAGCAAATAATCAAAAGATATGCTACATCTGATCAGTGCACTGCATAATGTTGGTTTTCCTGTGGCTGCTCCCTTCTGCAGCGGTCACCACAGCGAGCAAACTTGCATGAAAGATTTGGCAATTGTTGTACATTGGATGGCCTTCCTGACGAAACCCAGACTCAAACCTAAAGCCTCAGGATTAAGAGACCGCAACACTGACCACTAATCTACCGGGGCCCCTGTACACCGCATAATGTCTAAAAAAGGCTGTATATTTCCCAAACTCCCTCTGACGGCATCGTGAAACCATTTAGCTGGCCGAACTGTCCGTCAGTGCAGCTGCGAGTTTCGCTGACTCGAACAAACTTTTCCTGCTTACTGGGCAGGTCGAGCAGAATGAACACTCCCAAAGCAGAGAGGCATCAGTAACATCAGGAGCAGGTAGCCAACAACACTGCAGCACAGACGGCTGGTTGGTTCAGTACTGAAAAAATCCACATCTGCAAGTCTAAAATCCTTTTCTTTGTTGTGTTGAATTAAAGAAACAAATGACTCTTTATGACATAGCTTTCCTTTGTCATTATATATATATATATATATATATATATACACACTTCTTCAAATACTGATTTATGCTCCAAAGTTTCCTGCATGTTGGATTCATAAATCCTGCATGTTGGATTCATTTCATCCATTTCATTCCATGTCTATTTGTGAACAAGTTAGAAGAGGTGGAGGAGAAGAGCAGAGGAGATCTAATATATATAAAAAAAGACTAAAGTTAAAGAGGGAACATGAAAGGGGAATATTATTTCCTTGGTGTTTACAGCTTTTTAGACCACAACAAAGCAACATGAGTCAAAAGAAATGGGAGGGCTGTGATGCTGGCCTTTATTAAACTGAGAAACAGGCAACAATAGGATGGTCTCCTGTACTTTTTCTTTGAAACAGTGTGCTAATGCCTTCATGGACAGCAGCTAGACCAGGTTTCTATGGACTATAATACACCTCAGAGAGAAAACAGTCTGATGATTGAGGAAACATTAAAAGTTACTTTAATAACAAACCTGCAAAATTTAGAAATAAATTGAGGCTACTTTCTGGAGTAAAGTACACAATGTTCAAACAGAAAGTATTGGTTATACCATTTGTTCAATGACTTTTATTATTTAAAATTTATTTTGATGTTTTTAATGCTAGAAGAGATATCAAGATTAATGTCATAATTGCCATTGTGGTTTAATATTTCCTCTCTTGAATAAGCAGTGACGAGGACAGTCATCCAAACTGTAAGTCCCTACATCTCAGCAAAATTAGAATTTTTTAATGTCCCACCAAAAACACATCATCACAGTTTAAGTAACTCTAAAATTATTGATCAGAGTAAAAAGATGCATTGGGATTGAGATCCTGTGACTCTGCAGTAGAAGACAGTTTTAAACTTTCTGTGGGTGGAGGGAGGCTGTGACAAAATAATCTGTGGGTCCCTGGAAGACATCAGCTGAGTTGCTTCAGTAGCTTTAACCACAGGATGAGGTTCATAAATGAAGTTGAAAACCATTAAAACAACTCATAATATCAGTGATTCAAGTGCAAGCTGCATTTAACACAGATAACACATTTGTTAAATATGCAAAAAAGATTGAAAGTGTCTAAAATTACTCAGATGGGAATTCTGCTTTCATTTTCTGGAATAATTGATCAGCAATTATTCTTATGGTGAAACAAATTCTGCTCATGGCTGAGCAGCCACCTAATTAACTAAGGATATACTTTATCAGAGAGGATGGCTTCCCCTTGTGTGCTGTAAACACAAGCTTTGTGTAGTTATTGGAAAAGAACAGCGTGATGAGGAGATTTTGTGAGAGACTGCAAATATTCTTGAGCCAAACAAGAAAAGGCTCAGCGTGAGACTGGGTCCCAAGTGACTTCCTTGGTTAATTAACTAAAGAGTCATTTTTTCACACACATTTTTGGGTCTAAAAGCATCCTGAAGGCTACTCTTTTTGTTTTGTATTTACTTTTGTGTTGGCTCCTATTTGCTCCAAATATTACTATATTTTCGAAGGAAAAACAAGAATTCAGAGCTACTCAGATACACTAACAGCTACAAACTACATTTGTAACTCCTTGCATACATTTTAAACATATCACTGCTCATTTTTAACTGATGCTAAAACACAAAATATGTAACATCAAACAGCAGAGGGTTGAGTTTTCATTTTAAATGGGTTAATCTGGCCTGAAATCCAACCCCTGGAAATACAATCAAAAAGAGAAAAGTTGTTTTATTTTTCTAAGGAGCCATTCTTTTTTCTGCATAAAACACAAAACTCGTCACCATCAGCAGCAACATTTATTGTCAACCTATATGTCTAGACTTGAAGATTAGAAAAATATTAACTATAAAAGAAGTACCTGACTTTAGTCCACTATGAAAACTATACCTGAAGACATTTTTAAGTGGAAGGAGGCAGAGTAAGAGAAGTAGGACACCCCTGAAATAGATGTAGCAGGTGTGTGGGGACAAAGTGAGAGAAAGAACTGAGGGAACAATAAAAAAGAGGCAGAGAGAGAGAAGAGGAAGCCAAAAATACTTGACAAATTTACCAAAGGATCAGGACAGTGTCGAAAGAATCAAGAGTCTCAGTCCTGCACTGAACCAATCTGGACAATGTTGCATAAACTTTCTGAGTGAACAATCCTAATATCAGTTCTTCCTTATGTTCAGGTCAACGCAAACATCAAACTGACAGACCATTTTCCTGACCAAAGAGCACAAAAAGGTCAATTTTATTCACTGGCTTCCAACCAATACTAGAGCCGTGGTAATGAAAGTGGTAATGAAAGTTTCTTGCAACTAAATTCAACCCATATATCTCTTCAATTTGCAACAACCTGGAAACTGGCCATAAGACTGCAAAACAGTAAATTAGTCAGCCTTAAGTTTGGAAAGAAAACAAGAGTCTAATTCCTAAACAGGTGATTTATACATTATGTAGAAACATGCATAGAAGTGAATATATTATTATTATCTAATGTAAGCATTTAAAGATCACTTGTTGCTTGTTTAGATGTTTCTCAAAGATACTCACCCAGAAGTTGTTCTGAAATACAGCCATTTCCCTTCAAAGATAGCCAGCAATCTGTGGAGATAAAAATAAATAAATAAATAAAAACGCAGCGCTGCATTACAGAAGAGGTTGATGTCAAGGCATTTCTTTTTCAATCTGACCTCAATTTTCTCCAGTGGTGCAGAAAATGACCTTTCAGATTTCTATATTATTTTGGAAAATTGCTTTTTTTCAGTCTTGTCTCTTCTCTTTGACAATAAGTCTTAGCAAATTGCACAGAGTTTACTGAAATTCCTGTCCCTATAACTCCTGAGAGCTTTAGTGTGTGACAGGAGCTCCTGAGAGAGAGAAGACAGGAGCTTAACAAATCACTGTAAAGAAACAGATCAAACGATGGAGGATGCTGATGAAGGCGGCAGGGAGGAAGAACAGTAGGGATGTGGGAGAACATAAAGAACAACAGGGGAGAAGACTAATCAACAGAAAGAAAGGAGGAAGAGGAAATGTTGGTAACCACCAAGGAGATGACGTGATAAAGGTGGGATTAACTCAGAAAGATATCCTGATCATAACTGTGGCTGTAATCCAATGTTAGATGATAATTTAGTAAAATGTGAAAGACTGAACTGTGTAGCACTAAACTCAGGCACTGAAATCTGGTCTTCCCTGTTCCAAAAATCCATAATATGGAACATGTTTCCCAAGGGCTGTCCCCATACAGGAATCCTGTTGTCTTATTCTGCTGACTGTGGGCATTAGTGAGAAAACGAGAGTGTGTGTGTGTGTGTGTGCTGACAACAGCCTTTTCTGTGTATTGGCACAGACGCAGCTCCAGCCTGGTGACCTGGCATTAGGCGGCAGCAGCACACAGATACAAACACAGGAACTCCTACAGCGCAAACACACACACAAACCTGACACACCTCACACCTTGTTAATTAACTCAGCAGAGGCACCAGAAGCCCTGGAGACAAATCTGTGTGTGGAAAAATCAGAACAGCCTAGCAAAGAAGTGAGAGAAAGACTAGCTAGGCAGCATAATAAGATAATATTACATCAAATTAATTACCAGTTGAAATATGATTCTGTAACAATTAGCAAACTAATGACTTAAAATGACAGAAAAAGATAAAGTAATTACTAAAATAGTAGTTAGCATGTGTTAAGAGGCTTGTTAGATTGTCTCAATTAATGATGGTAACACAGATTAATTAATTAATTTCCACACAGCTTCCTGGAGTAGTGGCTGTTGAATCTTGGTGTTCTGTTTGAAACGTACACAGGCAGGAAGCGGGGTTTGTACTATCACTCTTTGGGCCATCGGAAAAGGAAGTCTTTAAAATCAAACTGATGAGCATTTATGTTTCCACATGTAGCACCCAAGAACCCATTTGGTGACATTTACATAACGTGGACGTCACCAGACTTGAGCAAACTCACAATTAAGAACTTTCTAGTAAGAAATACGCCCAAAGTCTACACCAGCACTGCTGCCACCGGTCTGATTCTGCAAAATAAGAGTATTATTTGACTGAACACACTACAGCGATGCTGCACAAAAACACTTTGGTTAGAGTGAACAAGCAAAGGTAAACAACAAAGATATCTGAGCAAAATGGCATCTGACTGCCTTCCCATTAAAGCGTATTTAAAAATATAAAATGTTCTGATAGAGGTATATTTTTTCTACAATAGATGCTTGTCTTCCTTGTCACATATTCATTCATGTGACAAGCAGATTGATGCTAACAGTTTGAGAGAAAAATTCATTTTGTAAAAAAAAACCTGAACTGTTGTCACTACAGTTTGTATCCTTTGGATCCTTAAAGACAAAGATGCTTCCAAAACGAATAAACAAGAATAACGACAAAAAGATACGATGTCTTAAAAATAAGTTATTACAAGATTAACAAGATTCTTTAAAACTCAGACTGCTGTATCTGAAATAAAAACCAAACAGGTGTTCTTTACTCCCTCCTGCTCATAAATATTCAGAATCTTTTTATTGTTATCAAGCCTTTTTATTCCCATTCCAAAAATAATACGTTTAGCTTTTTTATCATATTAGTGGTTTGTTGCGAGATGAGGCCAAATTCATGCCTATCTCATACAGTAAATACAGGAAAACGGGACTAAATTGGTCATGACTTCAAAGGATTTTAAAGGAAATTAACAGAAAAGGTGCATTAAAAGCTTTTACTTGGTGTTGCTGAGGGCTTAAATTAAAACATGGTGAAATGATAATAGGCATGCAACATAAAACACTATTATTTTTATGCTTCTAAATCGACGTTATTTTAAGTTCAACATAAACTGAAAATGAAAAAGGAGAATTACAAAGTGAATATGTGACAGGTCGAAGAGTCAGAGAGGGCCAGAGAAAACACTGAAAATGTTTCAGATGGGGATTATAATCTTTAACAGACACACAGAGAGAGAATGCAACCAGCCTTATCAACAAAGACACACTGACCTCCTCCTCAGCGCCTGACAACACACAGATGGCTGCCAAGAAAAATTGGGACTTAAAAAAAAGCAGATGGAGAGGGGTGAAAGAAAGTCTCTCACAATAACAAAAACTACCCACGAACCATTTAATTCCTGCAGGAAATAAACGATGTAATGTCTCCACCCATTGCGGTTTTGTTTTTTGTTTTTTCTTAACATCCTTTGCCAGAGACAGGTCAACTGGCAGATGTCTCTCTCTGAGGGAAGAAAGGATGGTCAGCAGAAACTCCCTCCTCCTCACAACCTCCACCTGCTTTTCTCCTTCAACCGAGAGGAGAAAATGATGGAGGCTGTGCAGGAACTGCACACTGGCCGTCTCCTCACACCGCTGCTGAAAACGGCAAATAAACTGATCATTTCCCCCTCTGACTTCAGAAGCAAAATAAAAATAAAACTGGGTTAAATGGAATGACACAGAAAAAGAGGAATAAAAATACTTTGGTAACCTTTGCACGGGCAGTTTTGTCGCAAGCTCAGGGAGCAAAGCTAATGGGAGAAACTAAATGATGCAAAAACAAAATGGGGGGAGGGGGGGGTGAAAAGGAAGAAGGACACATAGAGGTGAAAAGCAGATGTGAGAGTAAGACAAGGTAGACGGATAAAAAGAAAAAAGCTAAACTGCAGAATCAGCTTTGTGAATATTAACCTCCGAACAGTTGAAGGTCGTGACGAAAGATGAGGTTTAATTTTAGTGGCGCAGGTGAGTAAAATTAATTAAAAGAATAAAGAGATTTCAGAATTACTTTCCCCATTTACATTTACATCGCCTCGACTGTCAACATCTACAGAGTCTGAGTTTATTAATCAGCTTTTATGTCTGCAACGTAACCGTCAAGGTGGTCCGATTTACCCCTGTCAGCTGGGTGCAGATGTGGAGGCCACAGGAAGAAGAGCAGCACACTGATTTTCTGGAGCAGCTGGAGTCTGCCGTGCAGCAGATCCACTCCTCCGTGCTTCCATATTAGTTTTGCATTTTGTGTCGGAGCCAATTTCCCCCTCGCCGCCACATCTCTAGGCCGGGGATGACTCACAGCCCCAGATTATACTTATTGCTGAAGGGCGAAGGCGAAATAATGATGATTTTGCCCGTGTCTGCGTTTGCCTGTTACCAAAATATCTCAAGAACGACAAATGTTGGTGTGGTAGTAGCTGAGACTGATCCATACTGCGCAACATCTTTTCACACAACATCTTTGCAATTAAGTATTTAAAGTCAACCCTGTCTGTCTATTAGCAAAATATCTCATTACCCCCTGGACATATTTTAAAAAGACTATGAAAAGTAATTATTGGATGTACATCAAGAACCGATCAGCAAGCATGAGATCTTGTCTAACTTTACTTTCCAGATTTAACCAAAACAACAACTCCCCTCATTTCTAAAATGATTTTAATCTAAAATTCTGGCATGGACAATTTAAGGAAAGATTTCAGTGTTCATTGTTGTATTATTGATTTTACTGGTCTATTAATGATCTATTAATCCGTGTTTTACAACAGCACCATATTTAGAGCTAATGCATGCTCATGTTGGTGTTTTTACTTTTTTTAATGCTCACATCAGTCCTTATTCTTACATTAATAGAAACAAGTTTACATTTTGAAAGCACAAATGGATTGGTTGATTAGTAAATTGATGTGTTTTACTTGTAACAGGTGGTTATGGATGATATGATCTAAAGAACTACAAAAGAAAAATAAAACACTTTTAGAGCTACATCTTAGTATTAGAGTTTATTAATAATTCATTTGCCATTTTGCCCTCAAATCGAAAACTAATACGGGCATCAAAATCTGAACAAGAATGTTTTGTTTTTTGCTTGAAAAGGACTGAAATTATAGGTTCACAATTTCACAATAATAAATTGCTTATTTAAGTCGTTCATCCAACACAATGCTTTGAAGCCAGAATATTGTCTGGTTTCAGGTTCAGAAATGTTAGAACTTGATGTTTTATGCACATTTTGTTTTTAAAACTGTTCTCATATCAGTGTTCTCATATCTTACAAACAAAACAAATCAGTGAGTCAGTGTTTGTTCAAATATTTGACTGCATAACATTTTTCTGCACGTCCAAATTGTCAGAACAGAACCAGCACTTCACTGATGAGCGTTCACCAAAATGATGCGTTTAACGATGTGTTTAAGGACCGAGCGACTCGAGGCAGCACTACGTTCTTGAAGCAATAAATTGGCTGCCCAGTGACTGAGGCGAACAGAGAAGCAGATAGGCAACAAACACAATTAACATGAGGAAAGAAAGTGAAAGCTGAGTAATAAACACAACCCGGGCTGTCAGCTCCCCATTGTCCCAGCCTGAATGTGCTTTTGTCAGCTTCGGTCCAGGCCCGTCTATAACAGCGTACCAGGCGAGCTTTGGCATGACCAGCTGTGAAGTCCATAAACTGTTTGTTTGTTCAAAGCTCAGCTGGGAAGCCAGCACAAATCATTTTAAAATTTCTTTGTAAGAAATATTTTGCAACTTTAAATCAAAAAACTGTTGATGGAAATATAAAAATTGTTGATGGAAACAACAATTTTTTTGGTATTTATTTCCACAACACTTTAGTCAAACTCAGTTACACAAGGGGGCCAAAAAATCAACAAAAATCCGAGGATACAGCTACTGACATTTAACTTTAAAACAAAAAGAAAATACAGAAAAAGGCGACATACGTTAAAGCTGACTCGCCATACTCGGATGCTCATTAACTCCAGTCAGATACCAGACATCCTTTCTTGGCTGCAAGTTTATCAACAAGTGTTTGATTGGTCCCAATCGATGCTCTTTGTAGCTTTTTACACATTACTGAGACATTAAAACTGAATTTTCTTGGGTTGAAAGCAGCAGTCACAAGAAGACTTCACTAAATAAATTCAGGGTTTTTTAAGCAAAACAAGGAGCAACGGAGACTCATTCTGTCACAAACTGGAGGACCTCATCTATTAAAATTTAAATGTTATCTTCAAGGCCAGATAAAATAATAACAAGGGCCGGATCTGGCCCGCGGACCTTGAGTTTGACACGTGGGCTATACGGTGAGCAGAATAGAAAATATGCCGTGTATCTGGGGTAAGTAATTTAAACACTAAACAAAGTTGCTGGAGAAAGAAAAAGAAAGAAACTGATGGAGAATCGGCAACAGTAGATATTTTTGCTTAATAAATTATTTAGTAAACAAGAAAACGGCTACACATTAGAGCGCATTATTTCAGTACTTTGATTAATTATCTCACTCTTTCAGCTCCAGTTATCTGATGGATGAATACTGAATGCAAAAGAGACGTTAATGAACATCATTATCAAGTCAGGGTTTCTCCTCTACATTGCTGCTTTCAGTTTAATACTGAATTAGTCGTTACTATCAATAAAACGGTACAGTAAAATGATAACCAAGCCTGGACCGGATCTGGAGGCCCACTCCTCCATCCTGTCCCCCCCCCCCCCCCGGGCACCCTATGAAGCTTGGCTGGACTCAGTGACAGCCTGAGGAGCAGCTCGTAGGGTTTCCCAGCAGGCTACCACCTGTTCTCATCTGAGCTCTAAACATAGTCACAATTACACTAAATGTGTGCTAAACTACCGAAACCAGCTGCTCAGAACTGGAAGCTTTACGTTTTTATTATCTAGCAGGTTAGTTTCATCGTTTCCTGCCGTACATTTCCAGCCTCCGGGTGCTGCAACGTTTGGCAAATGCAGAAACAGGCCTTGAAGCAATTTAACTTATATATCAGAGCCTAAACATGTATAATTTATAGTCATCATGGCCACCCAATAATGTGTTGCAAGAAAGCCAGGAACAAAGGGACTAAAAGTAATATTGTTAACCTCTTTATGGGTCACGGAGAGAGCAAAGTCAGTCATCTGGGAAGTTTCAGCTGTGTGCACATCGCAATTCTTGGCTCTTTGAATAACCAAACAACGTGACCGTCATAAAGCATTAACGGAACAAAGGTTTAGTCTATTCAAAAATCAAAATGCAAAGCAGGGAGCAATACATTTTCACCCGTCACACCGGCCTCCATCACTGATGTCCGAAAGGATAAAAAACAGACTTTTTATGAGTGTTGAGTGTTGTGGTTCAGTAAATTGGTTGTGTCCTGAAAAACTTAAAGAAAACTGCCAGTCAGCAAAAAAAAACTAGACTTTGAGCTCTTTTTTTTTTTACTAGCTGTATTATCTTATTCCCTGCCCTCGTCTCATACCAAATTTTATTACGGTTTGTTACAAACAGGTGACAAAATGAATATAAAAAAGATCTGTGATATCACGTGATTTCTTTATAACTAAGCAGACTTAAATTAGCAAAACAACTTGTCCTTTCAGAGGACTGCAAACTGTTTTTACTTACATCATGTTTATTATAAACTAACAGAGGAGCTCCTCTTTAGGGTGACATCTTCAGCCATTGTGCAAAAACTGATTTCTACTTTTGTGTGAACTGTACGCTTTTTTCACCGCCTCTAGATCTAAATCCAGTTGAGCAGGAGTTACAGAGTTCCTGAGGATTGTCAAAACATCAAATGAGGAAATATTTCATGGCGTTACATCCCTTCAGTAGTGAGCCAGAGGCCTGCAGGATCAACACACATATCATTTAAAATGACTGCAGCAGCACATGCTGGTCAAAAACATTACAAAATGCATTATGATGTCATTTTATCTTCAATTTGTTATCATTGTAGGGAAGATACTAAGGAAAAATAAAGCTCAAACTTGGGATAAACAACAAATCCAATCTAATACTCAACAGATCATTTTTGCTAAATTAAAAATAAAACAATAATCTGTGAATAACCCCTGTTTTCATACAAAAAATATCACAATCAGTGTCTTCCTACTGCTGCTGTGAATAAAGCAGACATGTCAAATAATGATAAAATATTTATCTTAAACCAGCCAGAAACCTGCTTAGCTCTAGTGAAACTTTTCTGTCCAGAATAAGTAGAAATACTTTCACTTTGAGGTGCTCCATTAAAAACTAAACTCAAGGCATCATCACAAATGACAAAAATACAGCATAAAATGTTTGTTTATATTCCAAACAATATGTTATTCCCTCTAGACTCAGATTTAACCTGTTGTTTGGAGTCTATTTTTAGACCAGCGCCACTTAACAGGCATGTTATTCGCTCTTAGCGAACGAACAGCAATTAGACGTGCCGCTAAAATGAAAAATACGAGCAAAAAGCAAACTGTTCCTCCCAACTCTGGTACATTTTCCCTTTTGTTTATAGGCCGTAAAACCCCCTGCTTTCATTTGCCTTTCTCCATTTACCTCACTTGCACTCCGAGCATTCACGAGGGAGAAGTTGTGTCTCTGGCAGAAGTCAGAGACACAATGCGAGCGTTGTTTTAGTTCTTAGATATCCAAAGACCCAGCAGCATCCATTTGCTCCCAGACGCAGAGGGAGAAAAGCAATAACACCAAACAAACGACTGTAGCTCATAAAGGCAGCTGCCCTACAGCCTGATTATGCAAACACTGTGGTTCGTGCTATAGCTGTCTGCAAATAGTTTCATTTGTCATACTAAAAAAACCTAAACTTCTAACAGGCTGTCAAAGGGGAATTCCACCAAAGTGTTTTGGTGCAACCAGACAGTGGTTTACCTGCACCTCAGACAAGGGATGCTGTGAAACCTAAAAAACCTAACTTTAAAAATCTAAAGAAGATAGAAGAAACAGGGTAAAAAAAAATAACAATAACAGCTGAGTGGTGCTTTGGCTCAGAAATGTTAGACAAACTGGATGTTTCGAAAGGAGATTTTACGCTGTTTCGTGGACAAAAACTTGAAAGTGACAGGAAACGTGGGGAAGAGAAGCAATGCTTAAAAAACCGCAACTGTAAGAAAACAACCCCAGTATGCACTTTGCTTAACAAAAGGTTTCAACTAAGTTAGCGTGTAAGAAAACAACCCCAGTATGCACTTTGCTTAACAAAAGGTTTCAACTAAGTTAGCGTTTAAAACCAAATAAAATCTCAACTTATTGTTGATATTTACAAGACTTAGTCAATTCTGGATCAGTTCAGTTTGATGTTTTATCTGAAAACTGAGCAACTGTTTTGGATTGTGACTTTTAAAGTTGATAAACAAAATGGCAAAGTGTTCAAATAATCCAACTTAGGCAGTAACAAAGTGAATATCTATACTATACTTTCAGGCACAGGCAACCTTTTTCATCCTGTTTTTTAATTACCATTTTCTAATCTATTTGGCCCAGTAATCATTGATAGTTTGTTTTCCAAGTGAAAGCCTGCAACATGTAAAGATCACTCTTCTACCGCTGATAGCATATGTTGAATTGAAGCCCACGTCCAGCATTTACATAACTGATTTGGGTTAAATAGGCGTAAAAACTTTCTGTAGAAAAAGGAGAACTTAAAAGGAACTCGTCCCAAGTCATTGTATGCAGGAACGAATGACTTGAAATCCAGAAATATCCCGAGAAATGACAGCAAAGTAGCATGAGATATCAGAAATAACAGCTCGGTGGGAGCCAGACAAACAAACAAAAACACCTGGGGGACAACAAAAACTGAAAGCCAGCTTAGCTTATACATATCTTGATCTTAAACTTGTCACAAACACGCCAAATTAAAGCTAAGTCTGCTTTTATATGAACCTGACCTTATGTGTTAGTTGTTTTGTTGTTGTTTTTTACTGCTGTTAGCTAAATTTCCCTCCGTTCAAATGTCAACGAGCGCGTGTGCTGCTGTTGGTGCCTGCTATTTTTAAAAAGCAGCTTGCTTCAGCGGAGACTTTCCAGCCTACTTCTCAATCTTTTTTCTGGGCAAAGAGGACGGCTAAAAAAAAAAAAGACGAAGAGCCATCCCTTACCTGGACAGAGTCTTCAGACAACGTAGCGTTCATTCCCCCATCCCGAGTGTTTGAGCTGCTTCGGTCCGGCGCTCGTGCTCGCTCCGTAAGGTTCTGCTCATAGTAGTACGAATTCGCCAGCCAGTTGTGTGCGAGCGCGTGCGCCCACCCAGCTCGAATCCGATTGGCTACTGAAGCCCGTCAATCACACAGAAACACGTAGCGGACATAGCAACCACATAAAGGCGGGCCGAAAATTGTATACCAGCAGCTGATTGGCTACCGGTTACCACGGTATAAAAAATAAGCTCTGATACGTTAGAAAAATATGGTACAAAAGAAAACGCGCAGAAGTCCATTTTTCACAATTAAAATTGATCTCGTAATTGGGTAAAAATCGCTAATCTTAAATTGTAATTATAGGATAGTGTATAAAAGTATTGAGAAGCTTGTAAATAACAAGGAACTTGCCAACCCCCTGCAAATTTAAAGTGCAATTTATCAATATTTTTGAGACACTCAGGAACTGTACATACCTACCTGCAAACAGGGCGGAAATTAGTGATATTTATCAGGTGTATCCTGGTTGTTTCCCCTCTAACCTGACAAGGGTTATGTTCATGTCACTTGTGTTTCACAAATTAATTTATGCACCCTTGTAAACACATACATTATTTTTGTTATTTTTGTTGCATGGATATGTTTTCATTCAAATGTAGTATAATTTTTGAATATGCATATTATTTTTGTTATTTTTATATATGAAAGTGGAAAATTAATGTTCAAAACAAGTAATGGATAATAGCCATGCACCAAAGATTATTTTAAAGTGATTCTGACCCAAATTTCACATATGGTGCATTTCTCTAAATCATAATATCAAACTTTGCATTGTTGTGCTACAGCACAATAAAAATATATTTTCAAACAGAACTGCACAGCACTCAGAAGAAAAATCACATTTCATGGTCTAAAGACATTGTGCAAAGCTATCACACGTGCAGAAATCACCTGCTGAAGAGATGTTGTGCACTGTTCTTCATTATGTTGAGCAGCTTGTGCAGTATTCTTCTTTACACAACGATCTCCAAAGGCTACAGAGCAACCCTCTGCGCATAACCAGCTTCCTTTATTAGTTTGTTCGGTTTCTTCGAGTCACTGGCTCTGATATTGCTGCCAAAAAGGACGGCTGCAAATAAAACTGGCCTTTCCTCCTCCAAATTTCATGAAAATTATCTAACAGATGTTGCACAAATTGGAAGTACATTAGGCTGTATAAAATTCTTTATTATTTATTGTTAACTTTTAGTTTGTAACAAATGGCACACAATAACTGGCTGAAAGCAACACTGTGTGTGAGCGCTGATTCAGAATTCATTCTCTTGTTTTTATTTTTTATTTTCAGTATGTTTTTTGCAACTTCTTCTGAACACTTTATGCTGATTTAGCCATTCATACATCACCTGCATTTCGCTACTTTACATTTTAGCTACTATTCTGCTACTTTTAGCTTTTAGTTACCATTTATTACTTTTAGTTTTTAACCAGCCTTTTGATACTTGTTTTGCTACTTTTAGCTTGCAGCTAATCTTTAGCAGTTTTTAGTTAGCAATATGTTACTTTGAACCTCTACCTTTACAACAAGTTTGCTGTGAGCAGCATTTTAAATGAAGTCAAAGTCAAACAAATAGATTGTGTTTTGATGCGAAGACATGATTATGAGTTCCCTTCTCTCGGAGTGTTCTGCTGGATGTTCTTCTGCCTGGTTTGATCCTCAGCAGTGCAGCAGAAGATAATATCAAAAGCAGCCAAGCAGCACTTTGCACCTTTGCTGCGCACTTCCTGTGCAGTAATGGTGATGGTTAGATCAGGTAATCATCACTTCCACCTTCAGGCTTGCAGCAAAAATATATATACCGGTATGCCACGAAGCAAGATATCATCTGTCAGGGTTTAATAATAACTACACTACACAGATAACAAATATTAGGTTGTGCAGAGTGGACGGGGACCCACATGAAGCTGAAGCCAAACTTTTTTTTTGTTTGTTTTTGAAAACAGTGAGATTGGCAGTGTCTCTTCCTTCCATCTGCAAACATAAATAAAATGACAGATAATAATTTGAGCCTTTAATCCAAAATGAAATCTCAGAAATAAAATGAAATGAGCTGCTGGATTTAATCACTCATCATCAGTCCTCACCACCTGTTGATGTTCCTGTTTTTTTTACGCTCTCGTCTGTCTCCCTCTAAAGGTTCCTTCTGATCATGTTCTCGATAATCATAGTTTTACACTGAAAACAAACACCTGTGTTTTACTGTGTTACATAAATTTTGATGACTGTTCATCTGATGATATTACACAGTTTCCTTTAATGAAAACAGAACTGAAACTGTTCTCAAAATGTTCTCAATTTCCTGTTTTGAGCTCCAGTTCAGGTTGTTCATTTTTTGCAGGAAATTGTCTCACATCCTCCTCACCTCTCATAGAGGGGTCTCCAACAAATCAGCTCATCTCCGGTTTGCACAGGCTGGCTGATTAAAGCTGCCAAGGCAGAAGATTTGCCTCCACGCCTCACAATCCTCAGACACAGTTTTGGATCCAGAAAAGCAAGCCCACTTTTCCCCCTCGGAACTCCTCTAATCTTGCTGGGAGATCGAGTGTGTACGGCGCCCATCTGTGAGAATAAGTGCTTCATCTCAGTATCCCTGCTTTTTCTCCAGTTGTCCCTCGATGTCAGGTGTTGCCTCTCCATTATCCTGCAGGGAGACGAATGAAGAAACTGCTTCTCCTTTCTGTGAACCTTTAGGTCAAAATGGTTCTGTGGAAGTCTCAAAATCTTTGTATTATTTAATTTAAAAAAGCATAAATACCTCAAGAGTGTTTGCTATATATGTAAGATGTGTGACAAGTGCACCACGTATACACAAAGTGTCTGGGGGAAAATAATTCACCTTTGAGCCGTCATCACGGACATTTTAACAATCTTCCTGACTTTTTGCTCCAGCTCCACGGCGAGAGTCCTGAAATATAAAAGTGTTGAAATATAGCTTCTGATTCACATCTGATGATGGTTTCTAACACAGCAGTGCAGAAGATCCACGGCAGCCTGAGTCTGCTTAGGAAGCGCAGCCTCTGAGCTCATCTACAACAAATAATCTAAATGGGCATTAAAGATTGTAGCCCACCTGTATGCCAACAAAATATGTGAAGTTATTTACCTTTTTTATCCCACTGTTAGTATTAATGACCTTTCTCAGATCAAATATTATCTCTTTGGTTTCCTAAGATAAATTCAAATACCTCCACCATGAAATCACAGTGACAGATATTAGAAAAAAGTATATTTTTATGCATTTATATGCAAATCATCTGTATGTACTCTTCCCTATACAATTAGCTGAACATTAGTTTTTACAAAGCTGTGCTTATTGTATTTATTGTAAACTAAGAAAAGATTTTTTGTAACTTTACGTTTTTGATACACATATTAACCATTTCTGCATACAGACATATGTGCATATTTGTACAAATTTAAGGAAGGTAAGCCTTCAAGTAGGACATAGAAACAAAGCTCTACTTGCTCTAGGTATGCAATTACAAATCTATTTGTATGATAACTTTCTGCAGATGATCTGTTTAATTCATTCTTTGGGCTGAATATATGTGAAGAGATATATTTCTTTTTTTTCCCAGTAATTGAGACTATGTCATGAAAAATATAGTTTGAACCAAAGTTGTTTACAGTCATGTTTTGCATGTTCAGTCAAAGATAACATGAAAGCAAACAAATAAAAAAGATAAAAATGGTTTAATCTATTTAATGTTTCAATTTACTGCCTTTTAGTGATATCTGAGTTGTTATTTCATGTATTTGCAAACGAAGAGAAACACTGGAAGAATGCAGATTTAGTGAAAATGGCTCCAGCCTTTTGGGTACTGCAGTACAACACTTTGAGGATGTTGCTAAAAGACAGACAGAAAACAAAATGGAAATCACAAACATTGTATACGATATATTTTACTTTGTAAGCCTCATAAGGACCACAGACTAAAAGAAGAAGGAGAAGTGACATTTCAACAAGAAAACTGCTCCCACACTGAAAGACTTCTTGTCATTTAATTTGATTCCTTTGTAATTAGATACCCTGAGAGCAGAAAAACCAATTATTCAGCTGTTAAATTATTTATTGCAGAGAGCGGCGCTGAAAGTTGTGAACACAAGGAGGAGCACTGACTCTACTCCGAAAGTTTTTAGTCTTTCAGCAAGTCATGAGTCATCTGTTTTCAAATTAAAACTCTTTCTTTTAGTGAGGGTTTGTCCTTTAATCTGTTTCTGTTGATGCAGACATTTCAGAACTTGTTGTCATTATTGCTTTAACACAGGAGCACCAACAAACACGTTTCCTCTAATTGGACCGTGACATGATGGGAACATACCAGAGCTGTGATATGATCCATCAGCACCTCCAACCGCAAACCCCACCTTCAAAACATCAAAACATACCCGCTGGTTACAGAGTATATGTATATTTAAATATGTGTAAGTAAAAAAGAAGAATCAAATAAAACTGTTGCCTGGTCTTAAAGGTGCATTCAGGGAAGTTTCTGTTTCCTGAAGCAGTTTTAACACTTAATAAATCATTTCCAAACCGTAAAGATCAAAACCTGCCATGAGGTTAGTGATTAAATCTGAAATCAAAAACAAGATGTGCGTTAAAACATACCGTTACCAAACTGATCAGACAGATTATACCCTGCCTTTTATAGCATTTTAAAATAGAATTTTATTTTATTTACAAGCATTTTTTTGTAAAAATACCAAATGGGAGATTGCTCAACGGGGTCATGGATGTTGTCCAGTTTGGAATAAAGTAGAATAGAATAGAATAGAATAGAATAGAATAGAATAGAATAGAATAGAATAGAATAGAATAGAATAGAATAGAATAGGTTTTATTGTTTTATTATGGTTTGTTTACAATGAGACTGGGAGAGTCTTCCTACTTTGATGCATCTGCAGCATCTCTCAAAAAAGTACAAAAACAGATAAAACTACAAAAATTGAAGGATCCTTAAACAATAATGAATTAAAGGTAATACAAAAACTCTGTTCACATATTTGGACATATTTGGGTATTACAGGAGTTCTTCTGAATGCAGAAGGTTGAACAGACCATGTAAAAGGATGGACTAATCATTTAAAAACTATTAAATTTAGGAAACAAGTAAATGTAAATAAATCACAGCAATAAAACACAAATAATGCAAATGTTTCCTGAGTAATTGTGTTAAACCCTAAAATGAGCCTAATAAAGAGCAGGAGCTGCTGAGGAAGCAGGTATTTGGGATCTAAATAAGCAATAAATATTTATATATTATAAATTTTTAAAGAGAAAAAATAAATGAATTTGTTATTGAGTTATTTGGCTGTCAGCATGACTTCACGGCCTGGACGTGTGTGAGAGTACCCCCTCCGCCTCCTTCCATTGATATTTTTCCTCTGCTCAGAAGTGTGTGAAGTCAGCCGTCTGTCTGGCACAGATGTGTGTTGATGTCCTTCCAGCTGTTTGTGGGGAATGGTGATGTCTGGACTGCGGGACCCTCCCTACATCCTGTGAATCATCGCACTTTTAATTAGATCTGATTTGCCAGTTAACAGGAGGTCAGCCCTTCTTTCTCTCTGCGAGCCTTTAAAAGCAGCCTGAGTCCAACGTTCAGCTGAGAGAAGCTCGAGGAAGGTAAGCTAACCTGGATTTCTCTGTTATGTCAACACTTTTATCTTAAACTAAATATCCCAACAAATGTGTCTTTTTATCTTTATTTCTTTTGGTCACTTTCAGATTTACGTCATGATGTCCTCTAAAATACTTTGTGCTGTCATTTTGATGGTGTGTGCTTTGACATTTGGCTCTTCTCAGTGTGAGTATTTGGATCATTATAACAAATTATAACATATTTAACATTCTGTGACGGAAATTAGTTTTCAATGAGGGATTTTCCTGGAATCTGTCAAATTTGTTCTTTAGTTGGTAATTATTTACCAAAACATTTGTGTTTGTCCCCATTTCAGGAAAACTATTTAAAGTGGTGCTGCCCGTGTCCTCGCAGAGAGCACCTTAAGAGCAAATATTATGTCCTGTCTTCACTTTTTGATGATATTTCTCATTGTTTCCTGCAGCGAGCTGCAGAGGACGATGTGGTGGTGAGTACTACAGGGGTTACACGTGCCAGTGTGACTACAACTGCCTGGCTTATGAAGAGTGCTGCAGAGACTATGAATCTCAGTGCACCACAAGTGAGTCGAAACAGGGTTTTATGTTACTGACTGCAGGTTTTGGCACAAATCAGTTTGCAACTCACTATAGATTTATTTATTTTTTTATACAGACATGGTTCATGTAAAATTATAGAAAAATAGCCAGGACAAAGCAATCTCTTTCATCTTATTTTGCTTTTTGAATAGAAAAATCCTTAATCTTTATGACTTACTGGGTCATAAAAAGTTGAACCAAAATACACCACTGTGAGACAATTGTGTGGTGGAGATTTTAACAACATAAAAATGTGACTTTGACTTCAAAATGCTTTTGAAAACGTCAGGGGGCCAAAAGCTACACAAACACTTGTTTAATTTTTAACTATTTTGACCTTGTTGATGTATAATCAGAGAGTTTCATTACAATCTGTCCACTAATTCATGAGATATTTTGCTTACAAACAGACAGCGTTCATGCCAAAGCCTTAAGCAAAAAATATTTTTATGATGTGCTGTGCTCTCAGCATTTGTTGGGGATGATGCTAAGCTACTACCACAGCAAATTCTAGCTCATTATCTGTAAAACTGTCTGAGTTGTAGCAGTTTCTGTGTTAACTAAAGTTGCTTAGTTGTTAAACTTTAGCACAGCTGTGCAGATCTGTTGTATCAACAGCTGGTGATGTTGTGTGCAACAGAAAACTCATGTAAGGGACGCTGTGGAGAAACCTTCAAGAGAGGACGACTGTGTAGCTGTGATCCCGAGTGCACAAAGTTCAAGCAGTGCTGTCCAGATTACAGCGATCATTGTGACGCAGATGGTAAGCCTCGAACTGGATATTCGGGACTGGTGTGTGTGTTTCTGCATGTTAACAGATCCAGACCCAGACTACAAAACCAAACCTAAGAAATGTGAGATAACATGAACTAAATGAAACCCCAGAAAGAATCCGTTATCAGGAACAGCTTGCATGTCTGTTAGAAGCATGCGTCTCAGCATGAAGAGCAGCTTGGAATGCACTCAGTTATCTGCACTGATGCATTGACAGTATTTTCTTTATTGGTAATTACTGCAGAAATCAGTGAAGCAGCCAGTGAGACAGCACCAATGAAGACTAATTCATGTGAAATTATACACGATAACAAACCCAAAGGTATATTTTCTTGGGAGAAAAAGTTTGAGTTTTATTACATTTAGGATTTAAGGCAATTTTTTTGTTTTTCCTTTTTTCTGCCACGGCAATGCAACTAACATTTATGAATAAATGTTTCTGCAGAGTCAACTCTGACTGAAGAAACAGAAGATTCATTCAGTGAGGGAAACCTTGCAGGTGACCATGTTCTTTTTTTCACACTTCTTAAAAAGTCGATGGTTTCTTTGGTCCTAAAGTGTGATCCTGAAACCCACCAATTACATTAGCTTAATTACTATTATGAGGCGAGGATTTATGCAGGGAGGTAAATAAAGTATAGAGCTGACTCTGCTTTCTTGGGCCAAGTCTCAGCAGAACAAGCCAAGTGCATTAGCCTTAGGCGCCAAATGAAACACAAGGGAGCAGTGTTGGTAGGAGTGGACCATGTGTAGGAAGGCTGGGCACAAGTTCAGTCACACGGTGGGAAACCACAAAAAAGGACTAACAAATTATTTTCCTGCCCTTTTTACATCCCTCTTTGGATTCATGACGGAACAGTTTAATTGGAGAATATATTTTTAAATCCGGGAATCTAAATTCTTTTAGGAAATGTCTTAAAAGTAAGGCAGAAGAAGTTAGTTCTGATCAGATTGTAAGTGTTGACATCTTTAGACATAATTTACAAACATTTTACGTACTTGCCCTCTTACAGATTTCTACTGTTTTTGCTTTTTTGTCATATTTGAATGTTTTAAATTATCAAGCAAATGTTAACGTCAGACAAAGGTAACCTTGTAAATGCAAAATGCAGTTTTAAAGGGAAAAAAGCTTTCCAAACCAAGCTGGCACTATGTGAAAAACTAACTGCCCCCTTCATTTACTGTAATTTATTTTGAAAGCTGAGTTCAGTTTCACACCCAGGCCTAATTACTGCCAGACCCGTAGAATCAAGAAATCCCTTTAATAGAGCTACTATCCACAGAAAAGCAGTGGTGAACCTTCCCAGGAGTGGCTGACTGACCAAAATGACTCCAGGAGCTCATCCATGACTCATCCAGAAGACCTGCAGGCCTCACCTGCCTCAGTTTAGGTTCACCATTCACTGATAAGGAAGAGATGAGGAACAAAAAGGGTGTCCATGGAAGAGTCCAAAGGCCTCTCCATCTCTGAGCAAAAACCACACAAAGGCACGTCTCACATTTGACAAAAAACAACCCAACCATCCTCAACATGTTTGGAAAATATTCTGTGGCCTGATGAGACAAAAGGGAAGCTTTTCAGAAGGTGTGTGTCCCGTTACATCTGGAGTAAAACTAACACTGCATTTTAGAAAAAGAGTATCATACCTGCAGTCAAACAGGGTGGTGGTAGTGTGATGGTCTGGAGCTGCTTTGCTGCTTCAGGATCCGGACGACTGGCTATAATTGACAGAAACATGAATTCTGCTCTCTACCAGATAATACTGATGAAGAACGTACGGTTCTCAGTTTGTGGCCTTAAGCTCAAGCTCATTTGGGTTCTGCAGCAGAACGATGATCTGCAGCACAGAAGAAATGTTCAGCCATCTGAAAGACTCGTCACCACTTACCACAAATACCGGACTGCAGTTGTTGCCAACAAACTGCATTTTGTTTTTACTCAGGTTATCTCTTCTTTGTTTGGTGATCTGAAATGTATAAGTGTGACAAAGAAAGCAAATAAAGACTAAATCTGTAAGGGGTGAATACTTTTCCCACAGTGCTGTACATTTACTGTAAATTTGCCCATTTTTCCTACAGATGACTATTCAAATCCTCTGGAGAGTGCAACAACGTACCCACCAGACGATCCCAGTGATGGTGAGTGAAGAAACAAATAAATCCATCAAAGAACCGTTAGTGCAAACCTCTCTGTAGATATGCACAGTCAGGTCTTCCTGATTGATAAATACTCCACTACAGTGCAGGATCAGGAGACGAGTCCAACCCCGGAGAGCAGCAGCAGCTTTGGACCGACGACAGCTGACCTGCTGGATGATGTTCCTGCTGAAGCCCTTCTGGGTACAGATGCTCCAGAGTTCACTACAGAGAGAGCGTTTTCTCCCACAGAGCCATCTCCTTCAGATAATGACAACCTTTTCTCTCTTTATTCCACTGCTGGAGAAGCTACAACTGTAAGCTCAGGTGAGTGACGTTCAGGAATCAACTTCTCTCAGTTTCACAGTGTGTTCTCCACCTTTTTGTTTATGCAGTTAAGACTTTCACTGAGATGGTTAAAAAAAAGCTCATTTGAATGTTCTCTGAGTGCCTTATGACTTAAAATTTTGCCCCCAATGTGTGCATGCCTGTATTTACAGAGAAAAATTCTGCTGCACTTAACGTTTCAAATCTAAGTTTATTATTGTGATTTTATTTTACATCTAGATGCGTCAGATCCTACAAATTCCCCTGACCAAGGGACGACTCTGCCTCAGCCCGATCAGCCTACTTCAACATCAGAACCTACAACTTCATCCAGCGCCATAGAAACTACAGCTAACATTTTTCCCACAGATGAGCCAGAGATCACAACATCAGAACCTACAACTTCACCCAGCGCCACAGAAACTACAGCTAACCATTTTCCTGCAGATGAACCAGAGATCACAACCGTCAACACACCGGACTTAAACACAGCCCTGGAAACCTCCCAGGATGCTACTTCACCAGCAGCAACCCCAGAGGGAACCCCATCTGACACCGACACAGAGATGGACCAAGGGAGCATCACAACAAGCTCTCTATCTTCACTGGCAGACGTTGAAGATCCATCCACCACCGTCTCTCCAGCGGGAACAGGAATTCCCACATCCACAGTTCTGGTGCAAGATGAGGCCACGGAGACTGCTGCACCAGAGATAACTACTGCTGATCCGCTAAATGTAACATCAGAACCCACCTCCAAACCTCAGGACAAACCTGATCCACCCAAATTACCACCCACCTCTAAATCTGATACCAAGCCTGTGGATCCACAAACCCCAAACACCAATAACCCAAGAGATTACCAAAGCGGTAAGGCCTATTTGCTTTTTAAAATTATTTAAGAACATCAGTGACACGTTGCCCTCAAAAAGGAAGGACATTTTTATTGTAATGGAAGTTATTTCACAAACAGAAATGGATGGTTTCCAGTTTCTGCAGCATATTTATTAAGAATTGTTGCAGGATGCTTAGTTGCTTTTAAATGATTCCTCTGGGGGAGCACAGATGTGTTGCATGGTATAAAGTAACCGTTTTCCTCACGCTGTAAATAAATCCACCAGTTTTCTGACAAACCTTTGTTTTTCTCCAGATGACAGCAATGACACTAACCTGTGTAGTGGGCGACCTATCAGCGGAGTCACCGCACTGAGGAACGGAACAATGGTGGTGTTCAGGGGTTAGTACCAGAAACGTGAGACTATTCACCAAAAAACAAAAAAAAAACTAATGCTACTTTTTCAAACCCCCACTACATTTAGAAATAACAGTAAAAACATTACTTTTCTTTGGAAAATGCTGGAATAAATCACTAATAATCATTGTGATTTTGACTACTAAGTCCTGGTTCTCCCAGTCCAGATGTCAGTCCTTGTGTGGTTCTATATGAATAAGAATAAGTGAATGACATTAAGTGTTCATTTGTAACTATAACAGTTTGATTTAGACCAATCTTATATGCTGGTATGATTTTTTGCAGGTCACTACTTCTGGTTTCTGGACAGAAACCGGGTGCCAAGTTCCCCCCGAGGCATCACAGAGGTGTGGGGTGTCCCTTCCCCTATTGACACCGTGTTCACCCGCTGCAACTGCCAGGGTAAAACCTACATTTTCAAGGTAACGTGACTCAAATAGTTAAAAAAAATCACTCTAAGCTTTTGTTTGATGAAAGATTTTACAGTTTTCTCTTTTAATGTGTTCGTTCTGCAGGCAGGCAAGTACTGGAGGTTTGAAAATGATGTTCTGGATGCCGGCTACCCGAAAGTCATTAAAAGAGGCTTTAATGGGCTTCAGGGTCAGATCACAGCTGCCCTGACAGTTCCTCAGTACCAGAGCAGGAAAGAGTCCGTCTATTTCTTCAAGAGAGGTGACGACATGTCAAACTACCAGGAACACAAAGCTTTTCTTTATATTATTATTCTGCTTTGGTTTGACTTTTATAAAATGGATGGTTTTACAGGGGGATTTGTTCAGAAATATTCCTACCAGTCTGGCACCAGTCCAACGTGTGGCAGCCACAATGCCATTCACAAACTTCATGCCCGAGTGGTCCGACAGGCAGGTAAGACAGGAATAAAACTATTTCAAGACGAGAAATGAACCTTTCAAGTAGCTTTGCATGAATCCTTTTAAATTTGTCCTTAATTAGACAATTCTGACATCAAATAGGGCTGAAAGTAATGCCAAACAGGCCTATTTTAAAATGCTTGATGAATGGTTAATATTTTGACAGATATGATTGTTTTTTAGAGAAACAGAGCAACTCTCCAGAACAAAAAAGGTATCAGGGTTCATAAAATACAAGCAAACTGAAACCAAGGGTTTGTGAACAGTTTGAGACTAAACTGTTAAAGGTAAACCAATACAATTAGTAAATATGTGAGCATTTCAACTGAGATAAATGTTTGATTTTCAACTTTTCTCAGGCTTCAGTTGTTTTTCTGGCTCGTCAATCTAAAAACATTATTCCAAAAATGTTAAAAATGTTTAGAGCCTTTTGTTAGGAATGATCTCACAAAGTTGGGCATCCCTAATTTGGAGGTTTTAACCTAATTTTGTGGCAAATATCACCATGTATTATACACCAGACAGATTTTAGAGCTGTCTCAAAGAGATGAGGTGGTCACATCTGAGCTTCATTTCCTGTGTAGGCAGTAAGATAAATTTCTGGTCTGAGACCCTTCCTTCTGTCCATCAGGAACATCCAGTTTAATTTCTGTGCACAAATTCACCACTTCACCGTTTCTCTTTCCACAGTTTCTGTTTTAGAGCCAGAAATCAGCATCCGGAAATCCTGGAGAGGCTTCCCCCACACCATCACAGCTGCCGTGTCTATACCGAGCACCAGAGAACCCGAGGGGTACAGATATACCGTCTTCTTAAGATGTGAGTCAATACATTCCAGCTTTCAGGACTTTTCTTTTGTGTTCCTGCAAAAATTAAATCATTTATAGAGTTTCAGCTCATAAATCCATCAGTTAATATTCTGTTATTTAGTGCTGAATGCTTGAAATAGTCCAAATTCCCAATATAATAAAGCTATTGACCATAACTCATGTAATTAATAGTAGTTGACCTTTTTTCTATGATGAGGTATTAGCTGCCATCTTAATGCACAGAATTACAATATCTGAAAAAGTATCATTGTGGGGTTGTTTCAGAGGCAGTAGTGAACACACGTTGGGCATAAATTTCTTTTAGTCTGCAGATTAGAACCAAAAATAAATGAATAAACTGAGAATTCAAACCCTAAAACACTGGAGAGTAAACTTAATTTAAGAGGTTTTGCTTTGTTTTGGAACATCTACCCTCAAACTCTTGGATAAAAATATAACTTGCATTAAGGACTCAGTTTATGAGGTGAAATTTCGAGATGTTTAAGTAGCAAATGTGGTTTTTACTTAATTTTATATTTATACTACAAAGCTAACCTTAGAACAAACATAACGTAGTTCACTGTCTGTCTGCTCAGAGCTGTTAAAATCACGTCTGGAATGTTTAATGAGCGTTATGTCTTCAGGGCGGGGCACTAAACATGTAAAGACCATTAAGATCAGCGTCTATTAGCTGTGTAGTAAAAAGTATTTTATTCTAAATTGTACAAATAGTTCTGGGTAAAGCCACCACTACACCAGTCTGGTCAGGATGTTTTCACCGTCTAGTCGTTTACATCACTGACAAAACATTACAGCTCTTCAAATTCAGACTGAAGCAGACGAGAGTCATTAAACCGCATTTTCCACAAACCCTGAAGTCACAACTGCTGGAAAAAATACAGCAAATTCATTTTCACTGAATGGAAACAACTGCATGAAAAACATCCTAAATACATTCATATAATCGGCTGTTGTTTATACCTCATGACTAAAACTTTATTTGTTTTGCAGCGATACCCTACAACGTGAGAATAGATGGTGAACGTCCCGTCACCCTGGGTCCTAAACCAAACACATCCCCTCGGAGCAACACCTTCTTCAAATGTCAAAACAAACCATAACTGAAAAGCAACGACTGCTTCCTCCCAAACCAACGTTTTTAAAGTTTATTTTCTTCTTAAAAGACACACCACTTCAGCATGGATTGCAAAAAGGACTTTCTAAACACATTAAAAAACAAAAAAAAGAACACGGCAATGAATCAAAACCAGGCTTCAGAACAAGAGAAAATCAGTGGAAATGTGTTCGAAAAATGGGTTCCTGGCGAGTTTTGGTCAGCTTTGGTTGTCAAGTCGTCTGATTCGTGCTTCATCTCATAAATCTTCTTCCAGGTACACCCCGGGAAGGAAAGGCGTGACCTGTGGGGGGAAAAACAAACTCATTTATGTAAAGTTTCTCATTAGTTGTATAAAGATTTCAACATAACTGTGTTATAAAATTTCCTGATGGGGTTTATAATAATAATAATGTCAAATTTTGATTAAATAGATCCTTCTGAGACTGTTGGTGTATTCATTTAAATAAAAATGTACACATTAACTTTTTCTTTTAAATTGTTTTCTGTTTTTTTAATAAGAAAATAATGAGTTTTGACTGTAGTTGACGAAAAACATGATATTCATAAAAAGTTTACAAGACAATCTGTATTTGTTGTCTTGTTTTTTGTACATATAATAAACAATAAAGATGCTGTGTTATAAAATAAATATGGAGAACTTTTTATTATATCACTGATCAAAAAAACCATCCAACCTACTAATAATAATTTATGTATTTTTATTTATTCTGGCTTGCTCTCGCAGTGGGAAACTAATTGAAACGCTGAATTTCCTTTCAAGTTTTTCCATGAACTTGTCCTAAACATTACAGAAAAGTATTTGCTTCCTTTAAACACGTTACCTCCTCTCTTCATGCGTCCTGAGCGGTTGTCTGGCCAGCGCTGCAGCTGTCTGCTGGGTCCGGGTCGGGAGGGTTTGGGTGGAGCGCTGCTTGTATCTGGAGAGATGTAGCATCACCAATCACAACAGCCCAATCAAATCCAACAGGAGAGAAGTCATATTTACCATCACGGCCAGGAAGAGGCCGGAGCTTTAAGACTGGACTGTACCTGCAGAACTAGAAGAAGGCTCCTGGCTGGTGGAGGGAAGGCTGGCCTTGTCAGATGGTTGACTTGGCTCCTCTGTGTCTCCCTGTGACACCCCAGGATCCACAGATACTTCAGCACCGGGCCTGGAGCAAAGAAATAAACAGATTTTTATAAACTCCTATTAAAAAAAAAAGAAGAAAAGAAAAATCACCAAAACTTTCCAGTTGGTAGAATTAGACGTGACTCATTGACTAATGTGACATCTCAAACACAACTGATTAGTTCACAGGAAACCATGATTAAGGTTTGCCAGCTTAAAGGTCAGAAATCTGAGTTCAATTATCAGGAGAAATAAATGCTAATAATAAAAATAAAAAAGTAATCATCACCTGTCAGTGTCTGGCTCCAGGAAGATGTCTCTCTCCTCTCCTGAACTGGCTGTTCCCGACACGAGGCCCGGTGTTGATGTGCTCACCATGGGGACCGACTGGGAGGCATGCTCCGACGAGTCGGACTGGGCGACCTCTGAGAAGGCCGTGACTACAAGATAGTGTGAGGAAACAAACAAGCTGGTGTTTATATAAGCTTATAGCAGTCAAATTTACACAACTGTTGACGACGCTGATGAAAAGGGTGGGAGTAAAGACGGATGGACCTCACAGCAGACAGATACCTGGTGGTGCAGCTTGTAGTGGAGTGGTGGGAACGCTGCGTCCACCTGACTCCTCCTCGTGAGTTGCTAGGAAAATGGGACTTTCATACATCCCAAGACCTGAAACAGAAATTAATTCTTAATTCTCAAGGTCTTTACCAAAGCCTTAAAAGCTTTATTCCCTTGTCTTTAAAACTCCCAAATGCCAAGTTCTGTATTTGTAAACAAGTGATGAATGACCTCCTTGTGAAGCGAGCTGTCCCAGGTCAGAATGTGAGGATAAGCTGGTCTGTGGGAGGTCCTCTGAAGGGCCAAACCTGAAGCGAGGTACACCTGCAACCTGGGGGGAACTAAAAAACAAAATAAAGACAAAAATTAGTCAACTATGAGTTTGTGTCACTTAGAGGTTGTTGGGTTTTTTGCACTTGATTCTCAATTTTAAATAACAACCCTGAATAAAATGTTGGTGGGTCTTTGCTGTTAATGTCTATATATCTTGTAAAAGCATGTTTTGATGACTTGTAGTTCGACACCATAATATACGGTATAAAATGTGCAGATTAGGTTTTACTTTTGTGCTCAATCAAACAGAAAAAAATTCAATAAATCGTTCAATTAAAAAAAGAGGAGGTGGAGATCAGTATTTTGCAACTTTTCTGGTTTTGAAACACTGATCAGTTCTAGGATTCAACATTTTTTTTTAATAATTTTTAATAATTTTCTGGTTTTTCATTTAAGTGCCTGTGAGACTTACTGAATGGCTTGGTCAAAACCCTCCGAACGAGGAGGAATCAGAGTGGGAGTGCTGGGAACCATCCTGTCATCTTCTTCGAAGAAGTGTTGCTGCAGAGGGAGGATGGAAAAATACAAACCTTGACAATCACATAAATGACACAATTACTGGAAAAACGTGTTGTTAAAATGACTTACAGCACTGCTGGGAACTCCAGGAGTGAGTCTGCCCACCGACTGGCGCCGAACAGGGATACGCTGCAAGAAAAACAAAACAAAATAAGTTAAAGAGGTCATTTTTATGTCAAACACGCATTTTAGAAAGGGGATCTGACAAAAAAACAACCTACATGAACCTGAGCAGGAGGTCCCAGCTCTGATGTCGGCGCGGGGTGGATGTTCAGTCGGGGCGGCAGCTGATGCATAGGTCTCCGTGGTGACTGGGGCATCCGGGTACCAGAACTGGTGATTGGTTGTTCTGTCGAGAAGGCCTCCATTGTGTTCCCCTCAACTGAAACAATAATAAGAAAACGTTTGGATTAATATAGAGATAACTGATTTTATTTACTAGTCCACAGTTAAAGGTGCTATTTTAAAACTACAGATTAAAACAAGTGTTACAAAGTCAAACCATAATTGACTCTTAGGCTACAGAAGAACTTGAACCATTTGTCTAATGTCTAATTTTGAGCAGTTCTTCCCATCAGACATTTTACATCTTTTCCAGTCTTTAGGAAGAGTCAGACAACTACTGAAACGGTGAGACAGCTTGTGAATGTATGCAGAGTTTGAGGTGGATCAACACAAGTACAAGTTTTCAACAGGGTTTCCTGGATCTTACAGCTGGGTGTCTGGGAATCTGCAGGCCTCTGGGTGGAGTCAGACGCCCCCAGACTCTCCTCTGTCTCAGTGCCCGGGTCTGTTACATCAGCTCCCTGGGAAAGGGAAGTAGAAAGAAAATTAATAATGGAAGAAAAATTACTGGAAAAAGAAAAGAAAGAACATTTTAGGAACTCGTCAGAGTTACCAGACATACTGACAGAGCACAACGTACAGATAAATGATTCATTTTATCCCTCCAGTGAACAAAGATGCCTTTTAGAAAAACCTTGAATTTCTGGGTAAAAAAAAAATCAATAACTAGGTTCATTTAGCACCTAACTTCTGACCTTATCCAGAACTTAAATTACATTTAGCTTCATTAACATTAGACGTTGGCTCTCATGAGGATTGGCTTGTGTATCGTCTCAGTCATCCAGGTTAGGACTATCCTAAGTGGTTAAATTAAAGACACCTGAACGATTTCTCGTTTCTTTCAGACGTTTCACCTTTCATCCAAAAGGCTTCTTCAGTCCTGATTGTTGTTATGTGTCGTCGTGATCTTTACGGCCCAATTATTGTAACCGTTATAACATGAGCCGCTGCCCCACCCCTCCATCTTTTCAGTAAACGTGAGCAAAAACTACAAGCAGATGGTAAATTACGACAGGAGGGTCGAGTAGAAGTGACAGTGTGGAATAACAGAGTGTGAGAAGGAAAATGAGTGAAGATCTGACTGGAAGTGAGGAAGATGAAGTTAAAGTTGTTACTCTAACCTCTGTGTCCTCTGCTTCATAAGCCTCGTTGCCATCTCCACTCCCCTCATTACTGTCCTCTCCTTCCTCCCCCATATCACCATCATCCTCTTCCTCATCTTCCTCTTCCTCCTCCTCCTCTTCCTCATCTTCCTCTTCCTCCTCCTCTGCGTAGTCCTATGAGGAGAAGAGTGTCAAAGTAGGGATGACAGGTATCCAGGGCATTTTGTAAATAAAAACAAAGACTTTAAAAATATTCACTGCAGAGTCTGTACCTGCTCTTCTTCCTCTTCCTCCTCCTCTTCGTGTTCTTCGTCACTCTCACTGTCAGTTAGTATGACGATAACTTCATGCTGCAGTTGGTCAGGGGTTTCGCTAAGACTTGGTGTGACTCCAAGCTCCACCGAGACAGACTGAGAGGATGCAGCTTCTTCTGCTTCCTCCAGGTTTGAAAACTCTTCTGTCTGCAGAACGAAACATCGAGCAACCGTGTACATCATGAGCACGCACCTTCAAGCGTGGGTAACAAATAGCTGTAGTGCCCAATTCTCCACCTCTCTATAGACCAAATTTAAAACAAGTGACGTTGACCAAAAAGCTTTACAATTAAGCCAAATAAGATACTAAAGATGAATTTGTTTTACATCAGATTCTTTGATAGAGATAAAGCTGGGTTAGAACAGTTAGAATTAGGATAAAGAGGTTGGAGTTTTCACTGTAATGAAACATTCAGAACAAGTCTCTAAAAGAATAACAAATGACTGACCTGGCTGACCTCTGCACCATCTTGACTGTCCGTTGGCACCACCCCCTCAGCCTCAGCACTCTCCTCAACCAGCATCTCCTCCTAAAGAGATCACATGATCATCGAGCTATCCAACATTTCGCCTTTCACATACTCTTTAACATTTATTTTTGGCTATCTTACCTCCGGGCCCACTCTTTGGATGATGCGCAGCTTTTTAGGTATGGGAGCCCTGGAAGTGTCCTCCTGAGCTGCTTCAGTGTCGGTGGCCACAGTGCTGCTTTCTTCTTCTTCACGAGGCCTCTTGGACAAAGCGGAGGTTCCAGGTGTTGCTGAAACTAGTTAGGTAATAGTAAACCTTCTTTATGTAAAGCCCACAGTAAACAACAAAACCAACAATGTGGCTAATAAATTTAAGACTTCATTTTTAATCTGAAGCACCCTAAGTACAACATTTCTATTTCCAAAGATCCTCATTCATCAATCTAATAGATGTATCATAATATGCAATGTAATTTTTTTCTTAACCTATTTAATTACCACATTTCTTAAAAGCAATTATACATACAACATATAACCATCTCAGATGTTAAACGGAGCATTTCTCACCTGTGCCAAACACAGACGAGGAGGAGAACGATGAAGGCCACTCCACCTGAGAACTGGGCGTAGCTTCGATCACGACAGGCGGCGGCTCCTGACTGGCTGGCTCTGGGTGGGTCACGCTCTGTTGCTGTGTTGGCTGAACAAAAGCCGTGGCCTGCGTCTGGATCTGCTGAACGGTCAGCATGGGGCTCGCTAGTGTGGTCTGGACGTTCGGGCTGGCGGAGCGCACGGAGCCGCTGGCGCTGCCGTACACCGTCACATGCTCCACCGGTGGACCTTCAGCTGACTGCATGGCTGTTGAAGAATTAAATTAGTGGAAAACCAAGAGTGGACGCACTTTTAAAACTTCTCTCTTTAAGCAATAACATGTTGATTAAATTTCTACTTTGACAGAAGGTAAAAGTCCAAAGCTTTGCAGTTCCACCTACCTTCCTGTGTCTCCACCTGTGTGGTCGGCATGACGGTGGCAGTCGGTGTTGGCGTGGGCACCGGAGCCGGCGTGATCATGGGCCTGATGCTCGCTCGTGGAGTGGGTTTGTTACTCGGGTTGTTGGGCTGTTTGCTCGCTGAAGCGACTACAGGTGTCGGCTTGATGTTGGCAGTCGGCGGCTCAGAGGTGCAGGCGCTGCCAATGAGAGAGAATGGGGTCAAAACATTTACATAAACGTCCTTTGAGTAAGCTTGTAAATTGTCCAATGTTTAGCACAGATGTTTAAATAAAATAGTATTAAAGTTTCTAGTGAATTAAAGGTTCTTTTCTTGACAGAAAAATCAACCTTTTATGCATAATGCTGCAGAAGACGATGAAGTCAAAGTCTTGAAATAAGCACATAGTACTAACGGGTAACTTTGCCTTAATTACACCAAAAATAACACTGAAACTATTATCACCTTCTGAACAAATTATCTGCCGTCTCATCTGATAAGAACATCTCAGATTCTGTGAGATACTGTGTGTACATTCTTACTGATACAGAAAAACAGGTTCTGTACTGAGATACTTATTAGCTGTGAAACGTAATTAGCTTTCACTGAACACAACTGCTGTGGCTGATGGAAAAACAGCAGCAATTGAAAGTGAAAACATAATCAGACACCAACACTGATCCATCATATTAAACATTTAGAAGTGAAGTGGTAATATCTGGTCCAGTTGCTTCACACGTTCAGGTTACCTCTGGTTAACAATGTCACAATGCATTACAGTGCAATCAAAATGGATATTATAAAAGCTTCAGTTTTGTTGATTAAACCTTACCTGCCCCTGTCTGCAGCCGAGGTGGTCTTCAAACTGATCTGTCTCTGCTCTGTGCCCCTCTGCTGCTCTTGGATCTACAATGGGCACGGAGAGATTTGAGCCATAACACTGATTTCACAAAACCTGCAATAATTTCTACACTTTCTAGACATCTGAACAACTTAAATTGCAAATATGAAGTTGTTAACAAATGCAATTAAAAACAACTATTTGTGCTCCTTGTTGTTGTTTAAAGGTCAATTAATTTAATTTAAAAGCACTCATTAAAAGTACTAATGTCTGTCAGATGTAAGATGTTTATGTGAATATGAGAGAAATAAAGATTTGGCTCATGCAAACGTGGTAGAAGACGCTCACCTTGCTTGGACCTGCCTCAGGTGTCTCGTCTCTCTGGTCCTGTCTCTCCTGTTGAGCTCGAAGGTCTCTGAGGCCTCGCTCCTGTTTACTGAGACGGCTCTCATACTGAGACTTGAGAGCGCTCACTCGCATCTCCAGTTCCTCCCGCTGCTGCCTCAATTCATCCTGCTGCTGCTTCAATTCTTCATTTTCCTTCTGCAGCTGGTCCTTGGAGCCTGGACATAAATGAGTCAGGGCTGAGTTTCCAATATAAAAATGTAAAATGTACTACTCCAAAAGTAATTAAATTAGTTCTCTATGAAAAGGTCAGTCATATTTTATAACTCCTTTACATGTAATAGGTTGTAATAAGTTGTAAAAGAAGAAAACCCTCTCACTTGTGAGGAGGCTGATTTTCTGCTTGGCGCTAAGAAGAGCCTTCCTGGTTTTCTCGTCCTTCTCGGCCATCTGCTGTTTCAGAGTGTCCTCCTGAGAAGTTTTATCCTGCAGCTCCTGCCGCACCCTCGTCAGCTCTGTCTGCAGCCTGGAAGACTGCTCCTGAGCACTGCGGGCTTCAGCCTCTCGCTCCACGACCACCTGTGGAAAACACGTCGCACTGTTTACATCCCGATCATTTCCAAAGACAATTCCAAGGCGATCAAACTGATCTGCTGGTATCAAAACTAAAACCAAATCTCACCAGTTCAGAAAACAAAATATGTCTGTGTAGAAAAACATAAATAAATGAGTGCCTTTTCACCTTGTTGATGTTCTGGAGCTGTCCTTCCAGCTCTTTGTTCCTGGTTTCAGCCTGGCTCAGAGAATCTTTAATGCCCTGCAGTTCTTGAGCCGAGGCCTGACGTGCCTCCTCGTCCTGGGATGGACCTGCTGCGGCATTTGTCACCTGAGAGATATACAGAATGACAAATTACCCTCATGTCGGAATGAAATGTGCAACACAAGTTGGACTGAAGCGAGGAGGGAAATCATTACCTTGTCATGTTCCACTTTAAGCTCCTCATACTGAGTCTTGTAGCGTCGTCCGATTTTCTTAACCTGGTTGATGGTTCGCATCTTCTCCAGGAGTTCCTGGTTCTTAGTTTCCAATTCCTTCTTCATCGAATTCTTCTCTTCAATGAGCTGCTGGATACGTTTAAGATGTACTTCCCTCTCAGACTGCAGACGACCCTGTTCCTGGTTCTTAGTTTCCAATTCCTTCTTCATCAAATTCCTCTCCTCATTTGTCCTATAGAGACAAAAGGAGTGCAAAAATAAACGGGGATGTGGGAAACAATAAGAAACAGAACTGCTAGCAAGAAGACATTTGTATGATTCGATCAAACACCATAAAGATTCATAAACTCACCTGGCCAACTCTTTATTAAGCCTATTGGTGTCTTCACTGAGCTGCTGGATGCGTTTAAGATGTAAATCCTTCTCAGAATGAAGACGCTTGAGCTCATCAGGATCTGCATCCTTCTGTTGACTCACCAACTGCTGTTAGAGCACGAAAACAAATGTGTCAATATATTAATTATTAGACATAAAGAACTCTCAGATCTCTGCTTCATAAACAAAGCATTTACAGTTTACCTTCTAGTCTCTAAACTGACCTGGGTTCGAGTCTTCCAGCGCTTCACTTCCTCTTCTAATAACGTCTTCTCGGCCTGCATCATGCCACTTCTCTCACTCAGCTCAAAGTTAGCCTCCTGAAGCGGCAAATTATCCGACTCCAGCTTTTGCACCTGAAAAACACACGTAAAAGCCTTGAGCTGAGAGTATCGGAAATTTGGGAAGTTACAAAAAAAATCATGACTGATAAACTCAAACACTTTCCTGTAAAACGAGTCGGATACCTTAGCTTGGCTCTTCTGCAGTTCTTGTGCCATCTTCTCTTTCTCCTCTCTCAGTATCTTGTTGGTCTCTATCAGGATGTTCATGGTTTCAGTCTTCTTCATCAGCTCATCATGCTGAGCCAGGGTCTTTGCAGTCACCTGAGAAGCACGGTGGTTATCACTTGTCACATAATGTAGGACTTGAAATTGTTAGCAGGTTAGACAATTAAACACTTTTGTCCATTTATTTTGTGTATTTATTCTGCCATAGACATTGGGAATTCTCTTGGATTGAAAAAATAAGTTTTCCCCTTAAAGATTATCTTTTTACAAGATCTTTATTAAATGTGGTAACTTTGGATTGGACAATAAAAAGAACAAACCTGCATCCGTTCCCTTGCAGCAGCCAAACTGTCCTGCGCCTCCTTGAGCTCTTGTTCCAAGTGTGCCACTCTCAAACGGTGACGTAAACTTTCCTCTTGGGCCATCTCAAAACGAGATTCTGCAATCTCCTTTTCTCGACGAACAAACCTACGGTCAAAGACAGAAATCAAGAATTATTAAAAAAAAAAAAAAAAAAAAAAACCAATATGAACTTGAGACAAGACTCCATCAAAAGTTTTATTTGCTGCAATTTTCAAACCTCACCTGTTTTGTTTAGAATTTGTTTCTGATATGGCTAAAACTAATTAGGCACAAAAAGCAGAGATTAATTAGTTACCTGAGGATCTCAAGCAGCTGGTCCTCAGATTTTCCCTCTTCAGTCAAAGATACATTCAGTGAACTCTCACTGGAGGCCCGCTGCAGACTGTCAGCCAGTCTGCTGCTCATTGTCTGAACCTGCTCATGCAGGAGGCTGTTCTGTTTCTGCAGCTCCTCGTGCCGACTTTCCATCTTGGAAATCTCCTCCTGCAACACAAAGGGAGATATAGCAAGTGAGAAAATGAATTCCCATCACAATAAATTACAAATAAAAAACATTCAATTAAATCTACAGCTCAGAAATATATGCTTTTAAGATTGCAACAACTTTGTAACTCAGGGTTAATATGCATAATGTAAAGTCTATTTATTAAATACAACACAGTAACACATAAAACCAACCTTGAGGATCTTTTCCTGTTCCTCCCAGGAGACCCTGGCCTCCAGTAATTCAGCTCCGACTCGCTGGACTTTCTCCTCTAGCTGATGTCTGAGCTCGACGGCCTGCAGAGCCTGAGCCTTGGCGGTCTGCAGAGCCTCCACATCAGCTGCGTGCAGAATCATCTCCTGCTCATATTTATCTTGGGCTTCAGCTGCCAGCTTAGCCTTTGAAATAGGAAATAAGACTTTTACATCATGATAACACATTCCACATGGATCCTGACTAGCCTTTTCCATTAACAGCCTTGGTGCTTCTAAATGAAGCCACATCATTTTAACTGACCTTCAACTTGTGCAGATTTTTTTCAAACCCACCCACTGGCTGTATGTGTTATGCCTAATAATATTAATGATCAATTCTTCATTAAGATTTACTGTAACTGCTTACCTGCTCCTGGCTGTCCTTCAGAGCCTGCTGCTGCTGAGTTTCAGCTACAGCCAGCTGCTGCTGCGTCGCCTGGTGATCCTCCCGGGCACCGCTCAGACGTCTCTTCAGGTCATCAATCTAACAGACACCCAACGAAATATATTAAATAAACAGTTCACATATATGGTGAATTTCATCAGTATTTACAGGCTCATAAATCATGATTTCACACCTCCTTCTCCAGAGAGGCCAGAGCTTCCCTTTTCTCCTTCTCCATGTTCTGCTTTTCTTCCTCTGTTTTCTGGACCTTCTCCTCCAGCAGGCGATGCTGCTCCTCAGATTTCTTCAAGCAGGTCTCCACAGATGAGCAGGCCTCCTCCGTTACCTGGTTATTTACAAAAAAATATGTATATAAATTTAGTCACCACCTTAAGTATCTGATCATCAAAGACATTGACTTAAAATGATCAAACTTTTTTTTTTCCAAACTAGACTTTTAATTGTTGAAATTCATACATTTTTAAACGATTATAACGAATTAAATTTTTTTTCTTTAGACATTTACCACATATTCAGTTTAGACAATTATTGAAATATATGTATTTTGATGTCATGTTCAGCTAAGTGTATTTTCTTAATTGACTGTCAGCACTTTAATACTACATCTGCGTTTTGGCATCAAACTAAAAGGTTTAATTGTATAAAACTTAATGCAGCTTGTTTAACAGCAGGTGGTGTGCTAAAAACTTTTTATTGTGTTTATGCCAACCACAAAATTACTTAACAGTTTCTTCCTTTTGCATTTTTTTTAAATTGTTAAATGTTTATGATCACAGGGACCCATAAACAGTTTGTGGGTTGTGTTCCAACTGTGTCCTGACCTGTTTCTCTTTTTCCAGAGACTCCTCCAGGCTTTTAGCCATGGCTTTGTATTGCTCCATGCTGGAGGTGACGGCCTTAAGGCTCTCTGCCAGCTCCTCTGCCTGGGTTTCGGCCAGCTGCAGGCGGCCTTGGAGCTCCTCTCGGTCTTGGTCTGAACCCTGCAGACCTGGGTGGAACAATTTATCATTTTAAATGGGATTTGATGCATTCTGGACTAATGAAAACACCATTTCATTGTAAAGCCCTTTGAAAAAAAGCATGGTTTAAACATTTTATTGGGTCATTTCACATAAGAAAATAGAGACTAATGCACTTAAGCAAAACTAAATAAAAAATTGTAAATGTAGGTCAGTCAACCAGAAAAAAAAGGTTTATTATTGTTCCTAATAGACCCGTGAATGAATTCCTTCACACAAATTAAGAATCTCAAAACAACCTAGGCAGTAGACGGTATATTTAGGAGTATATATGGAACTTCCATGTATTTATTTATGTCGGCCAACCTCTGATGATGGATGTAGATGGTGAGCTCAGGGCGTGGCGTGTTTCAATGCTGCCCTGCTGCATCTTGAGGGTGTTGAGCTCCAACTCCGCAGCATTCAGTTGCTCCTTGGTTTTCTGATTTAAAGCAACTTGTGTCTCCAACTGCCTCTTTACTTCCATTAACTGCATCTAAGCAAAATAAAAAAGGTTAGTTATTGTTATATTTGTAAAACCTTCTGTATGATCATGCTGTTTCAAATCCATTTCTGTCAACTTTACATCAAAAGCAAGACTGCTTTAAGGCCCGTATCTAAAAATCAAATCAGTCCATCAGAAATGATTGTTTCAGTATGATGCTTACTTCCTGGTTTCTGCTGAACAGGCGGCGCTGTTCCACTTCCTGATCAAGCCTCTTCTGTAGCTGGAGGCTCAGCTGTTCCTGCTTTTCTAGCTGGCTGTTGAGACGCTGACGTGTTTCGGTCTCTGAACGCTCAAGAGTGGACTGAATAACAAAAAAAGTCCACATTTTTAAGCTTTGTTTTGTTTGGATGTGAGCATGTGGTCCAAAACAATTCCATTACCTGAATAGTCTTTAGATTGGTCAGCAGCAGGTTCTGGCTCTGCTGTTGACTCAGATTCGTCTCTTTCTCCTGACTTAACCTGGACTCCACCAGCTTCAGCATGTCTCTCTCCTTGCGAAGGTTCTCAGCATCACCCTAAAAAGCAAAGGAAGATTGATATTGATAATTACATATCAAATACTAGCACAATTCACCTTAGTAGTAGTTATTAAACACTCAAAAACACAATAATGGATGATCAAAGGCCATCCAACCTCAGTCATGCTGAGTTTCTCCTTGGCAGCTTTCAGGTCCTCGTTCAGAGTATGAACAGTCTGCTCCAGTTTCTGCGTGGCAGCAGACATCTTCTGTTCTTTTTCTCTAAGTGAGGCGATCTCCTTCCTGTAGCCCTCGACGTTGTCCTGCAGCATCTCATACCTGCACGGGCAAGTTCAGAAGCCAGTTTTTGGAGAGCAAAAATGCTTCTATAAACCAGCAACCAAGTGTTAAACACTAAATTTTACATAACTTAACACCAAAAGTTCTGTAACTTTTTACCTCTTTGAGGCAAACTCCAGCTGAGTGGAAATCTTGGCATTCTGAGAGCGGAGATCAGACAGCTGCTCCTGGAGCTTCTCGTTCTGTTCGGTCATCGCCTTTTCACTCTCCGAACGCTCCGTCTTATAGGTGGAGAACACTTCCTGCAACTGCACATGCAATCAGACATTTTATGCACTTTCATATCACTTATGTTTCTCCAGTCTGAGTGCTATTTATGATGATAAAATACAATATTTGACATGCTATACTTTGATCCAGTGACAGCAGGTAAATGTGAAACAGGAAATTTCCCAGTTGCCTAAACTCTTGGAGAAAAGTTTCCTTCACTCCAAACTAAAATATTTGCAGACAATTTCATAAAATAACTTCCAAAATTATTTGTTTTGTTGGTTTTTTTTTTGTTATTCTTTTCACAGTGACAAAACCTTTAACTAGATGATTTCACAAGGAAAATGATAAAAGATTCTTCATATGACACAGAGTAAATAAAAGCACTTTCGAATGAAAATATACTTTAAATGAAGCACAATGCCATCTGGTGGTGACACGAGCAACAACCTAAACGTGTCAAAGTGTGAGGTTTGTGCAGTTTGTTTCACTAAAAACCATCAGAAAAGATTCAGAAATCAGGTCACCTGTCGCAAAGCTGCTTTGGCCTCGAGCGCTTCAGCAGAGTCTGCACCCATGGAGACTAGTGCAGTGGGTGTCCCTGCGGTGGGAGTGGCTGCTGGTGAACGTCGAGGGGTAGATGTCAGGGAGAACTCCTCAGGTGGTGTTCCTTGAGGAGAAGAAACAATAGATTCAGATACAAATGTAGAAAAATAAATATTTGGTGAAAACCAACTTTCCCAGGGCCATCTTAAATGGAAGTATTTTGACATGCTAATCACCACAATTCAAAGAATCTTCATTCAAATGGTTGTAGAGATGCAAATGTGAATGTACCGAACCATCACTTAGTTTCACTTTTTTCTGTGTCACCTTGTTGAGGGAAGGCAACTCCGGTGGCCTGAGCCAGCAGCAAACGGTACATGTCCCTCTGCCTCACAATAGACTCGGTCATCTTTATCTGCTGGTTGCGTTGCTCCTTCAGAGACGCCAGCTCAGCCTGAGCTTTCTCCAGACTCTGCTCCAGCTCCACACGCCTGAGAGAGAACACAGCGATTAGCCGAGCTGACAAGAATTATGTGTAAAGTTTCCAATAAAATACCCTTTTAGAGTTTAATTCCTGTAATTGTGAAATAATAAACGTGTAGGCTATAAAATCTCTTTGGGGAGAAGGTAATCAGAGACAAATATATAGTTTGAACAGACCTGTTGCCTGTGGTCTGAAACTCCTCTTTTTCTTGGGCATCACTGAGCTCCCTGAGAGCCACCAGAAGACGCTGGTTTTGCTTCTGAAGCTCGTCCACGCTGCGGAAGGTTACCAAGTGTTGGCTGATCACCTCGGATGTGCTGCTGACGTCAGCAGAGCTCACCTCTTCTTCATGAAGCACATGGTTTCCACGAGCCTCTTCCAGCTCGATCAGCAGCACACGGACCTAGCAGAAACAGCAGACAAGAGAAATCTACAAGTGTTCAAATTTCTTATGATTTTATTTAAACACATGACACAGATACAATAAAAATAAGCCCACCTGTTGAGCCAAATCAGCGAGCTGGAGTTCAGACCTCTGGTTGTCTCTTTCCAGGAGAGAAGCACGTTTGTTGGCTTCATCAGCCTCATTCTGCAGACGGTGCACCTCCTGCAATAAGCACATTTAAATAAAAAAAAACTTAGATAGCTGACTGGAAATACAGACATTATCCAGTTTTACATAACCGACTACAGTCTCCTGACAGCATTCACTATGAACAAATCAAATTTTAAAAATTTTACTCTGTTAACAAACAAACAAAAACCGTAGTGAGCATTCAGTACAAAACAAATCAAGACCTAAATGCATTAAATAAATGAAACTGAAACTGAAAAAATTAAATATTCTATTACATATTGTCAGCATTACACACCTTAACAGCCTGCTCCAGTTTGGCAGAAAGACTGGCCACAGACTTCTGCATGCGCTCATGCTCATCCCTTTGTCGTTTGAGGATCGGGGCTTTAGCTTCTACTTCCTGCACAATGTCATCTAGATACTTGTTGACCCGTTTATTCTCCAATCGCTCCAACTGCAGCTGCTCCTGGCTCTCCAAATACGCTGTGTACAACTGAAAACATGCCTCATGTTAAAAGAGGGGGGAAAGTGACTGCGTCTCAGTGCTCCTCAGCACAATTTATTAAGATGAGCAAAGGCAAGATATTTACAACTGACAGAAACTACTTGGTAAAATGAAGTGATATTCGATGGTTTACATACCTCAGTCAGCTTCATGCCAGGTTTTATTTTGGACACAGTTGCTGCTGTTGGAGACATTGTTGTCATTTGCTCCTCAGACAGCACAGCCGCACCAACAGGACCTGGACATAAAAAATAAAATAAAAATAAAAAACCAACAGAGGCAATCATAAAACATCAACCTATCCCAGCAACATTTGGTGAAAGCCTTCGCAAAACAAAAAAATGCCAAAAAGTAACCAAAAGACTAGAATCACGACAACTGACCTCTAAGTTTAGAACTTGAGAGCAGTTCATTGGCGTTGTCCAGCTCTTTTTCAAGACTCTGAATCCTGTCCTTTAATTCACTAACAGTTTTATCTGATGCACCATTCATTTCCTGCAGCTTCTCTTCAAGAACCTTGTTGGCTGGAAGGCAGAAAATGAGAGATTTTAGAACCATAGCTTATGCTCTTAAAGATTATTGTGCATGTAGGGTCATTGCACCTTCTCCAGCATCTTTCAGCAGCTTATGCAGTTCCTCCACTGCCCGACTCAGCTCCTCACTCTTTGCCTCAGAATCTGCTGCTGCTTCCTGGAAGAAAACATGAAACTTTAACTTCTTGTTTCCTGCAAATAAAAAACAGCAAATTCTCTTATCAAAAATATCTGAACCTTCATGGTTTAAGAGAGTTAATGTACTGGCTGAAGAATACTATGCTCAAAATAGTTTTCTTCAACTTGTGTTCACACCTTGTATAAATTGGAAAGCTTGATGTTGGCATTCAGCTCGTTTCTAAACTTCTCCTCCATGTTGGCCTGTTGCTCCTTGGCCTGGAAAAGAAAGAAGTAAACATGTGGTCATTCACATCAATATGACCTAGTTGATCTAAATGCTGCTTTATTTACTAAACCAAAGATTTTCTTGCATAATATTCAAATGAATGTCACAATTAGAACTGCCTAAAGCTTCAAAACTATCAATACACACTTCTTTTAGTTTGCTGATCATCTCCTCATTTTGTTTCTGATGGTGTTCATTTGAAGTCCTCAAACTCGCCACTTGGTCTTGGAGTTTCTTTAACTGAAGAAAAACAGAAAAAGACAACATTAGATGAAATCAAATGGAAAACTCAATGTCTTTAAAACACCTCAACACAAAACATAAAAATGAGCAGAAAGAGACTATAGAAGTAAATAAAACATCACTTGATTTCACGTCAGTCTTCAAAAGTCTCCAAAAACACCAGAAAAAGTGACTAGTCGCTTTATTTTTTTAGAAAAAAAGTGACTAGAGGGGTCAGAAAACTCGCTAGACATCTGTACCCGCCCTGCTCTGCTCTGATTAGATGAAACTTTGGCTCTGGTTCGCTTTATTTGTTGAAAGCAGTGTCAATTTTATCCCTGTATCATAATTAGATTGGATGGCTTTAATGGAACCACAAAAACAAACAAACAAACAACATGCCCCCCCCCCCCTTCTCATTTTTACAGATGACAGAAATCCATTGTGGCGATGGAGAACTTTAATCCCTGTAATTCACTAAGTAGATTCAGCAGATTACATTAGCTCTTTAGATGATTACAGTAATATGTTGCATATACAAAATAAAACTTGCCTCATCTTCTTTATTCTCCAGGGTGCATTTTAGCTCCAGGATGTCATTCCCCTTCGCCCGGGACAAAGACAGCAGTTCTTCTGTCTTGGCCTTCAGCTCGTTTTTCAACCAAGACATCTGGTCATGTAGCAGCTCCTTTTCTTGTTCCATACGCTTCTCTTTGTACTGGAGATGCAAACCATCTTCAATCAGTAATTTACTTATAGGGTCAAATGCAAAACAAAGAGGCAGACATATTCAATGGATATAAAAACAGATACATAACTCACTTTTATGTTTACTTCTGCTGCTTCAAGCTCATCTAACTTCATCTGCAGAGCCATCTTAGAAGTGTTGACTTTCACTAACTTATCATTGAGCTGCCTCAAGTCATCTGGCAAAACAATAACAATAAATTCAAAATTTAAATGCATAAACAAAAATAAAACAAATAAAAAGTGTAAATGAATGTTTACATACCATTTAAATGTTCCACTTCCAGGGATCTCCTGTCCAGTGTTCGAACAAGTTCTCGCTTTTCTGCCTCCAGTTCGTCTTTGGTCTTTGAGAGCAAAGTCTAAACAAATAACAGTATCTGTTAGACTGATTTAGAGGTCAAAAACAATTGATAAATTACACCTCAACATTAAGGAAAAACAGCAGCTTAACTACCTGTTCAGTTTCTCTATATACAGATAAATTAGTCATAACTTTATGACCACTGTTCTAACATTGAGTGCTGTCAGTCAGGGCACAGACAGTAATCACCTTGGAGGTTGTGATCACTGTTGAATGTGTATAGTTTTTACAGATAATATCAGCTTTCAATATCATTGATATTTTGGGAGTTTTTAGCCTGAGTGTGGCCAGTCTGAAGAAATGTTTAGGAAGGATGCAAATGTAAATGTTGTGGTGTAGATTTTCTCAGCTATACTGTGACAGAAACAAGACGACCTGTGATCGCAATAATTAATGCTGTTAATATTTTTTGTAAACTTTGATTTAACAAAGCTGTTTCTTTACTGAGGAACTTGAACTAAGCACATCTCATTGTGGCAACATTAAAAACATTATTTACTGAAAGCAGACACCTTTAAAAGAAACTCCAAGTGCTTTGTCTAGAAAAAGAGTTGGAATAACTCACTTCAAGGACAAGATGTGTTTCTCTGCTGTGTTTGTGCCAGGTGGTCATGTTGTTGCTCGAACAGCATGAAGGGTACTCCTTTGTCGAGACCCATTATTAATAAAAAAATATGCCTTTCCCCGTAACTTAAAGCTTACTATAAAAACCGAAGCCTCACACAAAGTAACTCAACTTGCAGGCACAGTGGAAAGGAGAGGAAAGAAGTAATTTTGAGCCATTCTCACACTTCTAGCCTCTCTTTTATGTCTAAAATTTACGAGTGAACGTTTTCCAGCTGTATCACGTGCTTAAATAAAATGTATTACAGAGGAGCATTAATCTCTTGGTGCTTGAACGTGACCTTGATTATTATTATTATTTGTGTTTTGCCTTACCTGCTCTGATGACAACTTCTCTCGCGCACTTTCACACTCCCCATTCCTCTCGCGGACACTTTTCAGCTCCTCACCTGCATCAAACATTGATCAACACAACCCAGTGAACCGGAGCCGAGCTAAATATATAAATAAACACCGACATCACGCTGCCTCTTACTGAGTTTGCTGAACTCATCTTTGAGTTTAAGATGTTTTTGAGTTTGGGACAAAAGCTCTGCCTGACTCTGAGCAAGCTGGTCAGCTTTTTCAAAAAACTGTTGTTCTGCAAGATGAAAGTAAACAAGACCACAAACAGGAATTATTAAAAATGTTATTGATACTAATAAAAGTTGTGAATGAAAACAACGGAGTAGCTCCTGGAGTTAGCATGTGCTAGCTCCAGTTAGCTTCAGCAGTTACTACATAAACAGCCAACTCACCACTGTCAACCCGAAACTGTTCATGTTGCGCTTTCAATGAATCAATTTCATACTGACGATCTGAAATTATTTTTTCAAGTTTGCTTTGAATTGTTTTAGGTAGCTTAGATAGCTCGGGAGCCTCCAGCTCCTGCGACAGGAGTGCCGCCATTTTCGCGAAATCAACAGGCGCATGCGCAGTTGATCTTCTTCTTTTGATCAAACTGTCACTCATAGGTTTTTACTGCCACCTACTGGAATCATCGACATACTGACATTTTTTAGCACACAACCCGTCAAGATTACTATTTATAAACAATACAAATTGTCAGTATGTTTATAAAAATATACATTTTAATAAACACCATACACTGAAGTAAAAGTAATTCATAAATCACATTAATTTTGATTTGAATATGGGGCACCAATAATTATAATTAGGCTAAATGGTCATACTGTGTTTACACACAATTTGATTCATGAAATAGTCAGAGGTAACTTCAAGACAAATGATTTGACTGAAATGATGTGCTTTTATTAAAAACTCCCAAAACACCCCATAGGTTTTCCTATTATGCAAAGGCTAATTAAAAATGTTACAACCTAAAAATGTGAAACAAACCTAAGCTTTTTTTTCTCTTCCACATGAAGCAGAAATTGGTTTTGTAGCAGTGTGTTCAAAATACCACATGAAGGCAAACATTTAAAAATTCAACAGAACAGTTAAATCCAATTACATTAATAAGCCAGTTTGTTGTGACCCAGGACTTCACTGTGTTTAAAACATTAATGTGTTTACCTTTTTGACTGAAAAATAACAAAAAAGTGAGGTGTAAAGAAGAGAAGAACAAAGTTGACTTGTTTTCCCTTACCTGTTCCTGCAGATGAGCTCATCTACCTAAATACATTTAATCCTCTAAAAGGCATTATTTAATGTTTCAAAAGGAAAGTGAAAACATAAAAATAAAAAATGGCTATTGGCTTTTGACGCCATTCTTTTTCTCCATGATTTTTTCATGTACTTTTTTGGTAACTAATCTATTTTAATATGATAGATAATTTTACGTAGCATCCACAAGATGTCACCACATGCATTGAAAAAACTGCAAACTCAAGTTGCACTTTTGAATTTCTGTACATGGTAGTTCACTTCTTGTTTTAAATTATAAGTAATCAAAGTTACATTTTTTAAGCAAGTAGTTCTATCTTGTGAGTGTTTCTTCACGCCACAGGTCACCTTCAGAAACACAGCTCATGTCAAAGCATTATATTTAGAAAGGAGTTTTACAGAGTCAGAAACTGAGAAAAGATTTTTCACTGCTATCCTTTAGCTCGAAGGCAACACGGCTCAATAACTGGCTGCACTAAGAAGCCTTTTAGTGATCATCGTGTAAAACAGGACTAAATTCAGCCGAGTGTTTTTGGTGCTGAAGCTGAAGTCTGAGATTGTTCCCTTTGTGCATGATGGTTTGTCTACAGTTTTCTATGTACAGACTTGCCTTCCTAGACAATCTACAAGCTGAGATTTGTTTTCTTGTAAGGAAAGAGCCACTTAAACACTTTTAACAGGGCAGAAAGAGAAACAACAACAGAACAATCATTTAATCTGATCAGAAATATGCAGGGTTACTGTAACATGTTTTACATCATGGTGCACCTATTTATAGTACAAGATTACTGCAGCATTCCACTACAACTGTTCACAAGTTAATCAGCATAGTTTTATTACAATGGCAGATGAGAAAACTATTTAGTTCAGAAGCGTTTCTGGGGAATAAAAATAAATTTACAATGTTTCTTTACATTACATTCATCAGTTAGCAAAAAGCAATTCAAGAATTATTTAAACAGGTTCAGATAATGTAGTTCAAACAAACTTTTCATGCCCAGTTTGCTACAAAATTGCTCAAAAAGTTAACAAAAGTAACAACCCCCCATTGTGTACTTTCTCCTGAGAGTACTGAGGAGAAAACAGTTTTGTAGCAAATAATGAGTTTAAATGATTCACTTTTCCAAGTTATGCAGAGTTAAAAGTATAAATATATTGCATCAACACAAATATTCCCTTGGGCCTTGCCTTTAACTCACTAACAAAGCAAAACAAGGTGATGAGATTTCCACCCAAAAACGGATGTGCCCAGCCTTTATCCTTACGACGAAATTAGAAGGTGAAGATGTTGCAGGAAACGATATTAGAACCATTGCAAGTCACAGCTACACCCACAAATCTCAGATTCTTGGGAGGTCAAGTCACAATGATGCTATTTGCTTGAAGTTTCTGTTACTCCCCTCTGTGTAGGCTTTAATTGCTTCCCCAGTTTCAGTTTAAACTATTAATTAACCGTGTCCTTCATGACATAGACCTCGTAGGTATTCAGATCCTGTCTCAACCAGTTTTGACAAATTCCTCAACGGCTTATGGGTTCATAATCTGTGAAATACGTCTTCAAGAGAAAAGACAGCACAAACATGAGTTGCGGTCAACTTTTGCTGCAGGCGGCACAGCTATTTTTTTTTACACTTGGCTGTCACGCCTGGTTACCAAGTTGTACAGTAATCTAGAACATTACAGTACAACTCTCCTTAATCTGAGTCATCTTGGTTGTTGTCGGGACTTGTCAGTGGGATTAAGCCTTGAAGCACGGACTTTTCATCTTTGGTGTTGGTGGTAGTAAAAGGATGATTCATGTTCGAGTGATTTTCTGTTTCAAGTGCACGTAATCAATACGATTAAACCTCTTGAGAACTTCCCATTAGCTCATTATTTTCTTCAGTACTGTATTTGTCTGTGTTATCAAATGATTTTCATGCAAAACATCAGTAAGAACAACCTAAACAAAGACTATAAAAATAGCATTTTCTGCAAAAATGCAGCATGAACGCTGAGTGCTGAGTGAAATTTGCAGATTAAGCTGAAATTGAGCAGAAGCTAACAGCTAAAATGAGCACAATGGTAGATAAAAGCTTCTTCATTCTCATATTTCTAATTCCCTTTGTATTTATCTTTAACATTCTGCTTTCTCCAGCACTGTTTTAGCTGTAACATTTGTTGTGTTTGAAGGACTGTTGAAATAGAAAATCTGAATCAGTGAAGTTTTACATCATCACAACATCATGGAAACTGATTCATTAGGTTCTTAACATCAGCTAAACAAAGTTTCTCCAAACAGACTTTCATTGACAACGATGTTCACTGAGCACATTTGGCTCTTATGTCATCTACCCTACATCCTCTGCCCATGTTTGGCTCTAAACTACCGTGCCATTACATCGCCTGAGAAAAATGAGTTTTTATGAGGATGAACTAGAGCGCGAGAACTGGGCTTTCCAAGAGTCCAAACATAAAAAAAGCAAATTAGTGAATCACTGTAAACAAAAGGGGGAGATCAAAACGTCAGAGTGGGCGAAGGCGCAGGATCAGGTGCGAGGGTAAACAGTGAGGTAAACATTTGTTTGAGCGGAGACATGAGTCAAATCATTTGTCAGGGCCTTTTACAGCTGGAAAGTTCATGGAGTTATTTGGATCACTTGGCTCGGTGAAATCTGGACCCTTTCCAAAGCTTTAACATGCAAAAGCTGTTTGGGACCTGACACAGAAAGGACCATACTTAAGTTATAAATGATTACATTATAATTTTGAGCAAAATAATCCTCTCACTTCTTGATATCATATTTTGTATTGTGAACTTAAATTTGATCCTAATTCAGGTGTTTGAGTGGCATCTGTACTCTAACTGAACCTTAGCTATTGTTGAAAATCAAAAAACCGTCATGATGTGGAGTGGAGCTGTCCTTTTGCAGACAGTGCTACAGTCTGGGTCAGCAGACACCTGCCTTGCTGATATGTTTGGGCATTTTGTTCTGTTCAGAAAACTTTGAAAGGAGGTATCAAAGTTTACAGTGAATCTGAGACGTGCTACTTTATGAAAATGACGCTTACCAGCTAATGTATAATCACAAACACGTGAGAAATATGTTTGCATATTACAGTCTAGAAGCTCTTGCTTCTCCAAGCTCATGCACTTTGTTACATAATTAGCTTCTTAAAAGGGGTTTTGCAGGCAATTGCTAAAGATAGTAAAAATTTTAAAGTACTTACATAAACTTATATAAAGGTTTATGCTTTGAAAGTTGTTTCCCCCTCCCTCCTTGTTAAAGAGATCCCAAATAAAGTGAATATCTTTAGTGTGTAATAATGATAACAATAATAATTATTTGGGCTTTAAAAGTTCTGAAAACATAATGTGAACCACAATCCATGCAAAAGGAATTAACTGGTCACAGAAAAGAAAAAACAATAAATAATAAATATTTTCAAAAAGGCCATCAATAGGGCTTTAAATACTGAACCAGAAAATGACCTTATAAATTGGAATTTAAAAAAAAACCTAAAAGCTCAGTATAGTTTGAAATGGTGGGATTTGTGTCTCTGCCCTGAAATCTTTCATAGTGAACAGGTCAGCAGGTCATCGAAAGGATTATTGTTCATTTTTCTGAGGCATTATTGCTGTTAAAAGTTAATAATATACTTTATAATAAGAGGCAATTAAGCACAACACATGTAGAATTGAATGCATTTTGGTGGTTCTGCAAATTTTGCAGATATGAATCTTCTTAATTAGACTTTGTTCACATCAGATTGTGGCTTTTTACTACAGGTCTGTATTTGAAAATCTTAAGTGTCTTTCACATTGTGGGTTTGGCCTGGGGTTCAGCGGGGGGGTCACAGAAACGTTGAGCCTGTGCTCCAAGACAGATAAGGTTATTTGACATGAAGCATTCTGTTTCGAGATATTTAGTTTTTACATTCCTGCATATGGACAACCAGTAAGTCCTGTCCTTTGGTGTTTGTGTTTAATTTAAAATGAAGATGTACCCTGATGTACGTCTGAACTCATCCTTCAATAAAAATAATATGATTCACAATCTTTTTATCTTAAACATATGTATAATTTTTTTTTCCCAATATGTTAAAATAAGAACATCATAGGTTGAAGAACCACACACTTTTGAACCACCATTTAATTAAATTAATGTTTTTGGACTGTGGGTGAAAGCTCAGGTATCTGGAGAAAAACTCACACAAGCTGCACAAAGACCTGCACAGCAGATTCAAAGTTCTTCTGACTGTAAGGAAACAGTACTAACCAAAGCGAGACATCACCAAGTTGACCTAAATAACAAGATTTTTCAAGACAAAATAAAAAGCAGTCTGTTTAAAATTTTATTTTGGTGATATATACTGGATTAAACATGACAGAATCAAAACCAAAATTATATAAAACACAAATATTAACTACAATTTTGTTGAAATATAAATACTGTAATTCTGTTATCTTAGTGTTGATGCAGAGTGTCTCTTGTGTATTTATAAAGAACTGTGTATTAAATTGTACTTGACTTTCAAAACCATGCTGAAATCAGTAAAATACAGTACTTGTTCAGGCATTTTGGAAGACAAAAAATTCCTTATCATGAGTGCTTTGGTCTTTTAAATGTAAAACATTAGTTCAGTTTTGTTTTTGTAGCCCAAAGATATGAAACATTATGTTACATTCATGTTTGCTGTTTTATACAAGTCATGACTATGAATAATTTGAGTCAATGTCAACAGAAATTACTGCGACAAAAAAAACTGTTAATGAATCTTTTTACAAGAGCATTCAGGATGCAACCTTTTCTAATTTTAAAAATGAAACATTGTAAATATATTTACAGTTAGCTTGTTTTGGCTTTGGTCAGTGTGGTGGTGAGGAACTCAGTTATTCAGCAGCCCCCGTATCTTCCTCACTACAACATTTTAACCAATCAACACTGTGTTCTGCTGGGAAAATGGTTTTCCTATCACTTGTCATGTTTAATTCTCAAATTATTTTACTCAAACCTTTTTCCCATCTGCTTGAGATAACACATTCTCTTCCTCAGCAGACAAACTCTTTGATTACTCTACGTCATGTTCTTCTTCGTCCTCCATCCCTGGTAGCTCTTTCTCCGGCAGCAGGCCATAGCTGTTGAGGAAGGCCTCAACATCAGTCGCAAAGAACTCCTCATTTAGGTGTTGCGTGCACGACAGGAAGTTACCCAACAGCTCTCCGGCCTTGTACACCAGCAGCGTTGGTAAATACTCATCAGCGAAACGCTCGGCAGCACCAGATGCAACAGCATCAATCCTGCAGAACTTCACGGTCGGGTACTCGGCGGCCAAGCAGTCCAGGCAACTGTTAAGCTGCTCACATCCTTTCACTCCGATTTTGTAAATGTGGACGACCACCACTGTGGTATGATGCTCCTTCTCAATGACTTCAAGGAACGCCTCTCCACTGTCCAGTTCATGGACACTTTCAAACTTCGGCCCGAAGCTGAGCTTGTTGTGCATCTCTTCCATGCATTGTCGTCTGTACTTCTTTAGACATCCTTCATCCTCCTCCTTAAGCAGTTCATACTCTTGGACACTCATCTGAAAAATAAAATAAAACAATAGTTGCAGTTTGTGTTTTCTGGAAACTCACGCGCCTGCAGTGTTTAACAATCAACCTCACACAACATTTCTTCCCACAGAGGAAAAGGCTCAGTACTTCAGGTGCTGGGTTGTACCTTGCGGTTAAGGTTTGCTCTCGCGTCTTCTTTTGACTTATTGGGGGACGACATCTGTCTCAGCAGTTCTTTTTTTGCAGGAGGCAGATTTTCTCGATCCATACTTTCCAACTTGAACCTCCTCCAGTCATTAATGACCCCCTTTGGACCTATGATGAAAACACAAAAGTGGTTTATATCAGTTTGGTGACCCGTGTCAAAAGTCATTTCTTTACAATCTGACAAATCAATTGGAAGCTCTATCCTCCAATATGTACATTTTACTGCTACATCTTCGTAAAGCATCAGTATGTAGCAACGTTGGGTAACGGCTCCTTTTGTCATGTACAGATTATCTTTACTCTCGAGGAAGTGTACAAATTACAGTGTTGCGCAAGAAAGAAGATTAGAGCATCTGTTAAATTGTTCTTTGCCTTGGTCTTCCTTTTATCTGTTTAAAGCCAGTTTCTTTGTAAGCTCTTTATCTCTATAAGAACAAAATGTTTTATTTTTTTTCCTGTTACCCTATTAGCTGAATTATAAATCCACATTGAAACATAGCCTATCAGCATCTCTTAGGTATTATGCTGAAAACGGTTCTGCTCACCTGTGTGGGTCGCAGTCTCTTCCAGGTCAATCATCCTGTCAGACATGGTTTTAGCCAGCTTCCTATGTGACAATAGAACAAATAGAGACCCAGAAGTCTTATTTATGTCCTTTATTTATAATCTGATGATGGTTTTTGAAGATTTAATAAATGATCTTAACATTGTTATGGGACCACAGCTACGGATGCAGAATCTTTGACAAAACAGCCACAAATCAACTTGAGTCTCATGATATTCAATTAAATTAATGCAGTCTAAGAGGATTACAGAACAGCACCAGATCTCTGCTGCTTCAGGTCACCCTTGGAGCTGCTGTTTACACAGATATACAGCCAACGCAGATGTAAATTTGTAGTCATTTTTTGCAGTGTACTTTGGGCTGTGTCATTTCTGTAGTGTCACTGTTTAAGCCAGTTGATACTGTGACATACCCAGAGCCAATATCTGATTGGATTAAGTGGCCTATTTCTAGTAGTCCTCCCCGCTGCTTGCAGTCACGATGCTGATCTGGTCTAATGATCTTTATGGCCGCTGTCTAGCTCCCAGTTCAGCACGGGAGCCTCACCATGAGTAGCTGTAGCATCAGTAAATCAAACTGGCTTTGCGCTGTTTGACAGGTGAGCAACAAACTGCTTTTAAAAGATGTAAAAACTGCTGGAAAAGCACAAACCATTGCTAAAATCAGCATCCAATGAAAGAACTGTTTGTTTTTTTACCACCGAACATGACAGAAACTGAAAATGTTACTTAAAAAAGCCCTCTCTGTTCAATACCCAATGTTGTCAAGCATGTCAAAATTATTAAAGTAAAATCAAGGTACCCCCATAATTACAGATAAATGCAGTTAAACATTTTTCAAGTACAAAGACATTTCTCACATTTTATAGATTAAAACAACAGATTCAGTCCATTATTAAGAGAGATTTTTCTTACCTTCCACAGTCCCTATGAAGTCCTCTCGTTGTGTCAGCAGTTAACCATGCAGTGGTCTCCTCTCGATCACTCGTCTGAGCTATCTGTTGCTGGACGGTGTGCGTTTTCGTGTGTGTGCATGCGTGTGTCTTTTCCAGCCAATGAGCTTGGTCTAATGGAGATTTAAAAAAAAAAGACCCAATAGACCAAACAGAAATAGAGCATAGATCCTAAGAGGATTTCACTTCAGGAATTAGAAGCCTCCACTAGATAAAAGCCTCACTACACACAATGAGGAGGAAAAACTGATGGGATCGAAGCAGAAACTCTGCAGCCAGTATAAAACATTTTATCAGGAATCTAAAGCATCACTTGACTCTTCTGCAGGAGCAGCACACAGGACCTACAGTGCTGCATTTCACTGGTATAAACAGCACAATAAGAGTTAAGTTAACCCTCCATGTAAAAGATGAACTTTCAGATGAAATGATCTTATCTGGAAAACAAAAATCTTCCAGGCATACAGCTCTACACGACATAGGCACATGACAGAAGCATTTCAAAACACCAAACACCGCTAGCTACGGACGTGGAAAAACTAGTGATGCTCAATCATGTGCTTCATGATTATTTTCAAAACAAATATCCCATTGTTGTCACCTCTTGCCGTTTTAAATCATTTATTTCTTTTTAACGTTCTTCATAAGGCGCTTTGAATAAAGATTTTTTTTCATCTTCACAAACAGGAAAATGCTCTTGTAAATATGAAGAGATAGGAAAGAAATCAGTTTTATCATACTGGCTGTGAATTAGTTAGATATGCTCAGAATACAAAAAAATAAACTTTAAGATTATATCAAGCAAATGTATTTTTAGAAAATATTTAGTAAAACAGGAAAATATGATTTTTGAAAAATAGTGACAATCAAAGTATTCAAGATTGTAATAAAAAGTGTCATGGTTTTCTTTAAGTGTGTCCATTTCTCAGTCAATTCAATTAAAAGAGTTCAAGCAATTAACAGACAGCTATTACACAATAAAGCACACAAATTTTACACATACACATTGATGGAATATATAAATACATGTACAAAGTAAAGCAGATAAATTACAGAAACCTCCATCAGCACATGACAAACTGGGGTAAAACTAATTGCTGGATACAGAACATTTGCACCAAAACGAGTTAAAACATTGCTGTACTTGTTTTAAAAACTCATGCAACTGCAGGAAATGTCATTTATTATAAAACACATTAATTATTGTTACTTGTAAATAAAAACTGTCCAAAGGTCTGAGTTATAGCCATCGATTAAATCACAAAGACATTGACATTTAAACGTTTACGGCTAGCTACGGCTGATGCAATGAAAATCTTTTTTATTTAAATGAAGCAGTGCTGGCATGTAGGGGAGATCATATTTCATTCCATTTAAAATTTTATTCTCCATCTTAAATTAAATTTCTTATTGTTTACTAACAGACCACTTCGCTCTCAGACTGGAGGTTTACTTGTGGTTCCTAGAGTTTCTTAAAAGGGGGGCAGAGCTTTCAGTTCTCAGGCTCCTCTCTTATGCAACCAGCTTCCAGTTTCTGTCCGTGAGACTGACATTATGTATACTTTTAATACTCGGCTTAAGACTTTCCTTTTTAATAAATCCTTTCGTTAGGGTTGGGTTTCCTGATCTCTCCCTTAGTTATGCTGCTATAAGCTCAGACTGCTGGAGGGCAAACTGACCACAATTCCTCACTCTGCTGCTGGTTTTACTCGCTCTAATCTTCATGTTTATACATGCCGTTACCAGTGTAATTAACCTGTAACTTTCTTTCCATAGAAACCACACCTGGATTGATCTTTCCGTGTTTGTTTCTGTCTCTTTCCTGTCCTCTCAAACCCCAGCTGGTCGAGGAAGATGGCCGCTCATCCTGAGCCTGGTTCTGGTTCTGCTGGAGGTTCCTTTTGCTGTTATAATAAAGTTGTTTCTTTCCACTGTTGCTAATGTGCTCCTCAGGATGGGAGACTGCAGTGAAGTAAAGATTCAACACCATCTGCTCGCTTCATTTAATAAATAACTTTTACTAAGTGGCATTTCAGAACAAAATATATTGTTTGTAATTGGACTGGACTCTGGATCTGAATTGGATTTAAGATTTGTTCTTTCTTTTGCACGGTGCACTGACTTTTATTGGGAATGGGTGCTATATAAATGAACTAAACTGAACTGAAATAAATTATAGTAAATAAAAAAATCTCAATAAGATCCAAACATGTTATAAGTTAGTGACTTTCTATTCTGCTTCTTTTACATGAGTCAGAGAGTCAAGGATCGTTGTCATCCAACACCTCCCAAGGTTTTACTTTTACAGTGCATATTAAGATTTATGCACGCTGATTAACTTTGAAAAGGTTTTACGGCAGCCTTACATTCATTTCTGACGGTTAGGCTGAATTAAATTATTTATTTTCACTTGGTATATTTCCAAAAGATGCCACGTGAGAGGAAACTTCCGTCACTCCCCCCCTACTGTAACTCTCCTCTCATGTGTCATTCAAAGCTTTCTTTGTGTGTTAAATCACTGCAGTGCAAATAAGAAAATTAATGCTCTCCACACCCACACAATATTTCCTGGGACAGCTCGTGCAACTGTGTTTGACTTCTGTCCTTCGTCTCGCTGTGTCCCATAATAATTGGCTTAAAGGATTAGAGGACTTTTTTATTCAGGCACACGGAGAATGTATGTCAGGTTGGGTTTCGCTACCAGATAAGCAGAGGTCACTTAAAATGGAATTCAGCTGACTGTTGTGCATCTTTTGTTGTTGCAAACAAGCATGCCAGCATCAAATTACAGTCCAATATTAGGTCTGCTAATCTAGCTTCCTGCTGATCTATCTACAGATACGTTCATCTGCTGTAGTTTGTTTTTAGGCCTGACACTTCTTCTTTGGTCCTTTTATTTTAAAGCACAAACTGAACAAGATGCTGCCATGCTCAGTCACATAGATTGAACAAAAAAAGCAGCCAAAGTTGAAAGAAAAACCTTGAGAAATCGATAGCAACACACGATACAGTCAGGTACTTTCCTGGAAGGTGTTGGATAGATTCCTTGTACATACTGGGTTCATTCCAGGTAAGTTCCTGATATGGACAGGGTACCTCCCTGTTAGGTACCTAGGAGTTATGATACATACCTGGTACATACCAAGTAGTACAGGGTAATAAGTTACTTCATAATACAGTCATATCCCTATTGGTACCAGATGCTTATCTTGTAAGTACCAGGTACGTATCTGGTATATACCAGGCTGTATTTTGTATTACTTCTGAAAACCCTTCAGAAAGTCTGAATTACTGTCGACTAAAACTATTTTTAAAGTATTTGAAAGTTTTGTACTTCTCTAAGTGATTCGATGTATAAAAGAATAACTTACATGAACCAGTTTAGGTTTTATTTTGGTGACATTTTGCTCAATAAAGTGTATTTTAATCTGTAATATGTTGTTTTACAACAATAAAGTAGTGGCTTTGCTCAAGAAGAAGAAACTGTGAAAATTAATTTGCATACATCCGATAAGTTTTAAGAGTATAATATGTTCAAAACAACTGATGAGAATGAGAGAAACAAAACAAATTAAAGTTCAAATCAATATGTTCAAGTAGGAAATCTCAAATCACTTACTGGTTGTCATGTTTGTAAAGTTGTCTTATAACACTAGAGGTCAGTCTTCTGCTTTCAGGTTTTGCCTTTCAGATTCACAAAGGCCCTGTTTGAAACCTTTGTTATAAGAAGTAATTTTATTTTTATCTGTTTGACATTTAGGCGCCGTCTGCTACCTCAAATTGACTTTAACATCATAAAAATGATATTTGATATTATTAAAATCAATTATATTTAATAACATTAATGCAGCATAGATTCATATTCATTTTTGCTCTTTTTTTTCTGTTTCTTTTACATCTGGATGAAAAATGCCGACATAAAATTACACATTTTTTTGTTTTAATGCTGCAGACTTTTGGTTTCAGTCCCCCGACTAATCATGAAACTTCACATTTCCATGTTACTTTGTGACGCACTGGCACGGCGTGTATCTGTTTAGTTTATAAATATAAATTACGTCTGCCAGCATGTTCTCTAGCACAACAGATGACAAAAAAAACTGTGTAACATTCTGTATTTTTGTTTTAGAAACTAGCCAAGTTGATCAAGAATAAACAGTGCCTGTATGACTAAGCCTTTCTCTTCTGTAAAATGTTTGTTATATTACGTCTTTTAAGTAAGTGTAAAGCAAAGTTAGATAACTACTTTTCATAGTTCTGCAATAGTTATTACCATGTTTACCTTTAAAAGCTTTAAGTCACACAAAGGAAGCATGACATTGGGATGTGGAATGTAAATAACCAGCATTTTTGTGTTGCAAATGTAAGCTCATGTGTTTTACATGTAATAGATGTTTTGTGTGTCTCCCTCATGCTGTACGTTAGATAAACATGTCTTTTGTTGTTCCTGACATAGGTGACTTGGTCATGTGTACATTTCTCAGACAAAGTGGAAGCGGCTAAAAAAAGCAATGGCTTTCCCCGACGCTATTGATCAACCACTTGGTGAAAAAGCGGAACTCAGGTGAGCTGGTTTATTGCTGGTAAACAATTGTCACTTTGTTCCTGAAGGAAGTGTCATTCAAGCTTGAACATAGCACAATGTCAGAGAACACAGGTCATGGAAGAAGGGCAAAAGGCAGAGTTCAAAATGTTATTACCAGCAGAGGAACCAAAAGCTATTTATTCCTGAAAACAACAACCTTCTAAAGCAGCATGCATTTAAATCGCCCGCTGGCAAAGCTGAGAGGAAATAATGTTTTTACCTGTGTGTGTTCATTTGACTGAAGCACAGGACAGATTTTAATGACGCTTTCAGAAAGTAATCATTGCATGTACATCTATAGTTAATTAATTTTTGAAGTCAACCCAATTTAGGATGACCGTCACAGCAAATTGAATTTGGAAAACACAAAAATGACTATAACTCGGGTACTTTTACAGATTTCGAGCCAAACTTTGGTGAGTTAGTGGCTGAGCATCATCTTTGACATCACGTGAGACATCACAATGTTGCATAAGATTGCACAAAACATCCTTTACAAGGTTTAGATTATCTTAGTCTAAAGCTCTGGCATGAAAAGCGTCATTTTCTTCAAGGAATGCTAGGCCTTTAATTATAGATGCATTCATGACGACTTAGAGCAGTCTGTAAAAGAAAAGAAAGTATCTCCCTTTCTTTAAAGCTTAAATTTCTCCATAATCACTTCTGAGTTTGTGCCTGGCATTTTGATCTGTGAAATGGAAACCAGATACAATCCTGTAACTTTCCTCAGACACATGTGGTTTTCTCAGTCATTTAATAAAACAACGAACAAGATTTTTACCAATATTATGACAACTGTTGGCCATTACGCTGCCTGAAAGTCCAGTCTTACTTCACCAGAGGGCCAGTGGCAATAGATGTCTGTTTTTCTAAGTCAGGAGGTTTCATTTCCATGTTAATGAAACACATTTTTAAACTGGCACTGGGATGACTTGACTTTTACTTTAGAACAGTTGATGAGACATAGCTACAAAGATGATTCCGGCAGAAGTCTCTTTTATATATATATATATATATATATATATATATATATTCAGTTTTTCCAGCAGGACTCAGTCAAGGTCAAAAAATGTTTTGGTGTTAAAAAAATAAAATAAATAAAAAGGAGTTTTTCTTACAAAGCTGGAAGAGTTCACCTTGACCTGATTTTACTCCTTCTGCCACCAGGTGAACCCAGGTGTGAAAACAGCCACCGGACCATGATTCCTACTTGAAATGTTTTTTATTTCAAATGTTTTGTTGATGTTTGAAAACCTTTCCATTTCTTTTTAGGAAATTAAAGAGCTAATTCAGAACTGATTTCATAAAAGCCCAAAGCAACAGCTTCATAGGTGGAAACACAATCTCAGGAGTTGTTGGCTTGCCTTTATTTGCTTTTTAAATGGATTTACTCTGATTTTATTGGGCTTTATGAGCACATTTAAGAGCTCAAATTGGAAATTCTGATTGTTCTCATTGTGTTTCAACTCACTTTTTGTTAATTATTCTGAAAAATAAGAAAGAAACAGGAGTTAAACCAAATCAGTGCTTATCTTTTCATTGTTTCATCATCAAAATTAAAACTTTTTCTATTAGTATTTAAAGGAAAGTTCCATTCACCTCCACTGTATTAAAAAAACAACAAACAAAGAACGATTTATTAAAACAAGTTAAACAACGATTTTCCAGTTTCCAAGTATAGAACTGAAGATAACTGTCAAAACATGTTCGGACAAATCCTTTCAGACCAGTTGAGCTCAACACCTACAGCAGCGTCACTTTTTCACCTTTGCTTACAGTAAAAGAGCACTTCCTGTATCTCATACTGTAAGACAGTAAATAAGTGGTGATTCTTTAAAGCAAAACAAATAGGTGCATATAGATTGTAGGGATGTGTCTAAAAAGATTACATTAAAAAAAGGAAACTGACATTAAAAATGGGATGCTGTTGTTTGAATGTTATGTCTACATGCATGCCTCAGTGTCTGCATGTGAGAGCATGAAATGCACAAATACTTCCCTGACTGTGCGGAGAAAGTCATATAACAATCTTTGTTTTGTCTGTAATTCATTGAGGAAAAAAGATTTTATTTCCTGAATGTTTTACTACATGTTCAAGATCCTGCGCTCAGATAAAGACCAAGAACAAACAAACGACAACAACAAAAAGAAAAGAAAACGGAACGCAAAATCTACATGAGCCTTCAAGGAAAATAAACCAATGAATTGACATCCATTCATTCAAAACTGAATTTAAAGTATCCACTTTTCTAATCAGCAAAAAATCTCATCACTGATCACTTTTGGCAACTTTTTCTTATGCTTTTAAGGAAAATAATTTGTTTTGCTCAATGTGAACATTCACGGTTTAAATAAAATAGAATAATTTACAACCAAAACCAGCCAATTAATAATTAGTATATTAATAAAACTTATTAGAAGCAACTCATAGGTGCCTCAAACAGTGTTGTAGTTTCTGAGACTTTCTTAACAAACAGCTTTTATAGACTGGATGAGAGATTTTATTTACTCTTTTTCTTTCTTCCTCCTGGCTTCAGTGAGGTATAAAACACGTCAGATACCTGTTCAGACAATGATGCGAGGATGGAACAACAGGAAAAAATGCACAGATAGATGCTCTATTTATTACAAGGATATTTAACTATTTTACGGAGGAGACATTTCAAACAATTAAATATTTTGAGGGAATCATCCTGTTCATCAGCTGACACAGGTATCATCACATGATTTTACACACTTTAGAGTCAATAAATTACAATTTAATTTTGTTATATGGCAAAAATCAATAATATGATCAAATTAAAGGCCTAGGAATATCGCCTGCCGCCTTTCAGGCCAGAGTTTAAGACTAAGATCATCTTATGATGGAAATGATGGAGTTTTACCCATTTGGACAGAACCCTAAAAAGTAAAATTATACACACTTTCATCCAATATTGTGAATCTTGATCTCAGATGATCTGTTCGTGCTTGGAATGTGAATGACTGACAGCTACTAACTCACCACATCTTAGCTCAGTATCTGTAAAAATAACTGAGTTGTAGCCATTTTTGTGTTGGCTAAGATTGCTTAGCTGTGGTGGCCATCTTGGAATGACTTGACTCCAAATGTTAATCAGTTGATGTACATCCAATTAGTTACTTTCTGAGAGTTTCATTAAAATCTGTTTGTTGAAACAGGATCACCTCCAAGAGCTAATGCCAGAGTTTTAGGCAAACACACAAACAATATCGCTCTACTCTCTACATTCAAACAAACAACTGGAAAAACTATGTATATATATATATATATATATATATATACTAAAAGGGCCAACAAAGACTTATGCACACATTTTTTACTGAAGATATTGTAAAGTTGGTTAAACTTTGTTGGCAAACATAAACTTTTGAGATTTGAAAACAAGACTACATTTTACCTCCACCAGCTGTGTGTTTATTCCCAATAAATGTTAAAATAAGTAAAAATGATCCTCAAACTCAACTCTGAAATACAGGGAAAGATGACACCGGATGCTCCACCCTTTCCTTTCCGAGTCACTGATCCTGACTCCAAACAGAAAGCAGTTTAAAGCAGTTCAAACCAGCTGCAGGTTCAGTCCACGTTTAGCAGACACGTGACTTTCAGAGATCCCCAGCATGCCCTGACATTGATTTCTGCATCACTGCAGCATTTTCTTGAAGACCAAATTCTGAGAAACTGTAAAGCTGCTGAAACATCGATGCTGCTCACGCATCCCGAGCCACAGGTGTGGTGTTGAGTTGCTGTTGGGAATCTGACAAATTAGGTCAGATTTTAAGCTTTAAAATTGAAACAAACAGGCAAAAAATTAAAATATTTAGATTTATTTTTGATTAAAAAGATTTAATGTTAGTGTTTTCTCTTATAATTTCAGTAGGGTCAGGTAAAGTCACTGCTGTCCACTCCCCTTCCTCTTGTCTCACTCTTCCAACCAATGGACGCCATCTCCTTCATCAATGACTCATCTCCGGTAAACGTACTGCTAAGCATTGAGGATTTTCTAAGTTTTTCTTGGAATTATGCATCAGCGTCAGCTTGAAGAGTTTTCTTGTGTACTTAAGAGCAACAAAAGAAGCAATCACAGAGGCTAAGAAAACTTATATATTCTCAGTCATGATGCTTGTTGAAACATTCGCAGTAATAAAAAAAAAAATTAAGCTGTCATTTTTTTAGCAAATTGCATATGAGAACAGAACTAAAATGAGAGTTTTTTTTAGCTAAAGCTGTTAAATATACTGTCCAATAAAAAGGCACACATCCCCCCACATTTCTGTCAACAAATCATTAAAGTGAACTCAGTATTGGAACTGTTCTCACATCTTCTCTTCATCAATTATGAAACTAAAATCAGCGAAGAAAAATATGGAGTCTATTAACCATGACCTACAGCCAACTGCTTTAATGAATTGTGATGTTTACAGCTACCACAGATTTTCCTTACTTTATAAAGAATCTAGATGAAAAACATTTGATAAATATTAAACATTATTTTAAAAGTCATAATGGTGTCATCACATCTTTTAATTTGTATTCCGGTGATCTTTCTGAAAAGGTCTGCTCCTTATTATAGCACAAAGAAACCCTCATAACGTACGAAGTCAATTAGGATAATTTTAACTGTTAAATAATTATAAACTTATAAAACATCTCTGATTTAATGTTGTTATGTTTTACACAACAGAATGACATGTTAGAATAAAAAGTCTTAGTGTTTATTTTTTCCACAATGTTTGCCATTAATGCAACTGTTACTTGAAGACTGTTGTTTTCTCCAAAAAATAAAACAATTACATAATTTTTAAGTTTGAAACTAAAAGCTGGCAGGATGCTCAATCCAGCAATTAGACTCAGCCGATGTTGAGCGTCCAACATTGTCCTGACTGGTGCTGTATATTTACAGTACAGTACCAGTCAAAAGGTTTAAACAAATGTTCCTAAATTTGTTACTTCAGCTTTTTCCTTAGGGGTCATGTTTTATTGAACCCACTCCTTAATTGACTGTAAATAAATAGTCTTTTTTTTATAAACTGTTAACAATATGCCTCATAGGTGTTATATGAGTCAGAGATCTAAACCTTAACAGTTTATATAGCTTTAAACAACAAAGATTCAGCTCTCACACACTGTGACTCACCGATAAACGAAGCAAACTTTGGAAAATAGAGAGTGGGCATACAACAGCTCTCCTTAAATTTAATATAAAAATAAGACAGTACATTTGTGACAGGATTTTTGTGCTTTGTGTGGCTTGTTTGGCAAAATCATCAATGAAAATACATAAAAAAAAACAAATTGCTTCACTTGTTTTTCAGGGAACCTGTTGAAGACTCAGACAGGCAAAGAAGAAGACTGTTGTTGTTTGCAAACAATAAATCAACCACAAAAATGTCACTAAAAGAAACAAATGTGAATCTACAGAAGTCCGGCTCTTAGTAATCTTTAGTAATAAATTTTCACTAGTTATAGAGGATCCCATTAAAATCAACGCCAACATAAAGCTTTTAGGAATGCAGCTGTGTGCTTTAAGGCTCCTAATTGTATTTTTTGACTAATCAGTTGGGACTCACAGTCCCACCGGTCCAAAAGGTCGACTAAAATAACTGCAGACATCAAAGCTGAGCAGTCACAAGCACAAAAACAACATGGCCTTTCCTGAGGATAAGAGGATATCTGAGTCAGAGAGAGAGCTGCTAGTGAGAGATGGGAACAGGTCTCCTGGCTGACTCAGTCTTTCAGCAGCAGGTTTTTTGTTCGTCAGCCGTAAACCACTCAGAAACACAACAATACAAACGTTTGGTTGTGACAACATGAGCAAATGTCTCATGCAGAGGTGACACAGAAGAAAAATAAATGTTTCCTCAAAATGCTTTGAAGGTTTGACATTTGAGTTGGCGTAAATTTGTTCGTTAATCACGCCCTGTTCTGAGTCTTATAGCTAAGACTGACTGCTGTCTGCTGCAGGTAAAACACTGACTACACAGAAGCCCTCCAAATAACCTTTGTACAAAAAGAACTATCCTTTTATATCTGAATCAAAATGAGAAAGATTGGTTTTAAATGTTTTAAAGAGACTTCCCTCTGTCATGAACACGTGTTTTCATCAAAACAGTTCAGTGTTTTATCATATTGTCATTTCATGCTTTATGAAGAACCTGCAGGGTTTTTAACAGCTGTTTTATACAACTTAAACTCTTTACACACAAAATGTTTGCGGACTTGGTCTTAGACAGTTAGTTTTGATTTTTAAAGCTGACAAAAAGCCTTTATCCAAACCAAGCTTTTAGTGATATGAACCTCAAAATATAAAATATAAAACTGAATGCTTACAATATCCCTTATTATCTAAAGCTAAAAACATTTATTACAACTTAATTAAAATATCCACCCCTCATAAACGTCTTAGATTAAAATTTGATTTTGATAACATTGTATGCTCAGTCTGTAATTCTGATATCGAAACCCCCTTTCACATTTTTGTTTCATGACAATACTCCCAATTATTCTGGAAACAAAAGGAAAACTGGTTAAAACAGATAAAAGTTTGACTCTAAGCATTTATTATAAAAAAAAACTGGGTCATGCTGGCGGCTAAACACATTGTAATGTTAGAAAAATACTACATTCATAAAGCAAAAGTTAAAAGAAAACACCTATTTTTGCATCTTTTTAAGTCCTTAAAGTACATACTTTCTAAATTAGTCAAACTTTACTAATGAACTTATCCTGTAACAGGAAACCCTTTTTTTTCCATCTTCAGTCTGTGTTTCATTTTATATTTTACAATATTAATTACTTTTTGTTTATCCTAACATTAACACTGTTTGGAGAGGGTCAATGATTGTGTTTTATATTTATTATCCTTGAATGTGTCCTCCTGTTTTTCTCTAAAAATCAAATTCTCTGAAATGAACTGCAACTTCCTTTAAAACAAGAAAAATATAATCACAGGACTCACAGGAAACTCAAACCACATCATTAAAAGTGGAGTGGAAATTAAATTTTCCAGTGTAAAAGTCTAATAAATTATTCTGTCTTCGCCTCAGCTGTTTCTAACAATGATTTTTTGCTGGCTGATGATGAGGTGCCTGCGTCTGCACATCACCTGAGTGGTTCTGAGGAATGTAAAATTTCAACATGAGAAACACAGCTTCTGCTTATCTGCGTTGTTGTGACTCTTATCTCACAAAACCACTGTGTTTACCAGTGCAAGTGATGACAAATGCCTTGGGTGGCAGAAAAACTCTTGTTGAAAGTTTCTTCATGTGAAAACGGTTGCTTAATAGTTTCGGGTTGTGATTCACTGACCAATAAAACTGAACAACCTAAAACTAGAACTACAGATCATCTAATCACTGTTCAAAGAGACATAAAACATCTTCAAATAGAGTCAAAAAGAGGTAAAAGTAAAGTCAATAATGTGATCAGAAGCCTGCCAAATTGTTGCATTAGTGCTTCAAACTACAGGGGTCCTCATCAAAATTCACCAAGACATGAAAAAATACAAACAAAAACTTTCCCAACGAGAGCTACCACATCATTTCCCACCAGTAGCCCCACAGCTATAAGCTGCCAATAAATGTAAAAGAGCAACCATTTAAAACTAAATGTAAAGGAAAAAGACCACGGAATGTCGGCACAGCTAACCCACGAACACATGGTTCATCAGCTGCTACGTGCAGATTCTCAGCACCAATTAGGTTCTGCTAATTCTTCCCTCAGTGTTCTGTGGCTGTCCTGCCAAGTCCTTCCTGTCCTCCCCGTGGAGCAGCCTTCAATGAGATTCCCTACAAAGACAAACAAGTCGTTTCATTTACACCACTAGTTAAAATTACTAAAAGTTTTCCTTTTTTTAGATTTACCAGGAAATAAGTAGCAAGAGAATAAATTCATTGAATTGTTACACTTGTTAGTTGTTTTTATTGTTCTTTGTATTTCCATTTTTGCTGTACAGCCTATTATGGATTCAATGACTCTATCTTTTGCTATTGTTGATAGTGTTACAGTTTTCACTAATAATAGCCCAGTAAATATGTAATTGCCCGTATGGGTGTGTGTGCACTGGTTTTTTGTTACCTTTTAAGGACCTTTTCTAGTATAATCTTGTCAGGATCTGTAGTCCTCATGGGACCCAAAGCTCAGCCCTAATACACTGGAATATAAATTTTGGGTTTAGGGCTCAGGTGAGAACTGGGTTTAGGTTTGGACATGCACTGGTACTAGTTTAGGTTTAGGATTATGGTCAAGGTTAAGCTACAGAAATGAATAAAAGTCAATACAATGTCCTAATAAAGACAGAAATACAAATTTGCGCATTTGCGTGTGTGTCTGTTTGCAAAATATCTCATGAACCACCGGACAGATTTTAATGAAACTCTCAGAAAGTCATCGCTGAACATCTACAAGTGATAATTGATTTCAGCAAACACAAAACAGGCTATAACTCGACTAATTTTACTGATATTAAACTAAAATTTGATGTGGTCGTAGCTGAGAGTCGTCCTCAACACATACTTTTGAAGTTAACCTAATTCAAGATGGACGCTACAGCTGAGCGACCCTATCAAACACAAAATGTCTATAACTCTGTCAATTTTATAGATACAGAGGAAAAGATTTGTCTGGTAGTAGCTGAGAGTCATTCCCATCTCATGAGATCCCACAATGTTGTATGTTTTTTACAAGATTTGACCAAAACAACTATATTTCAGTCCCTTGAGGATTTTAGTTTAGGTTGTTGATTGATTTTAGTTTAAATTGTTAATTATTGCCCATGAAACGTCTGGCAAACATCCAAGATGCGTCATGTCTGACACTTCGAGACACCACCTTGTTACTAATGTGATAGGTCAGTCCGTCAATCAAGTGTCATTTAATAGTTGTGACTTCCTGTTAGTCACCAGATGACAATCAGCAACACTGACACCAAATGTTGAATCTGACAACAGGTGTCAGTCGTTCTTAATAAATGACATCATGTAGACGATGTCTGGAAAGGTGTGTGCATCTGTGAGGCAGATTCTATTGCGAAATTGTCTTTCACAAGATAAACATAGGTAAAGGTGACTCAGTTTTACAATTCAGAGTGTGTATTTGTGTGAACATATCAGATGGAAGGACAAACACAAGTCCTTGTGAAGTTTACTGATCGGGACAATTGCTAAGCCTTTTTTACTTAGAATAAAAAAGCAATAAATGAGTAGATATATTATTAGTATTTTGCAACAAATTTAGTGCCAACTTCAGATTCTGTAAGGTCTAAAAATGATCTGTATTTGGTTATTTTTTTTACACCCCTGGGTTTAAATAAATGGCCAATACCAGTTAAAGCCTCACAAAAAGTAAACACAGAAACATATGTACCTTAAGTTTTTATTTAAGGGCACAGTCCACAATTGAAATGTTAACTTCTGCTATCTGAAATGTAAACGCAGCTGGATGAATTGTTAGTTCAGCGCAGAGACTAGCATTTGTTGGTTTTCTTTCAGTGACTTGCACAAGAAGAGCGAAGCCTCTACACCCTCGGTTTCTGGTGGAAGTTTTAGTCTCTGTATATTTTCATAACAAAATGAAACAAAGAAATCTCTTTAGGTGGTTTGGCCTCATATCTGTGTAAATCTGGAGCTGATGAGACACTGAAGTCTGCTCTCATAGTTACGTCCTCTCCTCTTGCATGACTTTGTTCAGTAACAGAAGTTATTTACAACACCGTAAATGTATGTTCCCCAAACGCTGCATTAGTGATTTAAAAACCTTTTTATTTACACTGAAATCAACATTTTAGTTATCTTTATTACTGCCTGCAGGCAAAGACAGACAATAATGTTTTAATGTAATTCTGTGTACTTGGTCTTTGTTAAAACTCCTGCACAAAAATGACTATAACTCAGTCAGTTTTACAGATATTGAACTAAAATTTGGTGTGGTAGTAGCTCAGACTGGTCCACAGCATATATTCAGGAGTCAACTCTGTTTGTTAGCAAAATTCTTATGACCCACTGGACAGATATTAATGAAACTTTCAAAAAATAATCACTGGATGTACCTCTGGTACTGATGAACTTTTGAAGCCAATCCAGTCCAAGATGGCCGCTGCAGCTAACCAACATGAGCCAATACAAAATGGCTTTAACTTAGTCAATTCTACAGATATTGACCAAAAAAAAGGCTAATTTTTATTGTGTTTTTATTATCGGTTGGAAAACATTTTTATGCAGGCCACAAACTGGGAATCCTTTTTGTTTTCAGTGTGCAAACTGGGACGTTAACTTCAGAAATAAAACTGTCTTTTAAGATGTAGGCTGGGAGAAAACGAAAAAACTTGGCAAGAGAGTAAAATGCCTTACATTTTTAGCTTTCAGGTTTTAATCGTAAGTATCAGTAAAAGTGAAGATGAGAAAAAATAACCTGATAAGCAGAAATGCTCTGTAACGTCTCTGGTATGTTGTCATCGAAAGCGCCTGTTTCTTTAGGCCCATAGATGGTCTTCTTGTATAACATACAGCAGTGAAGTGTATAACCGGGAGATGAGTAACCAGGTGACAGGAGTGTTTCTGTGACGTTTAACAGCTGTTTTGTGTTTTAAATCCCATTTCGTAGTTTTGTGGGTAGAGGCAGACGCAGACACGTAGTTAAGACATAGCTGCCTTCTAAAATCGGTGTTTACGAAACAAAAATAGTTCAAATGCAATAAAGGTAACAATAGAATATGAGGAAACCATAATGGGGATGTTAAAATGACATGTATTGCTCAGTGGTTTGGCAGTCTCTGAGAAAAGTCTCAGGTGAAATATGTGTGTTGATCACAAGTGGAAACAATTCAGTGTCAGGAATTTTGTCTTGACGAAAGTCACACTGACTTACGGGCGATGATCTTCAGACTTCGGCATGAGCAAAAGGAAGTAAAGCCTGGTATCTGCTCCTTGTTCCCTGTTTTTGTTTAGTTTTTATTTCTTTTTTAGCACCACATACCCAAGCTTTCTTTTTTTGATTTTACATTTGATCTTAAAATATTCATTTGATCCTTCTGAAATGGTCATCTAAAGGTGTACAAACAGATAAAATTACAGTTCCATACCAGATCTCTTCCTTTTCTGTGCACACTACTCAATTATTTCCATTTATACACATTTCTATGTCTTTGCCTCCAGGTTTGTGGAATTTATTTGCTTGTACTGCTTTCAAGTTTTCTGAAAAAAAAAAAAAAAAAAAACATAACAAATTTTAGCTGACTTCTGACTTTTTAAACTTTTTTCAAAAAGAGTGCCTTGGACTTTTTTTCATAGAAAATACTAGCAATTGAATAAATCTTTGTGCTTTCTACCAGAAAACACTTACATTTCCTCTAAACACGGTTACTTTGAAATCCCCTTTAAAAGACATTGCAACCTAATGTGTGAAGTTCCTCATAATTACAGGATGTTCCTGATTTTAAAAACAAGGTTTACATTTGTTTAAATGGCCTAGCCCAATAAACAAAAAAACTAAAGTATGTTGTCAGTGAGCATTAGACCTGGAATTCTAATGACATATTTTCTGCCCGGGGCATTTCCTAACCTGCCACCATGACCTAAACTTTAGTGTGTCTTTGTGAAAGTATGAATGAAATGTTATCAGTGTGAATGTGTCGAGACTGAAGTGAAACCCACATCATTTAGAAAGAATGACTTGACTGAAGGACGGTGGATCTTCCCTGCGGCTGTGGAGTTGCCATCATGTTGAAACTTACCCTCAAATGTTTGGACACACACACACACACACACACACACACAAAAGATTAGATAATTTCAAAATGATTTTGACTTTTGGTAATCATCGCCTGCTGTTGAAGGTGGAAGGGCAATAATGTGTGTTTGTGTGTGTTCATTTGTCTGTCGTGTTAGCAAAATATTTCATTAACTTCAGGAAAAATTTATTTGATTTACATGGTGTAGACTCTCAGCCATCCAGGACATGGCAAAAACAAAACAAAATTTAAAAAACAAAGCAACTGGACTTCTATTCTGTAGCTGAAGATGTTTCACTTCCCATCAGTCCTGTATATTATACTTGACCTATCATTTCAATACTTCGTCTGAGTGCAATCACATTTTATGAGATCTTCCAATAACTTATAAGATCACGCACATTGCTAGGCCTTTAATTGATTTATGCAATTTTAATATTTTCTGACGATGATGATGCTTAAAGCTTACCGTTTCCTATGTTTTGCTATGCAATGATTCTGATGCTTGACATATTGCTACATCATAATGGTAATTGTTAGTTTGGCCACACATGCTGAAAGAGATGTTTAAAGTGGGTTCATACAGAGTGCTGGCAGGTATTTAGTGTCTTATTTACAGTCTGGAGCAGGAACGGTTTTATGGGGAAGTCAAGCTAATGTCTGCTCAGAATGAGGCCTTTAAATGAGTCAACTTTCACAATCTAAAACAGCTAAATGTTAGAAATTTCCCAGTGGTTTGAGCAAATATTTTTTTACACCTCATCACTTTTGCATGAGATATTTTTTTCTTTGTCACTTTATTCTCAGTCAATATTGCCATGGTTTTATTGACAGATGCATATTTTTAGTTTTGAAAATGTCAGTGGCATTTGTATTTTTTTATGTTTTATGGAAAAGCTGAAGTGATTGACATCAACTTCCAGCTGACCTCGGTTAGGCCACCTGCGACGTGCCACGTAACTCTGGTCTCGGTCGCAGTCTCAGAGCCGTGGAGAAAAAAAAGGCAGACTGATCTTCTCCTGTGCCAGCGCCCACGGCCTGCTCATGCTCATTATGTCCGCACAAAGCAGGATGGATTTTCCTGCTCGGTCTCATAGATTAGGGTCTGGGCACGCCACACACTGGTGCACAATCAAATGGAAACGGTCATGCTCAGGCATCTGACAGTGAGGAATTAACAGCTACCACATAATGTCTCTCACACAATCAGGTCATTTTCATTCTCTGATGGGTCATGTTCCTTTACAGGGATATCCCACCCCTTTGAAGAGCAGAACAAAGATGATGTTACGGAGAAGCAACTGGTTATGTGGTTCAGTTGAGATGAAAACTGATGCACATGACTTAATTAATACAATGTTTGGAGCTCTGTGTGTGGGTGTGTTTTCAGAGGGACAGTGGAAGTTGAGAGAGTAAATGTTCATGGTTCATCTGAGAGATAGGTGATGGAAAACTCATTGTTTGTTGTAAGAAAAGAGTGATGTCTGGCAATCTGACTCACCACTCTGTGCTGACAGTCACGTCGTCATTCTGTTCTCTGTGTTTGTTTTAGATTGGGTCCCCTGGAAAATGTTTTTTTTCCCCTGTATTCACTGCAACACTGCCAGCTCATTCTGCTGAGGCACGGCTTACTGTACGAAAGCTTCACACCTCATATACAGTAAAACAGCCTTTCTATCCTGAATGTTTATTTTTACAAAAACAATGACTATTAGAATGTTTTAGGGATAATCAAAATGAATCCACGTATATATGAACGTATCCCTATTTTTCATTTGTTAAACATAATGATTGAAAATCAGTTCAAAGTTAGAAAAATTTAAAAAAGTTATTAGATAGATAGATAGATAGATAGATAGATAGATAGATAGATAGATAGATAGATAGATAGATAGATAGATAGATAGATAGATAGATAGATAGATAGATAGATAGATAGATAGATAGATAGATAGATAGATAGATAGATAGATAGATAGATAGATAGATAGATAGCATCCTTTTCTCCACCATCACTTCAAATTGTTTCAGTCTGCAGACAATAATGGACCCAGCCTTTATTATAAGTTGATTTAGCCACAACTGGTAGAAGTGCTCCAACAGATTGATGCTCACACTGAAGGACCTGAACTCCATCAAAACCAGAGACTGCTCATCACCTTTTTATTTACAGCTTCAACTTTTAGCCCTCCACCGCATCCTGTCCTTAAATCTTCAGAGGTTATAATGCTCCCTTCACACCCCAAACCATCTTCAGTGAAGTAAATCCTTTGGATAATCAATCGTACACCTGAAATCAAAAGTAAATTCAGCGAAACCGAACTGGCTCAGTTTACTGTTTATCTGTGTTTATATTTGGCATGCAAATATTTTTCATCTCAACAAGATGCAACATGTTCTATCTATTCAGTTGGAATGTGAAACTTCTTCAGTTGCACAAAAATGCAAGCGTGGGTAGCATTAATTATAGACAAAGGTTGAAGTTGTTTTTACTTCTGCAAAATTGCAACTCAACTATATTTTATTAATAATTATATTCATTCAACTGCCATTGGAAAGTAGTTGTATATTTTAATGCTATTTGTATTTTTTCAAGTAAGGTGACACAAAAACTACAAGGTGAAGAGAATAACTTGGCAGAGAGGTTGTTTTTTTTTCAAAACAATGAGATAAGATGTTGACATTGTGCTCTTCTAGTCATATTAGATACTGTAAATTATCAGTTGGCTATTTGTTCATCTATTTATTTGCACTTTCAGAACTGTAGATAATATGTTTGTACAAACATTTAATGCATGTGACTTTTGCTATAAAGTTTAAAAGTAACCAAACTTTGTATTTTTTTACCTTGTAGGCCTAAATACAGTAAAGTGAAGATAGAACCTGCTACATATTGTAGTCTTTGAGAGATGCAGTCTGATATGAAACCATCATGGTGGTCAACCTTTACTTTCACAGATAATTGACATTTGCCAACACAAAGATTGCTATAAATCAGTCAGTTTTACAGGTATTGAGCTAAAATTTGATGTGGTTGTAGCTGAGGGTCAGTCACAACACATTTTGAACATGAGAATGTGCATAAAGGGATTTTCAAGGTTTGACCAAAGTGTCTAAAACTGTCATTTCTCAACATGAGATCATTTTAGACTGACAAGAAAGGCTATATGCATTCCTTCAATGACTTCCAAGCCTTCAACTAGGGTCTGATTTTAGGCTGATGTGATAAACTACAAATTGAAACAATTTAACTTAACAAAAAACTAAACTGCGCTGTTTGTACTTGTTTAACTATAAGGCTGAAAAAGAAGCAGGGACAAGACTTTCTGATCCAGAAAGGTGGTAAAAGAACACAATCAAACCTACAAAGTGTTAAAGAAAACATCATTCTATTCCAGAGAAATGTTCAATTTACTGCCAACATTTACTGAATTCATATATGCAAATCAGTAGCATATCTAGCAACAAGTTTGTTTCATTCTGATGCAATCATTTGGCACAGTTCCTTCAGAACAAGTTATTCCAAAGAACTCTCAGGCTTAGACAGTTACTAACGTTCCAATATGTTTTTATCAGTAGTCACACACTAAAAAAAGATCACAGTGCAAGAATACTGAAATACGAATGCAGTTCACTATTTGCTAAATTAGATTAAAAAACATCAGTCATTGTGAATGTCCTTATTACAGTGTTCTGTTGTGTTATTCTGTAAAACTTTCATTTGCAGGTAAGACTAACTACATGAACAAAAAATGGAAATGCAAGACTTAATCTCTGAAAAAATAAGGAAAGTCAAAGAGTAAACATCAAGTATCAAGTCACAGAGGAAGATTTCATTGCAAGAATAATAATTTAATGCATACAATAAATAGTTGTATTTTCCTTACAAATTATTGATAATTCTACAAATATACACATTAAAAATCTGCTTAAAATTGGGTGTCCTATTTTATAAATAAAAAATATAAATAAAAAATAAATAAATAAATACTTATTAAAACCTAATTTTTTAATCCCGCGGCCTTTAGGTCGAATTGACCTGAAGTTACATGGGCTTCTCTACCTCTCTCTATCTCTCTCTTTTGAGGGATTCAGGAGAGTTAAATATTAATTTCTAGAGTTCGGAAGTCCTTTCTTTCAAAATGATGGTGGGGTTGATGTCGCTGTGGCCCGAGTGCGACGTGCTCGAGTTGATGACGGTGGACCCGGTCTCTTTAACGCTGGGCACATAAAATGCCGCCATTGGACAGGGTCCCTGTACGTTGTTGCAGACGAGCTTCTGCAGCGAGGCGGTGTTGACGATGCTGAAACCCACGCTGCCTCCGAAGGTGCTGGGCTTCCAGTACTCCGGGGAGCAGATGGGATTTCCCATTAGGCCCTTGAGGGAGAAAGGAGCCCCCATCTCCACCATGGTCTCCCCGAAGATGGCGTTGGGCCGGGGTTTCTCCACCAGCAGGCCGGGGTAGAGCTCCACTGCATCCACATCTTCGTACATCTCCTCCAGCAATGCAGCCATTTCTTTCTCTCCTGAAGAAACAAACATAAACAGTTTTTTAGTCAGCGATTCCGCTTAGCTTGTCTCACTGGCTCAGCCACAAAGTTAAACTACATATTTTCTGAGTTTTGACCAGCTGACTTCAATCTATTCTCCAGTCAACTTCCTTTTACCTTCCTTATGGCATGCACAAGTAAATGTTTTAATGGATAAAGTTAATTTTCAATCCACAACAAATATCCTTTTGAGGCATTTTACATTTACTCCTCTGAAGCAGGAAGTATCGTGAGTGTTTACAGCTTGCTCTTTGTGATGACAAGCTGCTTACACTACATCGAGATGAAATGAGCAACTGGTTTTAGAGTCATGGAAATAAATACCCAGCCTTTAAAGCTGCTGCGGTATAAGTTCAAACTATTTCCATAAAAATGAGTAAACTATTGTACAAGTTGTATCTAATGGCTTTTAGAATGCTTCACAATTGGTGGCGTGAGGTACCAGCATTAATAATCACTTCTTCACAAATCCTCTTACGTCATCTTTTCCACCTACAAGCATAAGGATTTGTTAGTGATTCATCTCACCTGTCAAGTCCTCGAAGGAGCTGTATGGCTGCAAGGAGAATCTCTTCCTGTAGGCATTGAGGGACTGATAATGCATTTGTCTGCTGTGTTCTATGGACTTAATGGCCACATGCAAGATGGGTCCCGGGACATTACGACCACCAGCAACCTGTAAAAGAAAATTAAAGGATGAGCCACAAATGTTTAAAGCAACAGAGATGTTACAGTCTAACTGTTGCTGCAATGGCATTAGAGGCTCTTACCCGTCCTGCAATCTGCTTGGTAAATGAGTCCACCAGGCTGTTGATGCCGTGCTCAGTCATCACTGAGGTGTTGAAGACAAACTGCTTGTAGCTGTAATCCTTCCCATCGATTTGGAAACTATCAGGCATCAGTGGGTGCCAGTGGTACAGAGTGTTGAACTCGGATGCGATGCGGTTTTGGTACTGGAAGCGCTGGCTGAAGAGCAGCTCAGGGTCAAACTTGAGCTTGAAGTGGTACCCACTCAGGTGCTGCACGTAGTCCTCAATCACAATCTTGATGGTCTCACCTACAGGACAAATAAAGAAATGTTTCATTTGATGCAGGCATTAAAAAATATTGTTTCTTCATTTGCATGTTTGGAGCTCAAAATAAAAGTCAAACAAACTAAAAAAAAAACATTTCCTCTTTCTGATGCTGAACTAAAACTGTAAAACTGGTTCTTGCTTCTCTGAATGCAACAGTGGTGTTAGATGTTTGATAAGAAAACAAAAAGCACTACTTCCTCTATTCAAAACTTCTTCTTTAACACAATTTCCTCACTCTTTACTCGCCCGGACACAATTAGGAAGGAAGTGCTCGAAACTCACCAATCAGTATGAGCCGTGTGGTTTGGAAGAGTCTTTCATCGTCCCAGTCTGGGTGAACTTCCTTCAGCACATCACAAACTCGGTTGTGTTCACGGAGCCATATGGTGGCATACATCATGAGGCCAGGGACCAGGCCAAAAGCCTCGTGGCCAACAGCGAAGCGTTGAGTGTCTGGGACGTGAGGGGGGTAGTGCATCTCGACACCGACGTCTTTAACCAATGGGGGATACACCTCTCCGTTTACTACCTGTAGAGTTACGCAACAAGAGAAGAAACTGTAAGGCAAAAGTAAACATTTGAAGCATTTGTCTACCAGGAATGCAGCTTTCTTTTTTCATACCTTATATTTAAGTTTGCCATCTTTGAAGAGCCTGAGCTTGTGTTGCTTCTCCAGGTTGCCACCATAGATGTGGCTGAGGTCCACCTAAAAAACACAAACCACATTATTGAGCTTTCTTTCTTTTTTCTTTTAAAAACAGAAATGTGGTCTGTTTGGTTAATTTTTTTCGTTTTTTGCTATACTCACCCCATGACCTTGAGACACAGTAAAAGCAGGTCCGTTCTTCATATCAGATTTGAAGAACTGGTGAGTGAAATGCTGCGCGAAGAACGCAAACATCAAGCTGGTGCCCTGCGGATCTGGAATAAACTGTCTCCTAACCAGGAGCTTCTCAGCCAAAACCTTGACATCAGGCAACTCCTTTTTACCTGGAAACAACAACAAAACATCTACCTTTAAAACATGTTACCAAGCCAGTTCTTGTCTACAGTATAACTTCAGCATAATGAATTTGCAAATTATGGTGTAGCTGTCTCTGTTTCTGCTTGTTGGGGCAGGTTCTTCTTGGTTTACCGAGAATATTTACACTCCGTGAAGAAACGCTTTACCTGTTTTCTTCCGGTAATGTAATGGAACTAAAATGTTCTTGACGCAATATTTAAGAATCTAAAAAAACTGGTTCTCCTGAGCCAAAGAGTGTGCGCTCACCTACAACTCCCATAGGGGTGGGACAGTCCTGCGGTACAGGCGGAAGGGCGCGTGTGTAGTAGGACAGGTTGGAGTAGGCTTCCCAGCTTTTGTAACCGTAGTCCGCATTATAAGTTGGAGGACTATCAATCATGTGGGATCGAGCTAGGGGGAAGAAAAAAATAACCTCTTATTAGTATTTTATTATCGATAAACACTATAATTGCTGAACAAATGATTTAGTGAGTTATAATCAGGCATCCAAAGCTTTTAATTTTTATTTCAGCTGAGGAGACTTACATGTCAGCACATATCTCATGATGACGTCCCTGAGAAATGAGATGCTGTTGACGATGTTCCAGAAACCCTTGAAGTGGGTGAGAATGTAGTGAACGGTGTTGGGCGACGGCTTCAGGGAGACTTTTATCCAGGTGAGGAATTCAGCTACAAAAGAAAAAAAAAACAAATAAGAGATTTAACTGAACAAGTCGCAGCAAGAATAAAAATCTAGATTCACTTGATGTGCGATTTCTCTGGACTTACGTGTTGTGCAGTTTTGTCCATGAAACCCTGTCCGCGTGCAGTCACATTCATAACTATCTGATCCCATCGCTGTGCACACACCCCTGTTCTGGCATGGCTGAGAGCAACATGGGTCACCTGAAACAGACAGAGTTGAACATTTACTAAGAAATCAAAGTGCTGGAAAAGTGCCTGAAATATTTTCATTTACTGCTATTTAGTTGTAAATATAAATGCATATCTATGACTTTTAATAGAATGTCACTTTGTCTAATAAAAATGTTTAATTTTGTCTCCCAGATTAAATGAAAATCCTCTTTAAACTGTGAAAATGTGATGAAAATGTGACTTACCTCCATTGCAGAAAAGAAAGCAAGCTGCCAACAGGAAAACCGAAAATGTGAGGCTGCTCATATTCCAAAAACTCTGATAACTTATATTTCTTCTTCTGTTATTTTTTCTTTTTTTTTTTTTTTTTTTTCTTTTTGTCTTTAGGTGTTTCTCGTTCCGCTTCTCTTTTGTTAATCGCCAACGCGCGAGCGCGCGATGGTATTTATAAGGAGTAGGTGACGTCATCTTCTATCACGCCCCTCTTTTCATGAATAGATGAAACAGTACGTCATGGAGTTACTCATAAATTATAGATCCAAGAAGGTAAATCCTAAATACCCAAACTCAGAGGAGAGGTTGATTTTGAGCGAATTTATTAACATTATTTAGTTGGTATAGATCAGACAGATGTTGAAGGAACAATGTAAATTATGAAAACCAAACTTTCATTCATATATTTTTTTTATGTAAATCATTTTTAAAACGTGCACACCTAAATGTGTTCTTATTGTCATGCCACTTGTTATTATCATCAATAACAGACACCGCAAAAAAGAAGTCCAAGAGGAAAAATTATAAGGTTATAACATTACATAACATTAATATAACATGTTATGATACAACAGATGAATATATGAATTAAACTTTTAGCTGTGGTGACATAAAGACTGGTTTGACTTTAAGTCTCCATAATACAATTTAGAAAGGAAGATAATTGGTGGATTTTTGTTGACGTCGTTACTTAAAAAGAGGCTTTTTGACCATAAATGGATTTAAAACTGTCTGTAGTTTGATCCAGCATGACATATTTAAAACATATATACCTGGATGCCACCTTTGTGTCATCTTTTAATAATTAAAAAAGAAGAAGAAGAGGAGAGACAGAGAGAGAAGAAAGAAAACGTTAGTCAGTGCCTCATGTGGAGGAAGTTACGCACTGCTTTTGGAGAGGTGTTCCTCGGCAGTGAGCACCATTTCTCTCTGCTGACTCAAACTTTTGACGGATTGGCTGGAATTTCCACCAGTCTTTCGTGCTATCTGCGTTGTGTTTTCCTTTGCTTGTTGAGCTTGCTGTTGGTTTTTTGCCGACCACCCTGACGCGTGTTTTAATCGCCTGAAGCCTCCTGCGCTGACTGCCGGGTGCGCGTCCTGCGCTCAGCCGAGAGGCGCCTCCTTCTTCAACTCCACTGCGGCGGTGGAACGGGATTGTTGCTCAACATGACTCATTTAACAGGCTTTATAAGTTAATGGCGTGCTCCCTTTAAGGTACGTGGCTCTTCTCTTCTTTATAAACATGAAATGTGGCCCTCTGTGTCAAGCAGAGCCATAGGAGCTGCAGGGGAGGGTGGTGGGAAAGGTGGACGCGCACTGTCTTCGTGAAACCTCACGCTTTAGCCACTCAGTGGACAAGGAAACTGAAAACACACTGTTACATACGCAAATCAACTCGTAATATTTTAATTGCCCAGTGTGGGAATATCACTATTAACTGTACAGACAAACAGAGCTTTTCCTTTATAAGTAATTTTAATAGTTTCTGTGGATTTTATTGCCAGTCTTGACCAGTACTTCCCTGTCATTTAGGCTGACTTTCATAATCAGCTGCAATACATTCACATCATTACTAGTTGCATATGTATCCCTTACCGAGAGCTTGTTAATGTGCTCAGCTAATAAGAATCGGGCAAAACCTGTTGGTTGTGTTGAATGCATGTTTTTAGTGAATGAGTCAAACTGCTCTGCTTTTAACTGCAAAGGTTATTCTGGACAATGAAAATGCATGCTATTCTCCCTTATTCTCCTTACCTTTTTATTTGTTGTTTTGTTTTAATGTTTCAGGTGGAAGTGATTTTGCACATGAGGAACCTTTCCATGTCTATTAAAAGGTGCATTCATTGCAGCTGCTTTGCATTGTGGCAGGTTTTTTTTTCACTCATTTTTACACTGTACAGCCTCATATGAAAATTTAGTGCCGGGAGGTCTGAGTTATTTTGGCACTCATTCAGAGCTCACCCGCCTGCATGTGCTTATTATTGTATGCTGCAGAACCAGGGCAGCGCACTGAACTGGCACTTTGGAAAGTTGGACTCCTGTTGCAAAGTACGTGACGGCTGCTGTGAACCCACAGACTCTCTACGTGCTCCCAGTCCCCTCCGTAATGACACGCTTTGATGAACAGTTGGGCGAAAGGCTTAACAAACTCAGCGTTCTCACATCACTCGTGCAAATTTTTGAGAAATCATTAATGTTGCTAAAAATATTCAGCTTCTCACCTCTTCTGCAAACACAGAAGTAATTTGTCTCCATATCTTTAACAAAGACCTCTTCGACACAAAGCATTCTTTATGGCCTTGCTCTAACTTCGACTGTCAAGATAAACCGAATGCCTTTCACTAATCCTAGTCACAACTTTGTTTTAAACATAAATCATAACTCTCAAATACCACTTTGCACTTCTAGGGTCTGCAGTTTGAATCCAATAGTTACAGAGGGTACCTTTAATTCGCTGTCTTCTCAGGTTATAAACTCTGTTGGGATATTAAAAGACAAACACACATGCGCATAACATTTCTATTTTAAATTTTTTTTGTCTGGTTTTCTTATCATGACTTAGTGGCTCAGCACACTTCCTCTTACCCCTGCCAAGATGCAAAAGGCTGTGCTGATAATTATACTTCTAAAGAAATGTTTTGTTTTTCTTTGCTAAAGCAGCTTTTTGAAATAACATCCCATCAGTTGTCAAAAGTCGATCTGCCTTTTTTCTGTCTGACTTGCAACCTAATAGCCTCAGTTTATGTTGGTATTTTTTGTTGTTTCAGACTGAATGCTTCGGGTTGTGACTGAGATGTTTCCTGAGTAAAAGTTCACACCTCGTCAAAGACTTTCTTTAAAACTACTTCCTAGACAACACGATGGCCTCCAATATAATTGTGAGTATAGAAATGGGTAATTTTAGAAGGTATGTAAAGCTGTGGGCAGTCACCATATTTAACATTCGATCTACAGAAGCACACAGATGACACTTTGTTAAACTGCAGCACAGAAGAATGAGTTTCATTCAGTAAAGCAAGCTCAAAAACTGCAACGGGTAAAATGTTAACATCAAGGTCAGACTGATTACTACTGTAGTGATTGTCAAGGTTGAATGAGAGTTGTTTGTAAGTTTTAAATAAGAGATAATCTTTGGAATGTCTGCACAACTCTATCATGCTCTTTTACATCAGATGAACTCTCATTTAAAATGTGCTAACTTGCAGGTTTGTAACAGAACAAGTGAAAGCAAAAAGGTGCTTTTTCTTTTTTTTTTAAAGGCTTGGACATCTTCTATCTTTAGATGTAGATTCTCAGCCATCCAGGACCTTGTAATCGTAGCCAGTTGGCATCAAAGGCATCAAAAGAAAACTGCAGTTGCCTTCGATTTGACTCGTTAGGATCTCCAAATCATGTTTTTTACTTCACTTAGGATTGGCGCCACCTCAAAATGAACCTGATAATTGATGAATGTCAAAGCAGCACAACAAAATTTAAAGTCTTCTGTTATTTTTCTACAAAAAGAAATAGAAAGCTAACTAATTAGCTATTTTCACAGGCAGATCAATGCATAGTTGTGTTTGAAATTGAAACTACACATATTTTGGAACCGAAAGAGCCTGCCATCATTGCAGACACACAAATGAGCAAATGCAAATTAGTTCAGAAGATTTTCATTCATTCTGAACTTTTCAAAAGGTGTAACCAGTGAGTGTAGGCATAAATGGGTGAACCTAAACTTAATTATAGCCAGCCAGTAAGTGATTTACATTTGTTTGATGTGACTCAACTTGCAAATATCTGTGGCAACACCAAAGGTTAGTTAAAAAAAACTAACTGTGAAAATTGTCAAGTACAAAAATGACACAGGGGAAAATTCTTCAAGTGTTCAGTCATTCTCCCTGGAACGGTTTGATTAGGAAGTGGTTAAGGTGACGGAAATTGACTCTCTCTGAGTAGCTGTTAGATTGACCCTCTTAAGGTAGCATCTCACTGGGCTGTGACTATCTGGTGACTAGTTGGTGATCAGCTTTCATCAGGGAGTCTCCAAAATGAATAGTAGTGTTTGAAAGTGTTCTCAGTCCTATAATAGTTGCATAGTTGATGCAGGGTTAAACCCATCTCAAGTTTGTCGGGGATGTCTCCAACCCATTTTAAGAGCGCAAGAGCTGTATTGTTGCACCCACACAGGAGCTCTCCTCTGTAATTTTGATGTTTTGGTACTTATCGCGGACTGGAGATAAATTAAGATTTGAGTTATAAATGTTCTGTGCATTAGAGTACCGTATTATAAACTTATTGGTCTAGCAGAAGTTTTGCAAAAGCAACGTGTTTGAATACCGAGCTCTGACTTTGTGGTTCTCCACCACCCTGCTTGATCCCGGATATTTATTCTTGACAGTTGTCTTATGCTGTCTTTATCTTTTCTTTCATTTTTCTTTCATTTTTAGCAGCAGATTCACTTTTATAGGCAGGTAAGAATCTAAAAATACTAAAAATATCCAAAAATTTAATACAAACATGACTTTAAATGACGATGGCAGCTGACAAAGTGGGTTGAGGTGAGTACGATGTGGGCGGAGATGAGCAATAAAATAACGTGCATGGCCTAGAATACAGTTTTGCAAGCGGTGCACCAAAACAATAAGCTGTACTTTTCCAAAATTGGCCTAACGCAATGTGTCAATGATTCAGAATTCAGTGAGGTTAAAACAAAAAAAAAGTAATTTTCTTGCAATATTGAGTCATGTTTAAGTCATCAAATAATCTCCAACAATCACAGGCCTTATTGAGATACCACCTTAAATCTACAAACTAAAATTTAAAGAAAATAAACCTGTCCTTCAATAATGTAATGAACACACATTGGAATTTTTTAACTATGTTTCAAAATAATTTGCATTTGCAAATTCCTTTGGCAACGACAGGAAATATTTATTGTAGTAAAAAAAAAACACATGAGGAGTGAATTGTGGTTTCACAATGAGTCTGAATATCAGTGTGTGCCTGCCAACCCCCCCCTGATGTTCTTAATGGTTAGTGCAGAAATCTACACTCAATATGGTTATATCAGAGTGAAAACTCAGCAGGCGACATACAGGCAGGCAGGTTAAAATCTAAAATAAGTGCCTTTAATAGATGAACCCCCACCACTCATTAATGAATACATACACACACCTTCATACATACACACACAGGCCAGAGCAGGGAAGTTTTACTAAATGAGAACATTTGAGCTGGATATGGCTGGCTGACAGGTGTGAGTGACAGGCAGTACAAGGGAACCACAACATAAGATTATATCTGATTGTATCAGACTAAAACAGTTTTTTTCAGCAGATTTATTCTAGGTTTTTTTCACGGTGGTTTGTCTCGTTTTTTCTGTGCACTGCAGTAAATTCAACAGAATGATTTGGTGTTTTGCAGGTGGAGCAGCAGTTTTCTCACAAGTTTACTGTGACGGTGGTCCGAGCAGAGAATGTTACCAAAGGAGCACTGGGTGACCTGCGTGAGTCTTAAAAAACATATTATTTAGGATTTGCTGCATGTGTACAATGCTTTGAGTGGAAAAGTTGTTGGGAAGCATGTTCAAGGTTATTTTAAATTCATTTTAATGAATGTGTGTATGTGTGTTTAGTGGATACTCCAGATCCATACGTGGAGTTGTTCATCCCGATGGCCCCAGAGAGCAGGAAGAGGACCAAACACATAGACAATGACATCAATCCGAAATGGAACGAGACCTTTCACTTCATATTAGACCCCAACCAGCACAATGTCCTGGAGGTTAGACCTGCATTTTATAGTCCAGTCCAATCCAGTACAGGAAGAAAAGCAGTGATGCACTGAAGCACAAATCCACATAAACACACCTTACTTTTTTTTAGAATCAAATGAGGTAATATGGGAGCGTAACCACTGGAAAACAGCACCAGAGTGACTCGTGTTGTTTAGTATCATCCATGAAAAAATAATACAAACTGATTGTTTTTCATTAGCGTAGTTTAACACCTTGCTGAAATATGATTGTAGGAAAGACAAGTTGTTTAGGTGAATTTGAACACATGACAGAATCACCAATGCTTTGTTGTTGATGTATGTATTTTAAAAGTATAAACCAGTGCTGTTTGTTTCAACCAGTTAACATTAATGGATGCCAATTATGTGATGGATGAGACACTTGGGACGGCGTCCTTTGACATCACAAAACTTGAAGTGGGCAAAACAAAGATGGAAAGTTTCCGTATTGGGAAAGTAAGGCTACTAATATCTTTTATTATTACATACACGTTGTGAAGGCAATCACTGTTGGAACTTCTGGGTATTTTTTTTAAACTCTTGTAAATGGCTAAATATGGTTTCCAACGAAATGTTCATAAACATAAATATGAATGTCTCTGAAAAGCTTCGGTGAACATAAGAGAGGAAATGTTTAATTGTGTGGCAACAAAATAATTTTTTAAATTGTGAACAGTGTAATAAAACAATTATTTATTTAAATATTTTTTATAGAAAATACAGGAAGATTAAAGGTAATTAATTTAGTATCAATAAGGTTATTATTTTGCATGACTGATTTTAACCAATGTAGTTCTTTTTAGAACAAAGTAAAATTATAAATAAAAGTTAAAATTTGCATTCTACCCTAATAATTTAACTTAATTTACTTTATTTTATTATATTTATATTTTATTGTTAGCAGCTGTGACTAAAGATTGGACAGTAACCCCTTATTTTTTCTTTTGACAGTCGACCAAAGTATACTTAGACATGACGGTGGAGATCTGGTATGTATGAAAATTAAAACTTCAGTGGTTTTGCTTAGCTTCACAGCAGTATGTTTGTCCTGTTTATTCATATTTGAAAGAGTGGTATCGGTTGTGTCACAAGTTCAAAATAAATTAAAACCCACCCGTAGCAGAACCGGTTTCAAACTAGAAGCATCATGAGTTACAATAAAATACTTGCATGATTGAATTACTGTCATTCCATTCTGGTATTAGTGTTTAGGGTTAATCATTTGTAGAGATCAGTTTTAGTGTTATCTTCTTCATCTTGCGCTTAACACAGCTCAGCAGAAACTATCAAGTTGTTGTTTTTTTGTGTTTGTTTCCAGCACAAACCTGGACCTGAGGTTCAGCCTGGCTCTGTGTGACAAAGAGAAGCAGTTCAGACAAACCCGCAGAGAACGAGTGATGCTCGGCATTAAAAAGCTGCTGGACATGGAGAAACCTCGCTTCCTCCCCAGCGCTCCGGAGGAGGTGGGGCCGCAGACTCATGTTCTGTCCTACATGTGGAAAGAGAATTGCTTTGACGTTTTAGAAACTGAAACTTTTTCAAATGTCTGTGGTAATAGATTAATTTATTCTGAGTTTATTTACAGGATGAACCTGATTAGATATAATCAGTAATGAGCCAGCACTGTCCCACGCAACACATAACACTGCATGTTCCACCACAGTATACTTTGCTATGTTCAAATTATTTCTAATTAACATTTAATGTGCATACTGCTTTGAATTCACGTTACTGATTAATTCTCATTTAAACTTAATTTTCTTAATAACCTCTTTTTGCATTTTGTATGTCTAACTTTCATGCTATAATATTACTTTTTAAGTTTGATGAATGAATGAGCATAAATTCATTATACCTGAAGCAGATACCCTTTGTGCTTTGAGAGCTATCATACTTTTTAATATATTAGTAATGTAGATGCAACAAAACCTTCAACATAAATTAATCTGTTCGTGCCAAAATCAATTGAACTGGTGGACTTGGTGTCAGAAAGTGGCACAAAATGGAATTATGCTTTTAGACAATAAATAGTCTTGTAAAAACTAAGTGAAGCTGCAGATATAATCCCTCAGAAGATCCTAAAACCTGGAATCTCAGTAGGTAACAGAAGCATTAGTGTATCAGGTTTGCTTTTAGTGCGAAGGCAAGTAAATTAAATCTGTCATCTCATCGCAAGAAGAAAAAAAAAACATGGTAACAGAGCCACATAAACAAAGTGAAACTGTAATCTGGTTTGTGCAGTCTATTTAGTCCATAAAACAGGTTGTTTTAAATAACTGTAAACCTAAACTGAATTTACAGCTGCCCCTGCTACATCACTGGAAACTTGAAAAACAAGAATATTTCCCACTCCTTCCATTCACAGAAGGTTTCCAAAGCCCTGCCCCCCTACATGACTTCGCATTTGTTCGGTTTCATTCTCAGTTTACACTACAACACAAAACTAACTGTCTTTTTTATATTTTTCAACACATATATGTGCGTAATGAATGGGATGTGTGCTTATATTAGTCTATTCGTTACAGTTTTCATTGATGATAATAATAATTAAAAAAACAGCACAGCTTAATGTGCTGTAAAGTTGGTTGACTTTAGGCATTTTAATCTGGCTTAGACTTGCTGACATTTCAGAAATGTAGATTAAAATAACATTTCAACACTTTTTTTTGACTGGAAAGCTTCAACACAAAGCTTCAACCTCTTTTCCCATTCGTTTGGGTAAGCTTCCTTTCCCGCCAGTGTAGTTTGGCGATATGCCCTAGGGGCTGGCAGTAATCTCCAGCCAGGCCTGTCCTCATTGTACCGGAAGCTACAGAGAAATGAGGTATCCAGTTTCTGCCTTGAACTGAACTGTGGACACCATGGCTGAACTCCAGTTTTAGGATAACGATGGAAAACTTCAGACTTGATTGATTTAACAGACTCCCTAGAGCAATCAGTGTTGCACAATAAAAATTATGAAATGTGAAGGCTGAAAATGTGAAAGAGAATGCTGTAAAGACATGATGCAACTAGCTTGGTATTCTCACTGCAGAGGGAAGTTACTCAAGTTAAAAGAATGAACAACAGTTTTTAATTTTGATAACAATGGGAGGTTGTAATGATGTGACTTATTGCCTCTCTGTCCTTTTCTTCCTCCCACTTTGACTGTCACTTTGTGTGTGTTTTGTAGGTTCCGGTGATCGCCATTGCAGGTTCAGGGGGAGGTTTTCGGGCGATGGTCGGCTTCTCTGGTGTGATGAAGGCCCTGTTTGAGTCTGGGGTCCTGGACTGTGCCACTTATATCGCTGGCCTTTCTGGCTCCACATGGTCTGTCTTTACTTTTCTGGTACTTTTCCCTTATGCACGGCTTTTCTCAGCTCTTTTTATATCTAAAGAGATGTTTATCTTATCTTCATCACAGCTACAGTACATGTAGAGTGGAAAATTTTTAAACCACCTCTGTTTTTTTATACTCTGCTTCTGAGGGGCCAGAAATTCTTGTAATATTTTAAAGTAATCTTAGATAAGCCTTTGAACAACCCTTGAAAGCTTGGAGAAATATATCTTAAGACCACATTAAATGATTATTAGAAAATCTGGCTTCTTGAGACTTTTGCACAGGACATTATGTTTATTTTCCTGCAGGTATATGTCCACGCTCTACTCTCACCCTGAATTTCCAAACAAAGGGCCAAAGGACATAAACAGTGAGCTGATGGGCAGAGTTAGTGGTAACCCATTGAGGCTGTTGCTGCCCCAACACATCACCAACTACATCCAGGCCCTGTGGACCAAGAAGGCCTCAGGGCAGCCCGTTACCTTTACCGATATTTTCGGTATGCTCATAGGAGAGACTCTTATACCTGCGGTAGGAGCAACCTTACAGCTGCTGTTTATTTTAATGTAAAAATCATCTTTGTTTTCACAATTAATTTTACCGACAGTGCCAGGATCTTTGTCAAATTCTTCCATCAAGTGCATCCTTCATTGCCTTTGTTTTAAATTGACGTCAGACATAATGTTAAACACCTTTTTTTTTTTGCTGTTCTTTTTTAGCCAGAATTCTGGTTCATGAATATGATGTGAATGTAAGAAATTAAAAGGACATTGTCTGTTTTCAGAGGATGGACATCAAGCTAAGCAGCATCCAGGAGAAAATAAACCAGGCGCAGAGTCCTCTCCCACTCTTCACATGTTTGCATGTCAAGCCAGATGTTTCAGAGCTCATGTTTGCAGGTACTTCTTCATTTATTTATTTATTCTTTATGTTAACGTATATTTATTAGGCACCCTATCTTACTCAGAGCTCTTTTGCATATGCAATGAGATGCTACAGATGAACAGTTGGACCACATGCAAATGAAAATGTAGGTAGATTTTATTTATAATGCGTCATTGTTGCTGTAAGATGCCACGTAGTGACACCTTCGCAGTGGCAGACACAATGGCTGAATCAAGGAACTGCGTTTTGTGCGCATGTTTATGGTGAACTCTGTTTTACTTCCGTGCAGTACAGCACTTCCTCTTAGTTGTCATAGCCTCGACAGCAAATCCTCTGAGTTTTATCAAGCCACTCGCAGATATTTAAAGAGAAAATCAAATAAGATAACAATGAAAATCTCCAGGATCCTGAACAGACCACTTTCTATACATGTCTGCAAACTACAACACATTTTCTAGCAAAATTAAAACAATAAATGATTGGAATTAATTTCCACTTTGAAATGCATTTGATCTTGAGCCAAAAGTGTAAAAATATAGGCATGTAATCCTAAAAAGGATGACGTTGATGTGATGTAACTGCATGCAAGCAGCAGAGTTATTACCTGGATGCTTTCTTTCTCTCTAGCCTGCAGATAAAAGTACACTCTGTAAAATGCATTGGTAAAATTATGCACATCTACACATTACACAGCCGAGATATTCTTCTCAGCCTAACAGTTTTACTGATCTAAAACAATGAGACTCTTAAGAATGAAAAAATATACTTTCTGTTGGGAAAATACTGATCATTTGCTTATCAGGAAGTCTAATAGCTGACTTGTTTTAGCAGTGTAACGTGAGTTTCGATGGTTGCTGCCACTGAAGACACTGTAGTCACAGTCTTTAGTTTCAGTTTATTTGCTTTTCTTATCAGAGCTGCATTGAAACAGAAACCGTTATGACCACAAATAATTCATTTAATGATTGTTTTTTACATCTGTTAAGTCACATTAGTTCGGGCAACTAGATGTATTAGTGATTTTATAGAAACCCGAGTTGATCTGCTGATATTCTGTTTGTTGTTCAGCTGACTGTGTGTCATAGGCTACGTGTTTATTTACATGTAGATCAGGTAACTGAGATCCCATCACTAAGGATGTCTTTTAACGCTAGGTGGGGACACAGTTTTTTTTTTTTTAGAGATGTCCACTTGTGATTTGATCACAAAAACAAATGGGGCCCCACTCCTACCCAGGTTTAGAAAGAAAACCGACTCCCAGCCGTTTATTTGTTCTTTGTGCCCGATGAAGCGATAGTATTGTGCATTGCAACGGTGATCTTTGTAAAGATGACGCCAAACTTGTTCTCAATCTAGAATTACATGCTTGTCTTTTTATATCCCAAGTAGATATCACATGCCATAACATTTCTTTTTAAATGTGAGCAAAAAAAGAAAAAAACAATGCTTTTTTTGCTCTCCTTTTTCCTAAAATAGGCACTTTATTATTAACCAGCACAACTGAGAACACCTTGCTTTTATAATGCAGGTTAAGTAAAATAACCAGATTGTTTTTAAGGTTTAATCTAACTGGATATATCTCTGTGCTCTTCTGTAAGTGTATCAACTGAAAAACCTGAACTACTTTTTTTGAAAGAAGTAAAGTTTTGTACAGGTTTACTAAACATTTACCAGGGAATGTATTAATTTGCACAATTAACACAGAGATTTCCCCCTGCAGACTGGGTCGAGTTCAGCCCTTATGAAATTGGGATGGCGAAGTACGGTACTTTCATGACGCCTGACTTGTTTGGAAGCAAGTTCTTCATGGGAACTGTGATAAAGAAATATGAAGAGAACCCTCTTCATTTTCTAATGGGTAAGATTTTTTTTTTCTGCAGTTTTTAGTAGAGAAGCAGACAGTCTGTAGTCTCGCTGATGGACATGTGTTTTATTTATCAGGAGTGTGGGGAAGTGCCTTCTCCATTCTGTTCAACAGAGTTCTGGGAGTGAAGGACACAGCTGGCGGCAGCACCATGGAGGAGGAGTTAGGTAATCTTCTTTAGAACTTTACTTTATATTTTCTTAAATATGTTTTGCACAATAGAACTTTTCTATAGATTCATTTTACAATGAGATCATCTTCTGTTGAGAAATGAGAAAGTTGTAACCTTTTTGGTCAATCCTTGTGTAAGTGAACGTTGTGAATGAGTCTCAGCTACTCCCACAACAAATTTCTGCTCAGTATCTATAAAACTGACTGAGTTAAAGCTATTTTCTGTTAATGTCAACTGTCTGTGGTGGCCATCGGTTGTATACGTACATCCCGTGAGTAGTTTCTGACAAACACGTTCTCAAAGACTGAACTCTGCACATTTAGTCATGGGTGTTTCATGTTTGTCTAGGAGTTACCTTTCAGATAAGATCTTTATTTTTAGGTGATAAAACGACTTTTTTTTTTGAACAATGCTCAACGAAAACTGAAATCACAACATGTCTGAGATCCTATTGTCATCAGTCATGTCTCACAATCACTCTTTGTCTTTCTGCATCCTTTACATACAAACGCTTAGAGTTCAGCCGATTTTCTCACACCTTTAAAATAGTTAAAACTATAATTATCACTATGTTTCCTCACACTTGTAGCATGAGTGTGTGTTCGTGGGAAGGTCCTGTATCTGCTTCCTGACAGCTCATTGGATGTTTGTTTAGTGAAACGCTTTTGTGAGTGGTGACCTTTATGTATTGAGAAATGTGTCACGGTGTCTCCACCTAGTTTAAGAATGTCTCGGTATATCAGGTGTTTAATTTTTTAAATAGAGATAAAAGGCCGATGGTAATATGATAATGTCACATAACTAAAAAAAACGGCATGTCGGGCGCAGTTTTGATCTGCAATATGAAATAAATAAACTTCTTCGAACGAAAACCAAAAGAATAATATATATATATATATATTTTTTTGTCTTACAGAGCAGATCAAACCCCAGCACATTGTTGGAGAAGACAATCTGGACAACGATGATGAGCCACTCAAAGGTGAAATGTGTTTCATTTAAATGCAAAACTGACTTTTTATTCTGCAGCATAATAAGGTTCAGTCTGTGATCAAACACAGATGTATAGCTGATAGTTTTCAGCCAACATTTTGTCACATTAGCTCATTTGAGCCAAACATTTTGACATGTTGTGGTAAACTTGCTACGTGCATCGAATGGTGTGACACAGCTGCACGAAAACAGCCTCTCCTGTCAGGTCATAAAACGCAGATTAACAAAGTTTTCACTTCTCTTAATATCTGGTATTCTCCAGAAAGCTGCTAACAGCACTGCTCGAGCAGAATTTCAACAAAAAGTGTTGTTTTAAAAAAAGTGAACTTTTAAAGAAAGCTATAGATAGAAAAAAAAGAGGAACAAAAACAGCAGTATTGTGAAAAGGCAGAACGGGTGGGCAGCTTGTGAAACTTGACTTTAATTGTATAATAAAGGGACAGTCTGGTAATTTTAAAGTGATGTTCTTTTCTCTTTAGAAAACAGCAACAAACTCAACAAATCATTTCATGCAAAAGTGTATTTAATGTTAACTAATGTGATGTTCTTTCACACTGGTATGTTGTTTTTGAGAATGAATAGTTTTATCAGCCTGAAAAAGGATTAAAAACACTTTTCTCCATGCTCCACGCTCTGACTGATGTCACGGCTGATGAGATACTAACTATAATAACAATTTGACAGAACATCACTTCAAAAATGACCACATTATTCTTTTAACTATTCAATGTATAATTAAGCTATTTACATAAAGGCTGAAAATAAACTTCTTGTAATTTTGCACTTCAGACAATCAGTACAGGCTTAAAAGTTTTGAAATCAAGTTTTTAAACTTTCAGCTAATGAGCATCACCAAGTTTTGTTTTTATTTTTTCCCCTGAAATTGTTTTTGATCATGTTGTGACACTTTTACATAGAAGATCCCAGTAATTTACGTAAAGCAGTCCACACACACACACACACACACGTGAAGCCATCCTCCTGAATAAAGACACTTAAACTTTACTTTCAATAGAACAACTACTAGTTCACACACTTTTATTCACTTTCAATAAATAATTAACCATTATGCTGTTTTAATCTTTATTTTTAGGGCTTTTAGTAGAAAACTGATGATGTTTTTGGTCAGTTTTATGTAGAATATAAACTTAAAAACACAAGACTTCTTTTACTTTTACCACCCCCACTTCTTTCACTTCTATGTAACCTTAAGACACTGGCTGCCTTTGTATTTTCTTGGGGATTCCCCCAAAGCACGTCTACAAGGATGTTTCTTAACAGGAAGGAAGCTGATTTTGGATTTCCAAATAACACAGAAAACTGAAAAAAAAGAATAACAGAAGGGGGAAAAAATCTAAAACATGTTTAAAAGATGTTGAAAGAGATATTTAATTTCTGTACTGTTATCACTACGTGTTGGATACACCGTGTATGTTATCGCAGATTAACAGCAAGCCAAACTCAATTTTCATGAGCCAGGAAGCTGAGCGTCTTGCTCCTTTATTACTTTCTTGGGTACAGCTTAGAATTCTGCACAATGCTCAATGAAAGTTCCGAGTGAAACTACAAACAGAAACAGAAAACAAAGTATACATGAGCTCTAAATGCACAGTACAAACATAAATTCAACCTTAGCTGTTGTTAAGTAGCAGTCATGCCAGCGATGCAAAAACTGTTCGGACATAACTAATTAGCGGACTACACATGGCTATTTACTGAAACACACATTCGGAAAACGATCTCTAAATAAGCTGTAATAAAACATATAACACCAAACAGAACACAGATTTAACTTACAGCCATTGATTTCGGAGGTGTAAGAAAAAGTTGGCGACACAAGAGGCGAAGTTCGTAAGGTAATAGGCAGGCTTTCTCTCTGCATACATGTGCTCTTTACTGCCGCTGCCTCTTCTACCCACAATGCACTGCTACCTAAATTCCCCTTCAAAATAAAATACAAACCTCTTTTTTCCAATTTGCAGCCCTGGGCAGAACAATTTCCCTTTTCAAATCTTTTCTTGTCCTTCAACACATCAGCATGCATAGCAAACTGTTAGAAAACACCTTTATTCCTAACTATGTCATGATCCGACTTCTGTGTCAACTCTGGAAAACTTGAGCTTTGCTGTCAGTTCATTTGTTGTGATTTATAGACAATCAAATTTTTATTTGAGCTCATTTGAAACCATGATAATTATTTATTTTGACTTATTCCAAGGATGCATTCACTGACAAATAGAAAAGTGGATTTTTTTCTTTTAATCTCTCAGTGGGGAAATTAATTAAAATAATTACTAGATTTTCAAGTAGAGACATAAAACATTACATTTGCACACCAGCAAAGCTAAAACTACATGATTGTGCTTTTTGCTGACTTTTTTAATTGGTTGTGATCCAGACACTGAAGCACATCCTGCTAGGCACGAAAAAGAACAAAAGTTTGCGTTTCCTTTAAAAAAACACTTTATAATTTGCTGTAATTTACAGCCTGTTGATGTTTTTGCAGAATAGCAAAACAAAATGATCAATTGAAAATGGAGATAATATTTTATTCTGTTTAGTTGTATTTTATTTTTAATGCAACTGTTACTCATAATTCTGTATATTTTAAACATTTGTGTGACCTTATCTGGCTTATATTTGATCATAAATTTGTAGTCAGCACATCTGACAATATTTTGTCTCTTAAAACGTTGGTGTTTAGCTGGATCAGAGAACCAGGAGGCGGAGGAAGAGTATACTCGCACGGCTCAGGCCAGCTGGGTTCAGCGAATGTTCACTTCACTCTTCAGCGACTCCGTTTTGTTCAACACAAGAGAGGGTCGGGCTGGGAAGGTACATTACACAAAAATCCAGACAGGTTTCAAAACCCCCTCTATCTTTATCTTTCTAAAAGCCTTCTTATTGTTTTATCAGGTGCACAACTTCATGCTGGGCCTGAACCTGAACACCACCATGCCCTTCTCTCCGTTCACTGACATAACGTACTCTGTTACTACACCTGAAGAGGAAGTGGACGCTGTAACGGGTAAGAAGGATGAATGATTCACAGTTTATGGTTTGACATAGAAGTTTAGAAGCTCACAAGGAAATAAAAAACTGTGATGGAGCGTGAATATTTTACATAGTGTAGTCATGAATCCCACAGTGACTGTTTGCAGGTAATTTGCCCGTGTGACACGTGCACATGAATTATATTTAGGTTAACTCATCTGACCTTGGCACATTTTCTCTGTTAATTAAAGTGTTGCATTTGTACTGAGTCTGAGTCACGTAAAGCAGATTTTTTGTGATTCAGTAAATACCTTTAGGCTACAGTCAGCTGTTGGTGTCATACATGTTAAACCTTATTCATTCGTGTGACGTCGTTCTTCAACCTTCAACATTCATCATGTATGTACTGTATGTGCCTGAGGTTAAGAGGGATTTAGTATTGTACTTGTGCATATCTGTACTCTTTAACTTGTTAGTGTGCAGATTGATGCATTAGAAGTTGAATTAATAAGTTATTAAACTCCCAATCATGAATCCCTTGACTAAAACTGAAATGTCTGCTTTTGATACATTTTTGTTTCACCTTTTTTGGGTTAGGTTTAAGTGCAAAAACTGCTTATTTAACTAAAGGAAAACTTGTTACAATGCACTTCTCCTTTTTGCAAAAAGCCTCTTTTCTCTTATTTTGTTCAGTGGACAAAAACATTATCTGCTAAAAACACCAAACACTGCACCACTATGGTCACCAGTCAGATGGAAGCTGTTCAGTCTGTTGTGTGCTGCTTATGAGCAAATTTACTATTTATATATTTTTTAAACTTTGAAAAAACCCAAGCATTTATTTTGGGTTGACTCCAAAGGTCACTTGGTTGTATGGTCTAGATGTCCATCCAATGATTTCTTTCTGAGAGATTGGCTTAATTGCATCCAGGGGTTCATGAGATGCTTTGCTTGCAGAAAGACAAACAAACACAGACACAGACACAGGCAATTACACGACTGGCTGCTTTTCCTTCTGGTAGGGGTTAATTAAAACCTGATCTCCGCTTTGTTTAGAAATGACATCTTTGAAAGTGCTGTGGGAACTAGAAAGTTACATAATTGTTCTCTGAGGGTTCAGATTTTGTATATTCATGACAACCTCTTGTTAAACACTCTAGTAACAGAGATGGGACATTTATACTTTTACGAGAATATTTAAATTATGTCCCTTGACTTCCTGACATGACGAGCGTGTTCTGACGTACTAATTAGTTATGACAGAAATTAGGCAGGAAGGTTTCTTGTACTTGTGTCAATAATAAATCATCAGTTTGAGTTTGCTGGATTTTTTTCAGACCCGGATGAGTTTGATCGTATTTACGAACCTCTGGACGTGAAGAGTAAGAAGATTCATATCGTGGACAGCGGCCTGACCTACAACCTTCCCTACCCGCTCCTGCTGCGCCCGCAGCGTGGCGTCGACCTCATCATCTCTTTTGATTTTTCTGCTCGACCGAGCGACTCCAGCCCTCCGTTCAAGGTTTGAAATGAACCGATATCACAAACTAAGCAAAGATTGCAAACAGTGTTGTCTAATGTGTCTAACTATGTGCTGCAGGAGCTTCTGTTAGCAGAAAAGTGGGCCAGAATGAACAAGCTTCCATTCCCCAAGATTGATCCCAAAGTCTTTGACCGCGAGGGTCTGAAGGAATGCTACGTGTTCAAACCCAGGAAGGGTGAAAAGAACTGCCCGACTGTCATCCACTTTGTTCTGGTCAACATTAACTTCAGGACGTTCAAAGCTCCTGGTGAGTATACGTGTCTGTGGCGACCTTCACAGCAAGAGGGGAAAAATATGCTACGGCTCTGTGCATTATAATTATTTCATTTTACTGTCACGACACATGAGGCATTTCTTACACGAATGTGCAGAGTGGAATTTAACTGTAATCAGTCAGTAGCAGACCGCATTTTATGTTTTTCCCGAAAGCTACACGCACATCTGAGGCCCCCGGGAAGAAAATGTTTGCCAAAGTCAGTGAGGTTTTTTTAGTCACAGATTTGTGTCTGCTGTGAACGTGATGCAGACATGAACCACAGTGTTTTCAGGATTTTATGACCCACTCAAGTGAAGTCCTGAAGGAGCCAGGTGCCGTTAGGGTATCCTCCAGTCCAACGGGAGAGCTGTGTATATAAACAAGCCATACATCAGTAGTTATACAAAGACACGACATCACCACATCTCCACTGACCATCTTTTTACATCGTGAAGGTTATCTGCCCACATACTTCCTCAGCCTGTTTATAAGAGTTATGTTAGGGTTGTGCACATAATGTCAATAGAAATCTGAGGAAATCAAACCATATATGGACTTCTGGTATTAGTATTTTGTAAACTTTACCATTGGCCTGCATGTGGAATTTTACACATCACAATGCTATAAAAGCAGATTTGTTACCAGAGTTTGAGAGAAAATGTTTGAAATGTTGAAGTTATTCAGTTATGAGGAACAACCTTCATCAGTTCAGGGAATCCAACCCTCGTCACACAGGGTTCAGGAAGGAGGGAAACTGAAGCTCACAATCGGTCAGCAGCACTTCCTCTCATAAAACATCTGACTGTCATTTAAACAATTACACACTCAGCTTCAGCTGTTGATTCAGCTTGAGCGTGTGAAACCCTTTAGGATGGGATGAAAGGATTCCTGGTTGCTCTCTCAGAACATCTCATGTTGAGAAATGACAGAGTTGTAGATGTGATAATTTCATTAAAATCTGACCCTACAAACAAACAAACACACACAGAGACATGGTCAATACCAGTTTTATTATTATGAGAAGGAGCTCATGTTTCATTCACATTTAAATACTTAATCAAAGCAGTTCTTTCTAAAACATATTTAGTTTGACTTTTAAGTAGTAGGATATCTACCATTATATGTTAGCTATAAAGAAGTAAATGGATGGTCTACACCTGAAGTGCACAGTGTTGTAGATTAAACAAATCTTTCAAAGTTTCCACTTCAAGGAATCTCAATGTTTGAGATAAATACAAAGAAAATTACCAGTCAAGTTTTGAGTACAATTTATAAATGCTCTGGGGCAAAAGGAAAAAAGACAAAGGTCTGATATTATGATCAAAAGCTTCAGAAAAGCTTGAATAAGAAAGTTTTATATTTTCAACATAAACTTCACATAAACCATTTTCTTCTGATAACATACCACTGAATAATCGGGTTTTTATTCTGGTAATTACTTCCAGGTGTTCCCAGAGAGACCGAGAAGGAGAAGGAGCTGGCAGATTTCGACATCTTCGATGACCCTGAGACGCCATTTTCCACGTTCAACTTCCAGTACTCCAACGAGGCGTTCACCCGACTTCATGACCTGATGGAGTTCAACACTCTCAACAACCTTGAGGTCAGTTCAGTGATTTCACAACCCTGGGACAGATAAAGTATGTGCAACAGGAAGTCATAGAAGCTTTCATAGACCAACAGACATTTTATTTATTCATTTCCTCAGCTATTCTTTTAATCAACGTTTGATTTTAGTGCTGTCATCAGGGAAGTTTTGGATTAGTGAGGATTTATTGTGCAACTTCAAAATTTTTCCAAGATCCATTTGAGGCCAAACTGAACAAGTTTTTACTTGCTTAGTGGATGTGTCAGTGTGCAAAGTCAGTCTGACTTGTATAAGTCACTTCCTTGCTGAGTAAAGATTTATGATATTCAGGTACATTTGTTTCAATAATAAACACTTCTGTAGCAACCTTATCTCATAAAAATGAATGGAATGACTACGACACCGCCCTGCGCATATTGGATATTAAGAAAACAATACCTCTTTGAAATAGTTAGAATACTAATTCCTTATTTGGTACCAGAATGTATTTTCATGCATAAACTGTATGACAATAAATAAAAAAAGGATGTTGGTCCTTGCCAAGTCTAAAAATTTGGTAAATCAAAAAACTCATATTAACAACATTAATGATCAGATTAATTTAACAAAATACATAAACAAAACGTGATTTATTGGCTTGTAAAATCACCTTAAGCAAAAACTTATTGTCAAGTCTTCTGCGTGGCCCTATCAGTTTCTGACATTGTTGCTGAGAAATAATGGCCTTTCCAGCCATTTTGTTGTAGATTTGCTGCTGTTTTAGGGATCGCTGTCGTGTTTTATGATCAAATTTAGTCCAAGCTTCAGCTGTCAGACAGATGGTCTCGTATTTGACTCTTTAATACTGTGGTTTACATCAGAGCTCATGGTCCACTCAGTTGCTGCAAGAAGCTCAGGTCCTGTGGCTGAAAACAAACCCAAACCATCAGCCTTCCACCCCCATGCTACACAGATACAAGATGTCTGTTTGATTTATGCCTAATGAGCAAACGTGTCTACTTTAGCCTTGTCTGTCCAAAGAGCATGACTTCTAGAAGCGCTGTAATTCGTACAGATGCAGATTTATAAATCTGATCCTGAGCCTGAAATGTCTGAAATATCTTTGGGCATTTTATGAGCCGACCTTTGGTTGAACTTATTGAAATGTCTACTATCAGGAGGAGCATTCATTTTAAATGTGTCTTTGTTTGTTTGTTAATGCCATAATGCACTTATTGTTTGCTACAGAAAGAACTAGCATAAATTTCTCAGCATTTTGTCAGAAATGTGTATGTGCTTCAGTTTCCAGGCAGATTTTATCATTGATACTTGCATAACATTATTATTTCTCACGTAAAATTAATAATTTAGCCCTGTCTTCTTTATTTTATTAATGTTTTCAATACATTTGTAAATTTGTCTATGAATTACGAAGGTTTTAAAGCATTTCCGATGTAGCGTTTTGTAGTGCTTTAGCAGCACTAAACAAGACAAGACAAATAAATATGTCTACATATTGGTTTGTAACAGATATTGTAGCATCAATCAAGCTTCATGATCATGTGATTGTAGTGATTTAAATTTCAGAGCCGTTTATAAAATTGTTGTCCACAAATCGTTAATGATCTGCTGACTGAGTTTGGATTTGATAATCTGATGAATCAGGCACCCTGAGGTTAACATTTCTTACGTTTAACTAAGATTAGACAAAATTATGTGCACCGCAACTGCCAAATATGTTTAAGTCAATATGTACTACATCATTTTGTGCATTTTCTGTGTGTTTATGTCTTGTAGGTTATTAAAGAAGCCATCAAGGACTGCATTGTGAGACTGAAGGAGAATCCCTCGAACCTTTCCTTCCCCCTCGGCGAGATCCCTAAAAGGAAGTTTTCTAAGAAAGATGCTCACTCAAAACCCTGGAATAACCTTGAAAAAGATCAAAAGTAGTCAAAGGCAAATACAAAATTAAGGATTTGCCTTTTGCCAAACTGCTCTCATCCTTATTACTGTAAACGAAGAAAGATGAGGTTTTTATGACATGATGTGAGTGTGAAAGGAAACATTTTGGTAAAAGGTTTGTATTCCTTTACAGCACGATTATTGTCTGGGTTTTTATACAAACAGGTGATAATGACTTTTTCTGGGTGTTGAAAGTCACACAAATTTTAGTGTGACTGGATTGCTATTTCTTCCACCCCAGGCAACACAATACTGTTGGTGAGTCTCTTTGTCTTTTTTTTTGGTTTTTGGTGCTGAAATTTTGCTGCCTCTTAATCTTGACATTTGAAAGAAACATTTTCTTAAAATGCTCATTGATAGGACCGTACTCCATCGTGTGGTTTCTCCTCCTGCAGTTCCATCAGTTCTAATTGACGAGGATGCGTTTTGGTTTTAGTCCACGCAGACAAAAGCAGATCTGCAGTCTTATCTTTCCAGCCATGTTTCTTTTTTTGGCAGTCATGTTGTTTGTAATTTTTCCTTTTCGCTTTATGAAATCACTGTAAGAAGCTTTGGCTGTGGCTGTGATGTAGTGGGCTGAACTCTTTTCGAACTAAAGATGACTACAGTTTTTTTATAATTTTTTTTTCCAACTGATGGCTTGTCTTAACATGTACTAATGTTTGAAAACATGGACGAGGAGCTCGTAACCTTTGGGCTTGTTTGATGGTAACTCATAAACACAAATGCGTGCACCCCCTCTGGATATCCCAAACATTTGAAGGATGTTTACCCACCTACAGAAACAAAGCACTCCCTGCTGCCCAGAAGGGCGTGTCACGTTAAATCCACCATTTTGGAAAACACAGATCCTGCTGCCATGGCAACCACCCTGCTTTTTATTTTAAGTCTGCGGTTTTGTTTGTTTTCTGACCATTTTAGTTCAGGATGCTGAACATAAAGGAGCCCACCTCACTGCCGAACTCTTGGAAGACTGGAGCAGAGCGGGAACGCTGGCGGGAGAAGGGCTGAGAAACGTGGCTCTCAGCTCCAGGTGGAATTTTACACACTACACCTATTACCTGCAGGGGCCCAAAGGCTGCACGCAGCGCAGTGGAATTTTGCACTGAAGCACTTCTAGGCGCTCTGAACTCATGTTTCAACCCGAATCATTTGGAACCTAACCGAGAGGACACAGAAAAATGGAGCCTTGCTCCACAGATTCACGATCAGGGAATTTTTATCAGCAGGTTTTTGTTCTCTGAAAGTTGTGGCATTGTCACGTGCGCTTTTAAGTAGTTTTACATTTTGAGCAAACATTTATTCACTTTCTTGTATGGACTTACATAGATTAGGAGATTTCTCATGTTTATGCATCACTTATAATCAAATATTGAACTATTTATTGTATCAAAGACTGGAAGTCCCTAAGTTTTTAAACATTTGCAAAAAATTTATTTTACATCTCTTGCTAACATAGATGTTACTTTTGGAGTCATGTGCTTGTAGCTCACATAAAAGCTTTAAATTGTTATATTTGTTTGTTTATCCAGCAGTTCACAGAGCATTTGGAGATTATTTTAATAAGCATAAGCTCTTTGTTTTGGTAGTAAGATACTCCTGAGAGAATGTGATGACGGTCTTGGAAAAGAAGCTCCTGTAAATCAAAAAAAGTCAGTCCGTGGAGTTTTTTTTTTTTTTACTGATAAATGTGTAAAATAACAAAAATCTGTTATATGTATCCCCTAACTTTCTGCAGTCTGTAACCTCATCTCCCAGCTGTTTGATGCTCTGGATAAAATGGTTTTAATGTAGAAAATGGCTGCCTGCTGTCGGCTCAGTCTGAAGCTGGAAAAGTGAAGCAGATTTATTTAAAACATCTCTGTAGGTTCACTGCATCAGATGTTCGGGCTGTCACATGGTTTGCTCAGGCAGAGTCACTCCTGAACAGAAAGTGAATAAATGTGTTTCTCAAAATAGTCGGTTAGGTTTTATGCCATTTTTTAAAAAGCCATTTTCTCAAATTTTGTTGATTTTTTTTGTCTTTGCGTAACATCCGATTCAGAAAGCTAATAAGAGCTGTGGTTATGTACCGTCTTTCATTTTAATATTGTTAAAACTGTTTACACGTAAGAAGCTAAAAGGTCAGTTCTGTGGATTTATGCATAAAAAACACATCTGTGATCATTAACTGTATTATGACTGGCAACGTATGAGATACATGATTTTTATGTTTCTGGTAAAGTTCAATAAAAACTTCTGAGTTCATCTAATGTGGAATGTTTTCTGTTAAAATATTTGACATCCGGGGGAAACCTCCTGTAATAATACATCAGCTCAGGGAGAAGTGCAGACTTGGAAACGGAACAAGTTTTGTTTCCTTTAGTGTTACAGAATAAAGCTGTGTGGCTATATGAAACAGAAACATGAAATTTCAACACCTTAAGGTTCATTTTGTTGCTTTCAAAGAATGTTCTGCTTTAAGCAATGTTAGTTTAAGATCTTTGCAATTAAATGCATTAAAAAACAGCCTGTAGCCAGAATGAAAAGGCACATTAAAGGTATATTAATCCAATTTTAGGCAGTAATTTTACCTTGAAGCGAATGCAAAGCTAAATCAAATGTTACGAAAGCTACTTCTTCTTATTTTAGAGTTTAGGCAAGGATTCAGTTTAAAAATAAGAGCCAAAAAGAAGCTGGAAATAAAAATAAAGGAAGCTTTAACATCTAAGTGATAAAACATTTGATCTTTTGTGTAAAAAAAAAAGAAGCTGAACTACCAGCAGGAATCTGAAAAACAATAATAAACAGAACAGGCTTGTTGAACACAAAAGCAAACTCATAAACTGTAACATGTACGGGGACATTAACAAGGAACAGAAGGAGACGACTGGACGCAGACAGTAAATAAGGGCAAAACAGACTCACAAGGGAAGCACTTTAAATAACCTCCCAGAACAAAAATGCTGTACAGAATGATAAAAAAAGATGACAGCAACTGCACAACATAAAAAATAACATGTATAAGTAAAACTGTCCTATAATATAAACAAATAAAGCAACATAAAATGTGTTAAAATATACTAAAATCAACATTTTATAAGGTGTCAAAGGTCAATGTGAAGAGATGGAATATAAGAAGGTTTAATGTGTAAAGGGAGGCCATTGCAACATACTCACACCCAGGATCAGCTGAGGAAACAGAAGGTTGTATAAAAATATATCACTGCTCAGAGAAAGTTTTCAAATCAAATAAAAGAACGTTAAAATAAATCCTATAATGTATGGGCAGCCAGTGCAGTGAGGCTAAAACGGAGGAAATGCTCTTGTGTTTGTATGTGCCAATAAAAAAAAAAACTGCTGCGGTGTTTTGTTCCCTCTGGAGATGAGGGGCGGTGGTATCATTGACCTCTATATGAAGAGGATTACAGTGATCCATCTGAGTGATGAAGATGTGGATTATTGGGTCAAAGTGCTGCCTGAAAAGAAAAGAACTGTTTTTATTTTAACCAGCTGCCTCATTTGGAAAAACGCTTGATTTAACCACTGATCTGACTGTCAAAGTTAAGATCAGCACCCACTTTTATCCCCCAGGTTGGTGATAATTGGCTTAATGGGCAAAGGAACCAACATCCACACCGGAGGGTGTCAGAGGGGCTACCAAAAACCATCACTTCTGTGTTTTTTCCCATTAAATTGTAAAACATTCAGAATTAGTCAGGCTTTAATATCATCAAATAGCTTTACAGAATATGTGACCTTTGTTTTAAGACGGACATACATCTGAGGGTTGTTCTTCCAGTGGACCAAAGTGAGAGCAAATACAGAAATTTCAATTTATAATAACAATTAAAGGGTAAAACATCCAAAGGGGTGAATTCTTTTACAGATACTCGCTGCTGTTTGAGACCAAGAGGTTACACAATAATTTAAATGAGAGAAAAATCCTTAAAACTTTTTGAACAATAAGAGGAATAAGTTGAAAGAATTACTAATAGATTTTTATGGCTCCAAAAGTGGGGTAACTTAAAACATTTGGCCGGAACCACAGAAAAATGAAAGCCACCCACATGGTTAAACCTGCTCCAGCTGCTGGAATCACTCCCCAATTTAATGATTACCCTAGAGGAATTTTCCCTTCATGCGAGAGTACTAATTATGTGATCAAGATCATTTAGAATTTTGTAAATCCTTTTCTCTGGTACTGAAGTCATGATGCCCTGCAGATCTGCTCAGACACAAAAAGGAAGATTTCCAGAGCCAGTTTCAGGTTTCATTTCTTCACAAGGTTCATGTTGGTGCCAAAGCAAACTGCAGGGCAGGAAGAAAGAATGTCTTTAACAGTTAAAATTTCCACATTTCTTTTGCACGTGTGCGTAATTGAAAGTGTCGTGTTGGAGTCTGCGCCCACAGCTTCTGATGCACTGAGTCATTCACATAACAGAGACAGGTTGGGGCATCGCAGGGAGGACACTCATGACCAACGCACGCAAGGTGGTGTAAGTGTACGAGAGGGAGTGGGAAAAGGAAAAGTGGGAGAGACGAGGGAAGTATGTTGTTTATGCATGATTGTTTTTTAATCAGCAAGAGTGACAGAGAAACGAGTGAGCAATGAATTTGTTTGAAACGCTGCCTTTCCATTCTGGTTTCTCTGCCTGCTTCTTACGTCGCCTCGTCCAGTGAGCAAGACTTTCTCGTAAGTGTTTGTGTTGAAATGGAAGGGATAAATCAGTCTTATCCTTTCTCCTCCCGGGGAAAAGGGTCTGCAGTCTAGACAGGGGAAGATAAGGAAATTAAAAATTCCACTTCAAACAAAAAAAAGCATCATAGGTGTGTCCCTCCTACTTTATTTGCTTCTCAGAAGAGGTCTGTACGCTATTATCCACTTTCTCTTTGTCCTAACCTGTGCCAGCAAACTGTTTGTATCCTTAGCAACATCACAAGACCCCCTAAAAAAAGTTTTAAAGGTGGCAGAAATTGCACCCATTTTTCTTTTTAATGTGACAGAAAGATTTACAAGTTAGTTTTTGACTTAAGTGTCTTTTCAGGCGTAAAATAAGTCAGACTGAGCAAATAAGTAACAATTAGAGTTTAACTGTCTGCAAAACGCGTTCACTTTTATGAATCAGAAAAAATCCTAGAGTGGTCTGCAAAACCGCTTAAAACTAGGTACGTAATACAATCCCTCTGCAATGAAACGGTCAGAAGAAAAACACTGACTCAGTCCTCACACACGCAGTCAGGCAGAGGTATTCACTAAAAACATTCCAGCAAATTCCCAAAATTTATCACTGTACAAGATTCATCTGCAGCCTGTCAGACTAAATAAACACTCATCTGAACTATGGGTGAATTTAGTGCAGGAGGGACACACATTCACAGATCCCCCAGGGGTGGTGTGTTTATTATTAAGTCTGAGACACGGACCTTACTTCATCTTACTTCATCTATTACTTCAAAACTTCATGTTCAGGATGAATTTCACAGAGTTTTTTGTCTTCTATATTAAAACTAATAAAAGGTTGGAACAGCGGGGCTGTGATTACATCGACCTATAAAACTTATTTGTTTTTTCTTCCATAGTGGCCACAGATATTGTGAATAACTGAACATTTTAATGTTGTTCTTCACTTAAAGATGCACATGTTAAAAGTATAGGCTGTTTTTAAAACATATATTTGTAATAATGTATTGTAAAACATATACATTAGTAGTAACAGTAGTATCAGCAGCAGTAGTAGAAGTAGTAATAGACTGATAATTAGTGGTTTTAAAAGTAGCAACAAAGCTAGTTAAAAGCTAAAAGTATCAAAAGGATAGCAACTAAAATTAGCAAAAAGCTGGCTAACAGCTAAAAGTAGCAAAAGGCAAGCCTAAATTGCAGCCAGTAGCTATAAGTAGGAAAATGGTAACTCAAAACCTAAAATCAGCTAAAATTGAAAATGAGCAAAACAATAACTAAAGGCAAAAACGAGAAAAATCATGACTAAAAGACAAAATCAGCAATTATGTGGCTAAAAGCTACCAGTCGCAGAACAGTAGCTAAAAGAAGCAAAAGGTAGCGAAGTAAAAAGTAAAGTTGCAAAACTTTCGCTAAAAGTTGGACATATTCCACCCATTAATAGAGCAGGTATGCTCAAGCAGAGTTCAAAGAAAACAATGTTTTAATGGATCTATGAATATAAATCATCGTGTCTGGATATAATAGAGTCTTTAACATTCTTATGAGTTCTTATGAAACCTTTGATGAAGACAGAAGCATACTGCCGAAACATGTCAGGTTATGTCAGAAGACTCATAATAATTCAGTGTCTAATAATGTTTAATGGAACTGAAAAGAGCTCAATTCTGGTAAATAAATTAATATATATATATATATATTTATTTTTTTTTGAGAAGTATCAAGGTTAAAACCAGGGGTTATATCACCCATCTCCTGAATGTGCTTTAATATGTGAATGGCTATGATAGCACAAAGCATGCTGAATTAATTAGAAAAAACAAGAAAACAATAGTGTGAATGCTGAGTCAGCATTAGATTGCTAAAAAGATTAGATTGTCATTCAGTATCAGTGATTCTTTCTTTCTATTGCTTTGTTACTCTTATGGTTTAAATCAATAACAGGTCTGTTTAAGTAATGTTTTGGTGGTTTGTTAACATATTTCTGTCATCACATAATCATGAAGTCATTTCTGAGCTGCTTATGTTATTTTTAGGCGTTGTCTCCCTCTAGCGGTCACAGTGTAGAATCGCACCCTTCTCCCTGCAGTTACCCGCCCTGACCGCTTGGGGGCGACGACGAGTAAACGGAAGTCACCGAACACAAACCAGGAAGCTGCTTCTCTTCCTGTCTGTGACAGCCGCGTCAAAGAAGAGAGAGAAAAAAAATTAGGGCCGAGTTTGGGCTGCAACTCTTGTCCTTTTTAAGTCGGAACAACAACCTTCAAACCGCCGCAGACATGTCGAAGAACACCGTGTCCGCCCGCTTCAGGCGAGTGGACGTGGATGAGTACGACGAGAACAAGTTTGTGGACGAGGACGACGGAGGGGAAAATCAGCTGGGTCCCGACGAGGCAGAGGTGGACTCCCTCATCAGACAATATCCTTTACATGATAAGCTAGCCTGACTGTGAGTCGCCAGCATTATCAGAATAAATGTTATAGTCTTTGTGTGTGTAGTGCCTCGACGTATGCGCGTATTTTCAGCTGTATTTCCTCCTTTTTATCTCGATGATGGGCGTTTTTTCTAAAAGGCCAGTTACTGTCTGTCCAGACTTGCCTGACAGTCACATTCCAGGGATTGCTGCTCCAGGCTCAACAAGCTTGGCTCATTTGGTAAAATTTGTTTTCATGCTGCACTTAAATTTACAGTGAGCTACATTTACAGAGATTGGGGGTGGGGGATGATGTTGCAGTTTCAGATCAGAGCCGATTCCTTCAATCTTGAAGGCTTTATAAGGCATGAAAGGGCTGCACTTCCTCAAAATGAGTGTATAGCACATCCTCTTACCTCAAACCAAACTGCAAACGTCATCATGTGCAGTCCTGTGATGCACATTGCTCTGCACTGTTGGAAACCATAGGCAGAGCAGACTGCAAACATTTAAAAAAACATGTATAAAATAAATAAATGAAATAAAACTGAGCCTTTCTGTCAAACCTTGAAAATAACATGTTTGCACAATCTCACACGATGCCATGCTCAGAGTATGTGTTGTGAATGATTCTCAGCTACTACCACATCAAATTGTAGCTCAATACCAGGGAAATTGGCTGAGTTAATTGGTTAGCTGTGGTGGCCATCTTAAATTGGATTGACTCCAAAAGTTAGTCAGTTGTAGCTGGACATTCAGTGATTATTTCCTAAATATTTCATTAAAATCTATCTGGTGGTTCCCAAGTTATTTTGCTAACAGATAGAGTTGACTCCAAAAAATGGCAAAATTAAAGCAGATTTTTTGTGCAACTAGTAAGCGCTCAGGATATGAGTTAGGGATCAGTGTCAGCTACTACCAAACAAAATTTAAAGTCTATATCTGTAAAGCCATTGTTGCTTTTTTTAAGGTTGTGGCGGCCATCTTGAATCAGGTTGACTCCAGAAGGTGTACAGCCAGTGATAACTTTCTAAACGTTTCATTGAAACTTGTCAGGCGGCTCATGAGATATTTTACATACAGACAGCCTTCACCGTTCAGTGGCTGGTGATTTAAACCAAAAACCAAACTCTTATTGTGAAAGACTCCATGTTTAGCTGTTGTTGCTTGTGGCTACAGTGATTCTCTGTAGGGCTGTTGTAAGTGAAGCTGCTGAGCTGTGGGTGCGTCCTTAACCCTCCCTGCACAGGAAACCTCATGGAGGCTTTACATGCAGTTCTGAAGAACCCACCAATCAACACGAAGAACCAGAACGTCAAGGTAGGCTGGGTGCTTTTTAGTTTCAGGTTATGTACCACGATAAAAATGGCCTTTCTACCCTGAAACGACGACAGAGAAATGTTAGTTTTGTTCTCATCCTGATATATTTGAGGTGTTGTTTCTGAAATGATGCCAAACTTCAGTAAATTTTCAGTGATTTACAGATTTAAATTAGTTTAATTAAGGAGTTTTCTCATAATTTCCTTACTTTGTTGGACCTGATTTGGTGAATTTTGTCCCGTTTTCTGTATTTGCTGCTCTGAGCAGGACCGTGCCGAGGGCCTCGTGCTGAAGGTGCTCAGTGCCTTTAAAAGCAGTGACATCGAGAAGGGGGTGCAGTCGCTTGACAAGAACGGCGTGGACCTGCTGATGAAATATATCTACAAAGGCTTCGAGAGGCCGTCGGAAAACAGCAGCGCCGTGCTGCTGCAGTGGCACGAAAAGGTAAATATTTCCACTTTATGGAGATTGACACCAGCTGCCTGAACAGAACCGAATGGGTAGATGGTAGGATGTCATAAAACTTCTTTTTCATAAATATCCTCAAACCTGACCACATAAAACATTTTTATCCACAGTAAGACTCTTGTATTGGTGTCTAAAGCCATTATTTAGATTGATCTTATTTGTCTGTATTGAGCAGGCTGAAGAAAGTAATTATTAATACATTAATCTGTTTTCACACACACAGATGTTCTGAATTGTCCTAAAGACGTTTTAGAGAAAGCTGTTTCCTGCAAGCGTCGCTCTGGACTCCTTGTTAGCCCGTTTTAATCATATCATATCAATACTACATTCAAACAGGTGTGGAATAGATCTGAACACAAAACAAACCTCAGGAAGTCTCAGCTGCCCTTCTTGTTCTTCCTACATTATGTCCTGTTTAAAAAGCTCTAATGCAGCAGAAACCCCCAACCTGCTGTAAAATGAGCCACATCTTCTTGTGCTCGTTTGGTAGAAACCTGCCTTTTAATAAGTACAGTTTAAACTTTTATAGATGTGTAATAGATTTAGATGTGTAGTTTAGGTAAAAGCAATTCAGGGTAAAATAGTTAGTTTTCCCCATCAAGACCTTTTAGGTTGTTTAGTCTTTTTAACCATCACAACTACAACAATATCTTTACAAAGTCCAGGCGGAGTTAGTCTCTCAGTCATGATGTTTATTTTCCTCAGTTTTCTAGCTTTATAATGAGCATCAGTGGTTTCTTTAATATGTCAGTATTAAAGGAAACTGTTGACAAAAGGCTGGTTTCAGGTGGATAAATTGTGCAACGACTGGCTGTGTTTTCAGGCTCTAGCTGCTGGAGGAGTGGGCAGCATCGTCAGGGTACTAACAGCGAGGAAAACGGTCTAAAATGGAAGCGGAGAGAACCACACCACATCACATCACATCACTGACGCTCCGCACCGTTCATGTACCAGACGGCATCGAAGCTAAAAGGAAAAGGCAGATTTTTATCCCTCTGAGATGCTAAAGGAGAACAAAGAATCTGGGTCATGCTGGGTTAAAAACAGATTTTTTTTTTCTCCTTCCTGTTTTTGAGTTTGTGTTCAGTTTGTATAACAGCGGTTTTCAATTTATAGAAGACAAATCTTATAAAAACCTGCAGATTGGTATAAAAGTATTGGATGCCACTGCTGTACACATTGCATCACTTCCTCCATTTGTGTTCAAGTTTTCTAGCTTTTCTTTCTGCACCGTTTGCTACTTCAAAAACAGACAAAAAATAAATCTTTTATTTGTTTTCCATAAGTGTTCGTTTCGCCTTCAGAGACTTCCTGAATCAATAAAAGCAGTAAATCTGCTCCGAGTATCACTCAAACAGGGGGAGTCCACTGAAAAGCACAGCCACAGATGGAGGGGGAGGGTGGAGGAGGATTATTACCCACGATGCATCTCCACCGCCACGCGTTTTAATCCCGCTTTGTCCGTCACGCCCGTACGACCCCTCTGCTACTGAACGGGGCTTTGTGTGGTTCTGCCGGTTTATACGAGCAGCTTTTCTTTTGTTTGTACTTTCGGGGAAATAATCATCAGAATATGTGCTGAATTTTTGTAACTGTTCATTTGGAAAAAAAATAAATAATCCAGGATTAAATGTTTGCTTTTTTTTTGTTTTTAATGACATTTGCCTGAAGGCCGAATAATAACTCAGTGAAAAGAAAAGGTGGGCCGGGGTTGGTTGTTGTTTTCAGTTTTTGCATGATTCAGTGAAAGTGTTTCATATCTGTCTTTTAAACTTATTTTGTAAGGAAAAACAACAACTTTGTTTTAAATTTTGAGTTATTTTTAAATCAAACCATCAGACTGTAAGAAGACAAACCTTTACCACCACATAAACAGTTGAATTAACATTTTCTATGAGGAAATTGATCATTTTATCTGCTTCATTGGGTAGATTTACATTTTCTGCCAGATTATTTTTATTATTATCATGTAGCCTATATTGGCTGTGGATTTATCAATATAAATTTGATATAAATGAGCATTTAAAGTGCGTTGAAGATTAAAAGGTTTCAGTTTTGTTCCTCATGGAGACATAAGATTCCAGCTTAGTTTTATTCTGCTCATTTTCAGATTAAGTAGAAGTAACTCATGGGTTTTGTCAGCATTTTGCATCTGAGTTGTCTCATTTAAGCGCCGTCATCGGTGATGGTGCACCCAGACTTCATCTCGTCTGCCATACCTGAAGGGGAGGAAGTGATGTACAAACTGCCTTACTCAAATATTCCTTTTTTTATGTTTGTGCTTTTTTGATGAAAATAAAAAAGGCATGAATGCTGATTATAGCCTCGTCACAACTTTTAAATGTGCGTTACTTCTGTCTGAACTGATCAGAGCATCACTGCAAGGAAAAGAGGCAAACAGGACTTTTATTCAATTTAAAGGTGCAATATATCCTATCAGCATATTCTATCAACACAAATATCTGAATAGCAAAGACTTTTAGTCGTTTTATACCAGATTTAATCAATTTTAGATTTTAATCATAACCCATTCTCTGCTAAGGCCCAAAGAATTGATCTGATTTGAATCAGTTTCTAACAAGTTAAGCTAATTTCAGAAAATGTGATCATGTAGTTTTGGGATAATTCTGCTTACATAGGATACACACATCACACTAAAACAGATTTTCCTAATAAGTCAATATTTATAAACATGGATTAATCTAAATTATTTGACTGATTACTTATTTAAAATAAAAATACTCAATGAATATGATTAAGGATAACACAAACTGTTTTGGTGCTGATTTATTAACTATTTCAGTCAGTATCTTAAGATTTGCTCCTAGTTTTCAGTCAGTATCTTAAGATTTGCTCCTAGTTTTGGTACTTGTACAAAACAAATGTGTTGTTTTTAATAAAATATGTAAGGATACTTTTACACAAGGGAACTAAAAAAGTAACTATGTGTGGTATTAGCCAAACAAAGCATGACATATGAAGGATAAATTATGTTTCTCTGGTTATTTAAAGTCCACAGCTGTTATCAATCAACTCATCACTCTCAGTTTTTTTATATAAACTTCAAGTAGTTTCCTAAAATTGTGTTTATCTCTGGTTATTTCTCCAGAAATATCCCCCATATTTCCTAAGTGGGCCTTTATTGACAGAAATAGCATCATGTAGAGGCAGTAGAGGGCGCTAGATCCTACAAAGTGTTTCTTCCAGTAGTGCTGCAGACATAAAAATGTCCATTTAAGTGTGGTTATATTACATTTTTATTACAAAATGGATCCAATAATTACAAGTGATGCATCACAATGTGAGAAAAAAAAACACATTTATGTACAAGTCATAAAAATAAAATACATCTTGATATCCAGTACTGGATGGAGAAGTGAAGTAACTAGAGTAACAGCTGATGTGGTTTTTATGGTTGGCCACAACAAGACGATGCAGAAAATGAAGCAGTTTTTCCTTCTGCAAAAAGAGCACCATGTTTGAAAAGTGCTGATCACAGGTGATCAGCCCATTTTCTATATTTAAGCACTTCCCAATAAGTTAATAGGTAAATGGAAATACGCAATAAACTAAAGGACAGCTGAAACCTACTTGCTGATGGAAATTGGTGCTGTGAGAAATTACATTTAACTGATTTTATAAATAATCCCGACAGTCTGAGATGTGGTTACTGAGGATTAGAGACAATAAAGTATCAGTTTTAGTCATGTTTCCTCCAGCAGCCTCTTTGGTATTCTTTTTGTTTTTACTTTTATAAGTTTTCAGGGCTGTGTGCCCCCACTGGCCTCACACACACTCATCATTAGTCTGTAAACTGATGTGATGACTTGTCCAAAAACCACACCCTTTCGTTGGCACCGTGCTGTTCTCACTGTGTGGCGCTGCAAGTAAAGGACTCAATTCATCAGCGCACCTTCATCTCAAGTCATTTAAAGTGCTCTCAGTAAGGGTAGGCAGAGACAGCGATGTAAACGATGAAGGTTGTTTGGTACTCGATGCCGCCGTCCTCGCTGTAAGAGAGGGCTCGCACCTTGATGCGGTACGTGTGGGGCTCTCGTAGGGGTTGCGTGGTGAACAGAACTCCCTTCATGTTCTGATCCCGGAGGGCAAAGGGCAATGTGACGTCCTCGTCCACCAACAGGAAGGTGGTTCTGGGGTGCATCACACCGTCCTGCGTGTAGGTCACCAACCTGATGACGTCCTGGTTGGCTGCGATGCCGAAGGGAACAGACAGCAGCTTGTACTCCAGCGTGTACGGACTCAGTGCACACTCCAGGTCATTCGGAAGGCAGTTCTTCAAGCAGAACCTACAGGTTGAAACCAAAAGCTTTGCTTAAATACCTGCTGTGTGTTAGGCCTCGCTTTGACTTTACTTTAGGTTTTAGCAGAAATTATGCACAGCCATTAAGGATCAAATCTAAAGTTCTTTGAAGGTTCTTTCTTTTACTGTTTGAAGGTAAAACAACTATGACATGACATGTTGAAGATGTACTAGCAACCTAATAGTTATTTTCACGGGATTTAATTCCTACCAAGAGGATAAAACAAATATAACCCATGTCCAGTGAGGTCTTATTTACCCTGTGGCTGGATTTCTCTGGTAGTTTGGCGGACAGGGAGTGTCAATGCACTGGTAACTTCCTCTTGTGTTGAAGCAAACCCGATTCACTCCACATTGGATGTTCTGATCCAGGCATTCATCTATGTCTGCAGACATAACAAACAGCTTATCACAGAGGAATCATCACTGTGAGCGCAGGTCTTGTCCCAGTCCAAATGGTTAGCAGGTTGTTCAGAATTAGTCGCTGTCTCACCTTGACACGTCTTGCCGTTAGCCATCAGGTAGTACCCAGCAGGACAGAAGCACCTGTGACTTCCTGGTGTGTTCACGCACTCATGCTGACAGGTGTCCCTCACTTCACACTCATTGATGTCTGTTGGAGTCATGCAAACACAGAAAACATGAAACAAACACAAATGTTTCCTTAAAGTGGTGTTCTCAGCCAATATCTAGCAAAAGGTTGCTGTGGTTTCTCTGTTAACTCGTCCTCTTCATCATCTCAGCATCACCTGTCCTTCATAGTTACCTAAGCAGTGGCCACCCCTGGATTCAAAACCCTCCTGACATTCAAGTACTTTGGACTTTGAGGAGTGTTTGTGAGCCTCCCTACGGCTCCTGTAGCGCCCTCTTGTGGTGGCTGTGTAGGAGTGGTAGCTGTGAGAAGCCATACTGTGGTACAGCCGCTGGTTGGGGGTTTGTTCAGCAGAAGACTGAGACGTTCGATAGCCGTACGAATAACTTTCATAGCTGGGCAGACGCTCCAGCCCAGCGCAGGACTTGCCATCTCCCAGCAGGTGGCGCCCTGGTGGGCAGGTGCACTTGAAGCTGCCAGGTGTGTTGATGCACTGGTGGGCACAGGGCTGAGGAAGCCGCTCACACTCATTTATGTCTGCCCTCAGTGCAAAGAAAGACCAGCACCAGGAAAAGTTGAAAAGGGACAAAGTGAGAAAAAACACATTAGAGGAGGAGAAGGAGAAAAAGAAGGAGAAATAAAAGAGATTCAGAGTGATTAAAGATGAGGATGAGAGGAGGATAAGGGAATATGCCAGTTACTCCACTGTGTGACAATACATTTTCATATTTCTGAGAGAGAAATGTATCGAGACTATGCACATACTCTGTCTGGTACTTGAGAAAGTTTTCACTTCTATTTTGAAAAAATCTGAATCTACATATCCTAAAAGTAACATCAGACATTAGCGTTGAACACAAAACCCAATCTCTTACAGATAAAAGAACAAACATCAGCACTCAGTGTTAATGCCACAGAAGACAGGAAGTTTAGGTCAACACAAAGCGATGCCAGGAAATAGCCATGTCCAAACGCAAAGACGGCAGCAACAATTTGAAAAGTCAAAATTGAAAGAAAGAGCAAAGAAACAAGGACAGAAAGAAGTGTGAGGAAGTGGTGCTGGTCTTTTTTTGGATCTGTTTTATGGTCAGTGTGCCAAATGAGGCACTCGGTGCTGCCACAACTCATGAGAAAAACAAGCAATTATCTCTGTCACTAACAGATGATATGCAAACAAAATATACATAAAATCAGTAAAAAACAAAAACAAGCAGTTGACATTAATAATGTAACCTTTTAGTTCTTTCTCTCTTATTTTGATTTAAGACAAAACCTCCAAGAATGAGAACCAAATCTACAATGATGTGCACTTTCTGTCACTCTTTATCACATTTTTGCCCAACAAATTTCATGTATTGCCAGCAAAGTAGTGAAACAAATGTGATTAAATATGTATATATTTATTAATCTTAATAACTCACTGCTACTTTTGTGCGCAGGAGAAGAAAAGCTTCAAAGGGAACAAGATTGTGACTGATTTTGCTTCAGAAGGATAAAAATGAGGCAGGTATTGTGAAAAGATAGGAAACATGTGGGGAGAAAGCCCAAACAAGCACTTGTGTTAAAAAGGAACAACAGCAGCTTAAAATATGTTTAAAGGACTACAGAAACACAAACCAGAAATTTCAGTTTTGTGTGATGAAACAAATGTTTAAAAATATATATTTTCCACCCCTTCTAAAACAGTTTACAAGCAATAATGACAAGTAGATAATTTTACTTTTAAAAGTGCAGATGTTTAAATGTTTTCACTGCTTCATATCATTTTGTAAGCATGCAGTGACAGGATCTACTTTACATATGACAGCAGTTTTGTTGTTTTAACTTTACATAAGTTGAATTTAAAAAAAATGCTGGCAGAAGCAAGCAAGCAGATGAAAGTGTTGGGAAAGAGCAATTTGCAAATGTTACACAAATATCCCTTAGCTATTAAAGAACAGCACACCATAAATACTGAATTGTGTGTGTTTATTTACTGTATGCGTTGCTTATGAGTTTTACGTACCGACACAGGGCTGTCCTACTCCCTGAGACCTGAAGCCTCGAGGACACGTGCAGTGGTAGCTGCCTCTGGTATTCTCACAGATCTGGTTGTATCTGCAGCGATGGGTGCCGTCTCTGCATTCGTCGATGTCTACAGCAGGACACAAGAGACCAACAGAGATCAACCACTCATAATCAAAAAAATCTATAATCCCTCTCTGTCCTTCACCAGCTAATGATCTCTTTCTTTCAGCTGCCGGACACTCACCTACACATGTTCCATTCCCACCTTTGGTCATGCCATTCGGACACAGGTCGATGCACATGTAACCACCCCGCGTGTTTTTACACTGCTGATCTGAGCGGCAAACCCTCTGCTTGCACTCGTTTATATCTTGAAGAAATAAATGAGAAAAAAAACAGCTTAAAAGGTAAATAATTCAGGTTTTTGTTGTTTATTTTTGAAACACAGACAAAAGCCAGTTTAGGTTTACAGTAAATTATTACAGCCAATAATTTGGGAAGTGGAAGAGGAAGAATTACTCTGTCTCTCAATATAAAGGACTTCTTCCAAATAATAACCAGAATAACTTCATAGTTCCACAAAAATATATTAATGCATTTCTGACCCTAGATAATCCTTAATGTTACAGCTTTTTTGTGATGAACAGTCTAACCTAAACACCGTCTGTTCCTGACTTGAAAGCCAGCATCACAGGCACAACGATAGCTTCCTATGGTATTGGAACAGTGTTGATCACATGGATGGGACTCCTGACACTCGTCCACATCTAAACAACAAGAAGAAGAAAATGACTCATTAGGTTTAGGTAACTTAGATGAACTAATTAGCTAACAATGTCTTAGTTAACCAGCTGATGTACCGGTGCAGCTGAGGCCGTCAGTGGTTCTCCTGAAGCCGTGACCACAACGCATCACACATCTGTATGAGCCGATGGTGTTTTCACAGTCCTGCCCACCATGGCACACATTCCCACCCAGTGAGCACTCATCAATGTCTAAAACAGAAGGGAGCGGTGAATGAACAGAATGATAACCGATCAAATTTAATCTGCTGTGCCATATTTTCAAGCATCTTACCCTGGCAGGTCCTGCCATCTGCTGAGATAGTGAGTCCCCGTGGACAGGAGCAGTAGTAGGTGCCCATGGCGTTGTGGCAAATATGAGAACAGGGGTTCCTGACCTCACATTCGTTTTCATCTGCATCAAGATGGATGCCAAAAATAGAAAACATGGAAACAATCCCAACATTCACATCTTACAATGATATTGACTGCATTTAAGTATAGTATTATTATTTTATTGAAACAAAAACTATGAAATATTCGATGATTTACCTGCACAGTAAGGCCCAGCAGACACCAAAGTGAAGCCATGAGGACACTGGTTACTGCGATCACCTGGAATAATATAAAATCATCTTCAATATCAATCATTTTGGTTCAGTTTGGAAAACAACAGCAACTCTAGAAGAATGTATTTCTAGTCTGACTGAGAGTTTAAATATTCAAACATGGTTAAAACCCACCCTTAGCGATCCTGGCTTGGATGCTGTACTCCAACACCTCCTCCAGTGGGCGATAGAGAGCACTGATGGCTGTAGCATGGAGTGTTTCCACCAGGTAGGGCATCTTTCCTTTAGTCAGATCATAAGAGATGGTATGGTTCCAAGAGTAGGGCACACTCTCCCTGTCGATGGCGAACATACGAGTGGACAGCGCGTACAGCTGACCCGGTCCAGTCTGGATGTAATCCTCTGTGTAGTCCTGGAACAACACATGGGGACAATACTTAACCAGTTCAATAAAGTACATTAAAGTTTGAATGATTCACAATGTGTCCAAGAGTTTTTAATTTGAATATTTTCATGACAACTCTAAATGTAAATACAGGGAAAATACAAGAGAGAATGAATTTTGGGAGTTGAAAATTTAAGGTATGATGCTAATGGCAGCTAAAATATGTGGAGTCACTTAAAAGTTAAAGTTTAATCTTTTTTGCATTATTCATTTAAATGTAAAGATTAAGACAAGTACACATAGAACATACAAAAAATATATAGTTAAATTAATGACACTTTGTAATGTTTTTATACCTTTATGTTGATGTCAGCATGAGAAGGCAGCTGAAGGATGTGACCATTCACCACAATGTCCAGCAGCAACGCTCCATCAGAGTCCAAGCCCCTTACAATGTGGGTCATCCTCAGGATTTCACCTGCCGGAGTCCAGTTCCAGCAAATCTTAGAAACCCTTCTAACGTTATGTGAAAAACGTAAACATTTAGTTATCTGAAAGGCTGCCTATGAGTAGTTCTACCTGTAGCAAACTCCACTTGGGTCTCCCGTCTGAAGAGGCCTCCTGTCAGGGTGTAACCATTGACAGCCTCTCCTACTTCTTGTGCGGTGGTCCAGTAGATGGGGTTCAGGATGGAGATGAGTTTTCTCATTGCAGGACCTTAAATTCAAAAGACCTGTATTTAGTTTTCCAGTCAAATTTTAAAAGAAACATTCACTTTTGGATAGGAGGTGGGTAATATGAAACTGTCAGTAAAACTCACCTAAAGTCCTTGGTACATTTGAAATAGTGGCTTTTATGATTCTGCTGCCAGACTGGCTGTCAGTGATGGTGGCATTAAGGAGGGCGATGCCAAACTCAATGTCATTGATGTTCCCTATAATGCTTCCTCGAGCTCTCTGTGGCCCACCTGACAAAAAAATGTGAAATTGCAAAGGTGTACAGAACCACAAAAAGAACATATCTGGAGAATATGTACAAATAACAGTTCACAAGAGAAGATTCTTAAAAGTGAAAACACTCCAACGTGACAATTAAAGAGCAAACGAGACAGGACATAATGTAAACAGTACATGGTGAAAATCACAGTTTTTAGTTTAAAGCATTTCAAAAAGTGACCAACCTAACCTAATGATCACTGTTTTTATACATGCATTTTGACACACCTAATTTTTTAAGGCAGTGGAAAAAAAGTACAATATACAAGCTGCCAGCACAAGTTTTGGAGTAATATAGAATAAATTGTTACATGGTATTATGTTGTTTTTGAAGTTAATATTAGCTGTATCTCCAAAAGCTTCAGAGCAAATGATGCAGAGATTTACATTCCTAAATCCAGACCTTCTGAATTGTGTCTTACCTGGACATGCCTGAGTGTTACACCTGGACAGCTGAGTGGAGTCTCCTGGACACGGTCGTCCACCATCACTAGCAGATGGACTGTTACAGAGTCGGACACGTGTCTTCTCTCCACCTCCGCAGGAAGAGGAGCAGTGTCCCCACGGCTGCCATAAGCCCCAGTTACCATCAACTGCAGCAATGAATCCCAAAAACAAACAAGTTAATAGCATTTCAAGCACTTGTCTTTGATATACGCCCTGATCAACCTTTAACTAACCGGGACAGTCGGCAGTGCCGCATCTCTGAATCTGAGCATCAGCACCGGCACAAGCTCTCCCACCATGAACTGGTCTGGGATTGTCACAGGTCCTGTAGCGCCTCATCTGACCTCCGTTACACGTTTTGCTGCAGCTTCCCCAGCTGCTCCATGGACCCCAGTTACCACTGACTGACAAAGAGGAAAAATGTGTTAAATTCACAAGAGGAAAGAGATCACCAAATGTAGGAAAAATCTGACAGAAAAAGGGTTCATCTGTAAAAATGGTGTGAATCAAAAACTTACTTGGACATGGGTCGCTGTTACAGAAATCAGTATGCACATCGTTGCCCTCACACTTTCTGCCACCATGCTGAGGGGCGGGGCTGGCACAGAGGCGTGTTCGCTGTCTGGTCCCACCCCCACATGAAACACTGCAGGCCCCCCAACTTATCCATGATGACCACTTTCCATCCACTGGAGGACATGAGCAGAATTAAAAGATGACATCATTTAGTATTTATCCACAATCTGACTCTAAAATTACTTTCACTGACAAAGAGGCGACACGTTCTTTAAACAACACTTTACCTGGACAAAGTCTCTCTTTGCAAACTTGTGTCTGTGTGTCTGTTCCCCCACACTGCAGCCCATCAAATGCTGGAGGGGGGTGGTTGCACAGTCGGACCCTGGACTGTATGCCCTTACCACAGGTCTCACTGCAAGGACTCCATGGTAGCCAAGACCCCCAGTTACCTGCAACTGTGAGAGCAAAGAAACATTGAAAATATAACCTAAAACTTGCTACTCAGAGGTATATTATTTCACGTGTAGACTGCTATTTAACCCTCCTGAAGCCCTCAAAAGAGAGAGAGATAGAGAGAGGTACTGAAGCCCTTGTACTTTGGGTCAATTTGACCTGAAGGCCACAGGAGGGAGGGAGGGTTAAGCTACTAAAAACATTAGTTTGGAGGTATTTTGGACAAACCACTTGTTAATTTCTGTGCATAAATGACATGCCTGCATGTTAGCTTTGACAATGCCATAAATAAATTGATGAATGTGATATCAGTCAACATTGTCTCAAAAGTTTGTGCTACCTCTCTATGCTTGATTCCACATGTGTTTCTTGAAAATGAATCACCCTCTGTAGTATAATTAAATGCATTTTCTCACCTGGACAAGGTCTGACACTGCACATGATGACCTCCACTGCCTGTCCCTCACATGACCTGCCTCCATGTTGAGCTGGTGGGTCACTGCAGGTCCGGACCCTGGTTCTGTTGCCCTGGCCACAGGTTTGTGAACACTCCTCCCAGGGCGACCACCCTGACCAGTTGCCATCCACTGTACAGAGTCAAGAGTGCAAAGTTTGGCTTTAGTATTTTTTTCCCACCACACAGACCCATTTACAAGCATGGAGAGGTCAAGATTTGAAATACTCTCACCTGGACACGGTTTTCCCTGACAAATACGTGTTTCTGTGTCAAATCCTGCACACTGACGGCCCCCATTGGCAGGTAAAGGACTGTTACAACTCCTCAGCCTTTTCTGGATGCCAACACCACAGGACACACTGCAGAGGCCCCACTCTGTCCACTCTGAGTATCCTCCATGGACTGCAAAACAAATCACTCTCTGAATAGTTTGCATGCATTTATTAATTCTTCTGCTGATTATAAAAAACTGAAATTCATAGGAATTATTGTAACCTTTCCTTAAATTTGCCATACCTTTTTGTTTCAGCTTAGCCTTAGCTGTTTTTTACAGACTTAAACAGATGTCAGATACTACAAAAAACTGACCAATCGGCAGCTCACCTTGCACTGTGAGAGTGACCCTGACCAGAACTGATCCAAGCAAGTTTCTGGCCACACATTCATATTCAGCCGTGTCCTCCTTCTGGGCACTGGTGATCCTGAGGGAACTGTTGGACAAGGTGGAGAAGCGGTCGTTGACCAGGAGGGGGCGTCCTTGGCAAGACCACTCTATCATGGGCGTAGGCTCACCCTCCGCCTGACAATTTAGTACAACAGTCGTGCCGGCATCCACCACAGCTGCCACTGGCTCTATAGTTATAGTGGGTGCACCTGATAGGACAGAATATTTCGATTAGATTAATCACTCACTGAAACCTCTTTTGCATCACTTCACTTAGAAAATGCTCTAAAAAAAGCAGAAGTCACCATACTGGTGGATTATGTTTTACTTAATTAAGTAATTAAGTTTGTGTTAATTAATGACCATCAAACATCTGTTAGCAAAACATCTCATAAACCACTGGTCAGATTTTATTGAAACTCTCAGAAATTAATTATTGGGTTTGCATCTACAGCTGATTAAAATTTACAGTCAACCTGACTCAAGATGACTGCCACAACTAATCCACTTTAGAAAACACAAAAATGGCAATAACTCAGCCAATTTAACAGACACTGAGATAAAATTTGTTGCTGTAGTAGCTGAGAGTTGTCCCCAGAACATATTTTAAATACTTAAAAATCACATGAAATCTTTGTTTAAAATTATGGCACATAAGGTAGTTGGTGATACTCATTCCTTCAAGGAATTTTAGTTCCATTTTATATTTATTTTTACCTCTTTGTAAAGGCAGCTATTGAGACAGCACTGGCCACAAAAAGTTTCTTCAGTCATATTGTGTCACATTGTGTTGTATTGTGTTATATCTTTTTGTATTGTATTGTAAAGTAAAGTGGACCGACACTCACTCTGCAGTGTAAGGGTGACACTTCTTTCCACCACCCCGGCATCATTTGTCGCTACACACATGTAACTGCCTGCATCTTCACTCTGTCATAAACAATTTATTTGAAAAAGCACAATGTTCTTGAGCTTACATGACGTGCAGCTTCAACTAATAAACAATAAGAGCACTCAAAAGGTTTGTTTTTAAATTACTATCAACATCTTTTACCAATGAGACACAAAAAATGTTGTTGTCTAATGTGTTTTCCTACCACTGTGCCATAGATGGCCAGAGAGCCGTTATCAAGTTGACGAATTCGGTTGCTGATCTGGATGTTTATCCCATTTTTGCTCCACTGGATGGTTGGCAGCGGGTCTCCTCGTACCTCACAGTTCAGGATGGCGTTACCACCCAGAGGTTCGATTCGGTTGACGTGAAGGTCCCCATCGATGATCGGAGGCTCTGGAGAGCACATGGCTGAGCTAGGTTTGGTGGCAGTAAATGTGAGACGAAAAAGATTGTTTCATGTAAATGTAGGCTTTACCTTTAACATAGACAAAACCCAATGATTTAATGGTTCCCGCACTGTTTTCTGCCACACAGGTGTAGGTACCAGAGTCATCTTTGGTCACTCTCTCGATCACAAGCTCACTGTGACCATTCATATGATCATAGTGAGCTATAGTAGTAAGTAAAAAACACAAGAAAACACTGTCAGAAAGAGGAAAATACACAATCATGCCCTCAATCAACCTTCTAGTTTCTTAATCATTAAAAACCTGGCATGATTTTATTGTTGAAGGTCCATGAAATTCTAGGTAGTGGGACGCCACTGACGCCACAAGCCAGCATGAGCCGCTCCCCCTTGTTGAGGGCGACGTCCCCGAGCAGCTCAGTGAAGATGGGGTGAGTATGAACCGACAGCGTCACCGTCCAACTGTCCTGTCCCACTGAATTAGTTGCCACACAGGTATAACTGCCGGCATCATCAGGCTGGTGCAGAGAGAAGTTTTTAAATAAAGATACCAATCATTGAACAGAAGTAATAATACTTACAGAGTTGAGCTATTCAGAAACATTACAGACATTATCAGAGTTAAGCAGTTCTGTTTCATTTCATACCTGAGCGCTGTCAATAACCAGCTCCCCGGACGGCAGAATCGTGTACTCCCCCGTGCTTTCACTGAGAGGAGTCCCATTTTTTTTCCATATCAGTTTGGGTTGAGGGATGCCCTCTGCCACACACACCAGCTGGGCATGACTGTTTTCCACAACCACAACCTCCTGATCTCCACCACGGATAGAAGGAGGAACTAAAACGGAGATGAAAGTGTTTAAAATTTCCTCCCAATATATTTCATTTTTCCCTTGACTTAATTTCCTTTTCAGTTCATTGTACTAGGTAAAACCTACTCTGCACAGTGAGGCTCATGTCCAAGCTGACAGTGCCTGCTGGGTTGGCTGCAGTGCATGTGTATCGTCCAGCATCGCTGCGCTGAAGGAAGGCAATCTGCAGGGCTCCTGAGCTGAGAACTCGCTGGTGCACAGAGTCACTCAGTAGCTGCCCATCTTTATGCCATGTGATGGAGGGGGGAGGGGAGCCCTCAGTTTGGCACTGGAGTGTCACAGAGGAGTCCACAGAAGCCACATACTCCTGAGTCTCTGAAAGGATCACTGGAGGTACTGCAGGACAGAATGCAAACAAAAACTAAATATATCTTGTGTATTCACTGACAGTAAAATATTATCTCATGTCTGAATGTGTCGCCTACCTTGCACTCTGAGTTTAATCTTGCCCAGTGCAGTGCCAGCAGGGTTTTGAGCTACACAAATGTACATCCCAGAGTCTGACATTGATGCCTTGGAGATCTGCAGACTTCCATTAGGGAGTATTGTGAACATACCTCCTGCAGCAAAGCAGACGACACAGTGACATGACAAACTACTTCTGCATGCTTTGTGGTAGTTTAATCATTTGTATATCAAAATGTCTGGCTCGTTTGGTAACAGTGTGACAGCTTTCTTTAGATTATGGCTTCACATAGACCTGTGGTGGGTATGTTGATGCCCTCCTTCTGCCAGGTGATGGTGGGTCTGGGCGACCCGGTGGCGCTGCAGGGCAGAGTGATGGGGCTGTTGAAGATCACATCCATGGTGGATGGATAGGAGTGAATCACTGGCGGTTCTGAGGAGAGCGATGAGTAAAAGGTGATACTGAGAGTCATGCAACCACTACTATCACAGCGAATATGAAAACAAAAAAAAAGAATTTTCTGTATTGTACTATGAAAGCTGAAATGGCATGAACCTGTGATTCCAATAAAATAAAATAAAAAATAAAAATGTGAACATTTTTGGCTTGTTACAGTCTGCACAACCTCAATTATCTCATGATTTAATGACTGTGAGAATACTTTTTTTTTTACCTTGCACTGTAAGCTGAACGTGGCGGTAGGCAGAGCCGGCAATATTTTTGGCTGTGCATGAGTAGCGTCCAGCGTGACTGAGCTCAGCGGACAGGATTTCTATTTGACCTGAGGGAAGAAGAACAGAAATTATACAAAAACTATAACTAAAATACTGTTTAAACACATTTAAAGCATTGTTTGAAATAGCACGTAAAATAACCTGACCTGCTGGCAGAATAGTGAATCCTTGTCCCTCACTGGGGAGCTTCAGGCCATCTTTGCTCCAGTGGATTGTGGGTTCTGGGACACCAGTTGCAGTACAAGCAATGACCACTGGGGACAGTCTGGTTACAGCTATCTCTGTGGGTTCATCCGCTATAGAAGGAGGAACTATAGGCACAGGTACAGTGAGAACAATTATACTGCAGTATAGAAACAGTTTATCTTGCTATTAAATATTCAAATATTAGATATATTGGATTGGAAAGGTGTTTCTCACCAATGACAGTAAAATGGACTGATCTGGAGTCGTTCCCTGCCTCATTAGAGACCACACATCTGTACACTGCTGTGTCCTCCACTGTAGGGGCTATAATCACCAAGGAGCCTGATGATAGCAATCTGAAATTGATTAAAAGAGATGAATTTTTTAAAGGAATTACCTGGAACCTTTTTTTTTTGCATATCCTATTAACTACTAACAAGAAGAATGATTAAACTATAATTTCTCAAGCCACAGTGATTAATTTACTAAGACTAAACTGTGTTTGAAGCTCCAATTTGGTCATTTTAGAAACAGTGTTGGTTTTGTTAATTAGTAAAGGATGTGAGAAAACCTGACTCAACCTGTACATATTTTGATTCTGGTCAGTAGTGATGGATCGACCATTTTTCTGCCAGCTGACAGCGGGTTTGGGGATGCCGGTAGCCTCACAAGGTAAAGTAGTCTGCACATTGACAATAACCGTCACGTTGGTACGACTGTCAGATATTGAAGGAGGAACTAGAAGGCGAAACAAAACAGATGTAATATTGTATTTCTGCATTTCTGTTTAACTTAACTCAGTTTGTACATCTTTACCACCCACCATAAACTTGCAGATCCACTCTTTTGCGTTGAGTACCAGCCTGATTTGTTGCCATACACAGGTAGCGTCCGGTGTCGGTCACCTGAGCTGAGTGGATGTGTAAAGACCCGTCTTCTGTGAAAGTGTACCTGCACAGATGTTCACAACCCACATGAGACACTGAATCTGTCATAATAAAAGTGTTGAGAAATAATTACTAAAAATTGTTGTTTAGGTCAAGGATTTATTTGTACGAATGCTGACTGCATAGTTCTGCATACTTTGTTTAATAATTTGTAATCAAAATGTTTGGCTATAACGTTTTGTTTTTGTACCTTTTATTCAACTTTATGTTGAGTTATTTAACTTTATTTACCTATAGAAATACAAAAAACATTGTTTAGTGAAATCTACTTCAGAATACTTGATTTATTCTTATCTTATTCCTTAGCTATTGTTTGCTACATTTAACCTTTAGCTACTATTTATGTTCTGCTAAGTCTTACTTTAAAAATTCACTCAATAATTCATTCACTTGGCAAAATCACAGTTATATTATATGCTGTACCTGGGGTTGTTTCCTGCCAGTATGGCTCCATTTTTCCTCCAGGTGACCCGAGGTGGTGGCACTCCACTAACGACACATTCAAGAGCTGCTGGCTTGTTGATGTGGACTGACACAGCCTGGGATCCGTCCATGATAGCTGGAGGCACTGAGGGAACAGTTGTTTATATTGATATACTTTTTTTTCTCTTTTATCAACAAATCCAGGTTTATTAGGTAGTCAAGATGGCCAAATAATAATGTTTAAACTCTATAGGAAGATTAGATTCTTTCTCTTATAATCTGTAACTGTACCATTAACGGTCAGGTTAAACAGTCGTGTGGTCCTGCCAACAACGTTACTCGCCACACAGGTGTACTGAGCTCTGTCGGAGAGCTCGGCCATGTTGATCTGCAAGTAGCGGCCATCAGACAGAATACGCACACGAGCAGAAGTCTGCACAAGGGACGAAAATGATTTCCAAATATAAGTCAGGGGTCAATATTATACTGATGTTTAGGAATGTTTTTGGTGACTGACCTGCAGCGATTTGCCATCTTTGAGCCAGGTCAGAGTTGGAGGTGGGACAGCATCGGACTTGCACTCCAGAGTTACCTGCCGGTTCTGCAGGACTGACAGATCCTGGGGTGTGTTTTCTCCAGCAATGTTAGGGGGAACTGAGAGAGACATCAGCAGAGAAATGAACTGATGAATTACATAATTAGGTACATAACAGATAAAAAACGAAAGACATTTTAAAACATGAAAATCTTCAAAAGTCTCTAAACAACAAAATTATAGTTTGTAAGCCATATCATCCATCCATCCATTGAAAACTGAAATTATTTAAAATCACATAGTTTTTCTTTTGTTCAAGTTTTACGCAACATGCGAAAGTTTTTAAGACAAAGATTACTAAGAAACAGATACTTTTTCCTCCTAAATTATATATCTTGTGACACTAATTCATGTTACTGACCATGCACTCGAACCAGGAAATCTTTGTCATCATCTCCTGCTGGGCTGTTGGCTAAGCAGCTGTACCTGCCTGTGTTCTCCAGCTGAGTGTGACAATAAATAAAAAAGAGAAAAAACTTTAAATATAATAATTTAAAAAATGTAAAATGAGCAAGATACATTATCAAGTGAGTTTGAGAAATGGGATTTAAACAGGAGGAGACTGACCTGTGTTGAGGCTATACGGAGCACCTCTCCTCCACGGAGGAGGCGCTGGTTACTTGTCTCTGGGAGAGGGCGTCCATCCTTCAGCCACGTCAGAGTGGGTGTCGGGATACCTGTCGCTTCACACTCAAGCTCCAGGACATTATTAACCACCACAGATACTTCTTTTATTGAACCAGAGCTCTTGATGCGTGGAGGGTCTGGTAAAGATAATGTAAACCAAAGATTTTTTCCTTCATTTATGAATCAGAAGCTGAAGAGTTAGAATTATAATCTGCTTTAACTCACCCAGAACTTTCAGGTTAAAATGACGGCTAGCTTGACCGGCGTCATTGTTAGCCATACAGGTGTATCGTCCTGTGTTGTTAACCTGGGCCGAGCTAAACTGTAAGGTGGTGTTCATGTTGAGGAGATGGATGTGGTCAGGAACTAAAGTCACTCCATCTGTGAGCCAGGAAATGGTCGGGGTTGGGGTCCCATCAGCAATACACAGCAAGGAAGCCAAATTTCCTCTGACTACGGTCACTTCTTCTGTGGTTCCTGCTCCATCCAGACCAGGAGGGACTGAAGAGGGCAGTTCATGAACTCATTAACTTTTTGTGTTCGGTTTGAATAGGAACATGCCAAATTTCTAAAACATAGACTCACCCTGCACCTGTAGATTATAACGTCTGCTGTCCACTCCTGCCCTGTTTGATGCGACACACGTGTAGCTTCCACTATGAGACACCTGGATCCGTGTAATCCTGACAGGTGTGAAGGGACAATGCACCACAAGTAGTAACTGAATATTCAACAAATTACTTGATTTTTATGTGAAATAGTTCTTGCTTAGGTATGGGTATTGTTCAAACCATAGATTAATCTCCTAATTTGGTAAAATTTTATGTTGATGTTTGTTTTTTTCTTAAGCAAACAAAATAAACTAAAAAAAGAAAAGATAAGATCTTTACTTGTTATTCAACATAAACTAAGCATTCACTTCATATTGAAAGAACGGAAGCTTATGACACTGCATGACCATCCTTTTCATGCTCACTGACCTACCGGAGCACCTGTCCTGCAGAGAGAAGTCGTATGTTGGAGGAGACTGGCAGAGGAAGGCCATTTCTCAGCCAGTTCAGATGCGGCAGAGGAGATCCAGTAGCAGCACACTCCATACTGACAGAACTGTCCAGAACTGCGGTCAGATCCTCAACAGCCTCATTGTTGCCAACTATGACTGGGGGGACTGGGTGAGCAAATCATTAACAATGAGGTGAGAAAAGTAAAAAAAATATACTATACTGCTCATTATTAGAACAAAAATAAAGGCTTTATTTGATCATGTACGTAATGTGTATTTTAAACATGAATTACACTCACCATACACATTCAAATTAAATATCCTGTCCTCCTCTCCGGCTGCATTGTTGGCCACACAAGTGTACTTGCCACTGTGGACAGGATCAGCCTGGGTCACAGTAAGTGTGTCACCTCTTGGATTGACACTACATATAAGGACATCAGAAAAAAAACAGTTAGTATTTCACTTGTACTATAGTTAGGTAATGGTAAAAAAACATTTCTGGCAACTTCCAGATAAATATGGTTATCTTATGTCGTATTTATTCAAATGCTACTTGAACAAATTAACCTTTTCTGTCTGTAATTTTATAAAATTACTCTATCTATAAGCATGGCATTCTCAGAGTGGAATGTGAAACATCTGATATAGGTATATTTATATTGGCATAATGTCAGATTTCATGTTTTTTTGTATTGCTGGAGTTGTATGGATTTATGTACCTGAGTCCTTTCATTCCTTCATTGTTGATGGCTTCTCCATCTTTTAACCACTGGATGGTTGGAGTCGGGGTTCCCTGAGCTTGACAGACCAGCTGGATGCTTTTGTTAACTAGTACCCCCATCTCACTGGGCATGTCTGATCCAGAGATACTCGGTGGGACTAAGAGAGAATCATTGGTTAGCTGAAATACAGCTACAGAAATGTTTGTGCAATAATATCAAACTAAGATTTTATTATGTCTTTCTATTTCAAAAACTTATCTAAAATGCATTTATCACACAACTGCCTGAGACTAAGATGTTCATGTACCTTGTACAGTGAGGTGGTAGCTCTTGTGTGCTTCGCCCTCCCTGTTAGATGCCACACATGTGTACGTTCCACCGTCAGAAAGCTGCAGCCGTGCAAACTGTAATTTGGCCCCTCCTGAGAAGATGTGCATCTCCAGAGACTCTGAGTTCTCTAAGGGAAATATGAAGTTACCGTTCTTTAAAATACACCAGCAGTAGCAAAGACATTGATTTTTTATTTTTTTTATCTTGTTCTACCAATGGGGTGTCCATTTTTCAGCCAAATGAGGTTAGGAGGAGGGATTCCAGCAGCATCACATGAGAAAGCAACTGGGTTGCTGATGGTTTCCACAACACTCTCCTCTGCTAGGCCGTCAATACTGGGAGGAACTGAAGAAAAATAGCTCTTTAATATTGTCATGCGTGTGCAACATATTCCCAAATATTTGTTACAGTATTGTTAAAAATGTATAGATTGGTACAGATTGATCATTTTATTTTAAAACAAGCTACCATGGATGTTCAAATGGAAGTTCTTGTTCACTTGTCCAGCAACATTTGATGCCATGCAAACATATTGTCCTGTATCAGATACCTGCAGAAAAACATAAGCAAAAACAATAGAAGCAATGCATATTTAAGTTGTAAATATTTATCATGACTAATGAAACAAAGAAAAGAGATGTTTGTTATCACTGAAAAACAACACGAAGTGTCTCACCTCTGAGTGTTTAATCTCAAGGATCTGCCCTTCTGCCAGAATGTGCAGGTTTGCAGATTCTGACACTGCTCTGCCGTTCTTGAACCAGGTGATTACGGGAGGAGGGACAGCATTGGATTCACACTCCAAAGTTACAGATTTACCAACAAGCACATTGACCTCCACAGGAGAGTCTCTGCTATTGCCTCGAATACTTGGAGGAACTGCAAGGTTGAGGAGAAAAATGTATTAATTCATGAAGCACAACAAAACCAAAAACTCCAAATTACAGAAAGTAAAGCTGTGAGCTGACCAAACACAGTTAGATAGATGTGTTTGGAAGCTTCTCCTGCTGCATTGATGGCCACACAGCTGTACTTCCCTCCATCAGATACTTTTGCTTTAAGAATCTGCAAAGTGCGTCCACCTGAACACACAGATGGACACAAACTCAGTCATTTTTTCACAGCATGGCAACATTTACAAGTCTTGTCATTTATTATTTCTTCAACTGTCACCAGTTTCTTTAAGCAAAATGTTTAATTTTTGAAAAGTGACCCTGACAGTTTCCCTCAGTACCTGGCACAATGAGAGCGTTCGTTTTGGCTTGAATGGGGCCCCTGTAATTTAGCCAGCTCAGCGTGGGAGGAGGGAAGCCGGTAGCTTCACAAGAGAGGGACACAAAGTTGTTCACCACCACCGTCACATTTTCAGGACTCACACCAACAATGGTCGGAGGCACTAGAAGGACAAGAAGAAACCATGTTTGATAACAAACAGAATTTCATTTTAGCTTGAAAGCAGAAAAAAAACACGTTTTGTCTCCATATTAAACAGAATCTAAATAAAATAAACAAACAAAAATGACTAAATACTAAGTTTTCAAAAAAGGCAACAAAGGATACATAATAACTCACCATGAACATTAAGATTAAAATGTTTTTCTGCACTTCCAGCAACGTTTTTAGCCACACACACATAGCGCCCTGTTTCAGAGACCTGTGCAGTCAACACCTGATAAAGAAAACACCATTTATTAGGAAAAAGCTTAAATTTACAGTACCTTCTTCAATAAGGAATCAATGCTACAATAACACATCGTTTCACAGCTAACTGACAAAAGGTGAATGTTTGAAATCTAAAATACCTAAATATAACAAGACTTAGTCTTCACAAACAAAAAACTAAGCAACAACTCTTTGAAAGCATGTTTCAGCTAAATTGAAAAGTGCACATTAAAATGACAGAAACAACACAAAAAATACTGCATATAGACAATCTAATTATGCAAAACATCAGCATTTATTATATAAATTATATTAATAACTCCCACATTTTGTCATCACAATGCATCACAAATACCTGAAGCGCTCGTCCATTAAGCAAAATTTTATGTGGACCATGAGAGTTGACAAGCTGTCTGTCTTTAAACCAGGTGATCTTAGGGGTGGGGTTTCCATCCACATGGCAATCCAGTTGGGTGGTTTTGTTGACCAAGACGGTGACTTCATCAGGCACGTCACTGTCTGTTCCCCGTATGCTTGGAGGTACTAGAAGAAGACATAAAGACATCTTGAAAAGTCTTCACACCAGGACTGATGTCTAATAGTCGTACTACAAAACTCACTCAGCACTCTAACATCATAGTAGATGGAGTCCTCCCCTGCTTCATTGATGCCCACACACGTGTACCTGCCAGAGTCTTCAAGCTGGGCCCTGGGAATCTGTAACACTCGCCCACCTGGAAAAGAAACAGGAGCTGTTACCGTCCGATTCTCTCCCGTTTTCATTCACTGTGTGAATTTTCACACCAATGTTTTTCTGTTTTGTATTTTTCCATACATTCTTTGAGACCTATCTACTTCTGCATATCACATATCAAAATGTTCAGCTCATTCAGGAGGTGGGTGCTGTGGAATTTGTTTTTTGTAACATTTTTACTTTTTAAAATATTTAACTTTATTCACAAAGATTTTTCCCATCAAAATTCATTGAAATATCTTCAATTCCTTCAAAACACATTGTTCTTTTTGAAGTCTGCTTTACCATACTTGCTCTATTTTTATTTTTTAAGCCACTTTTAGCTAGCCTTGTACTACTTTTACCTTTTAGCTTGTGTTCTGCTGCTTTTAGCTCCCATTTTGCTTCTCTTAGCTTTTAGGGAGTGTTCTTCAGCAGATTTCAGCAGCCATTCAGCACTCAGCATTCACACTGCATTTTCTCTAGTTTTCATTGTTTTTCTTGGCTCACCTGGTAGGATTAAAACTTTGTCATTCGAGGTAAGCAGCTGTCCATCTTTGTACCAGGTGAGTGTCGGAGGGGGCACAGCGTTTGTCTCACAGTACAGAGAGATGGGATTGTTAAGAATTACATCCCGAGCATCTCCACCAAAGCCTGGGACCGACGCGGCATCACCAACTCCTTCAGGTCTGTTGAAATTTGGTGGAACTTAAAAGAATGGGGAAAAATGTATATATTAACCCCACAGTGATGATTTTTGAAAATTCCTTTGAATTATTTAAAAGGAAACACAGTAAATCACATATTCCTGGATTTAGAGGATGTAGTATCTGCTCAGAGGTAACCCAGTTAACACGTGATCATAAGTCCACCCAGTTCACCTTGTATATTTACATCAAAGTCCTTCTCATCCTCTCCAGCTACGTTAGTGGCGACACAGGTGTAGCGGCCGGTGTCCGACACTTGAGCATGCTTGATCTGAACAATGCGACCATTGGCTGTAATGGACACATGGTCATCTGCCTGCAGGACCTGTGGAAAATTTGTTTTAATGTTTAATGTTCTGAAAAACAAAATACTGTCCAGAAATATATATATTTTAATGAATCAATCAATTCTACCTGCCCATCCTTATACCACTGCAGTGCTGGAGTAGGAAAGGCTTGAGCTACACACTCCAGGGTGAGTGTGCTGTTAATCTTGATCTTCACCTCTTTAGGGGCTAGTCCCTCCCCAGGGATATCATTCTTATTGATCTGTGGAGGAACTTCAGTCAAAAACATTTTTGGTCATATTTACAACATTACTGGTTCACCGGTATGTTTCAGTTCTTAACGATGCAGGAATCTCACCATGAACTTTAACCTCATAGTGCTTCAGTGTCTCTCCAGCTTCATTGGTAGCCACACATGTGTACCTCCCAGCATCTTCCTTCTTAGCATTGAGAATCTGCAGTGTTCGCCCACCTGCCAAGGGAAAGATCAATAAAGATTCAAAATTGATTGACTGTAATATTAAAAGTCTTTTATGATCTTTTGATGCCAGACCTGGAAGGACTCGAACACTGCGAGTGGATTGAAATGGACTGCCGTCTTTGAGCCAGGTGATCAGGGCAGGTGGGTAGGACTGGACCTCACAAACCAAAGAGGTGGGACTGCTCAGGGTTACTGTCACCTCCTCTGCAGAAATATCAGGGCCTGACCCAGCAATGGTGGGAGAAACTGGCAAAGGAAATGACAGGAATGAAATTTAGAAAAAAAACATTTAGATTTATTCCTGAAACATTCTCAGCTGTTTTTGTACCTAGAACATTGAGGTTGAAATGCCTGCTGCGGTCTCCTGCACTGTTAGAAGCCATGCAGCTGTACCTCCCGGTGTCTGCAACTTGGGCCTCAAATATTTGGAGAAAACGACCGTAAGACACAATCTGGTGGTGCCTGTCAGACACCAATAGTTGTCCATCCTTCAGCCATGTAATTTCTGGGACTGGGTTACCTGGAAAATTATCAAAAGAAGTTACTAGAGTTGCTAAGTAAAAAGACTACTTGCTCTGTAATTTGCATGAAGGATTTATTTGGACTTTTTTTTATTTGAAGAGGGTGTATATTTACCTGATGCCTCACAGGTGAGAGTGACGTTGTGCTTCTCCTTTACTTTAGTGTCCACTACTGTTTCCTCCTCCACAATCCTTGGCGGAACTGCCAATGAAAATTAACCAAATGGCTCAAACTATCATTTCAAACTGAACAAAAAATAACTCAATGGCGTAAGTTTCTAAGTTTGTAAAGTTTCTTAAATTTAGAAACTATCAAGATCATCAGTCATTTACTTTCTCTTTACCTAGAATGTCAAGATCGAAGTTCTTCCTCTCTTCTCCGGCACTGTTAGAGACAACACAAGTGTACCTCCCAGCATCCTCCACTGCTGCATGCAATAGGCGGAGACTCCGGCCCCCTGAAGGTTAAGCAGATAATTACAAAACTGGCTCTTTTGCAACACAAAAACACAACAAGAAGATGCACACAACAGCTTAAGCCTGGTTAAAGTTTATCCTTACATGTAATGATCCCAATCCATTTTATTACTAAGTACCCTGCATCTTAGTGGTCTTTGACAGTTAGCTTGGCAGAATAATAAAAATCAATATGCTCCACAAAAAATCTAAATTTCTTAACATTATGAGAAGAAAACAAACACATTTTTTCAGTGATGATAATCTCATCAGCTGGGCAGTAAAACACTCCTGACCTGAGAGGATGCGAACCGAACTCGTTGTCTTAACTGGCTGACTATCCTTCAGCCAGGAGACGGCAGGAAGAGGGATACCAGAAGCCTCGCAGTTCAGAGCAACTGGGTTCTTCACCACAACACTTACATTTTCTGGGAACTGCACCTGACCAGTTATAGTGGGTGGGACTGATTGTGACAAGAAAATATAGGGGAAAAAAAGACTATTTATGTATCAAAAAGAAGATTGATGATTATGTAAAAATCAGTTAAATGATCTCAAATTCATACCATGTACACTGATGTCATGTTTGCTCTCGGACTGTCCTGCCACATTAGCAGCAATACAGGTGTAACGCCCCATGTCTAATAATTTAGCATCTTTAATCTGCAACAAACTTCCCTCATTTAGGACTTTTGCTCCATGCTGGCCTGTTATGGGCCGACCATCTTTCAGCCACGTGACTGCAGGTCGAGGTATGCCCTCTGCAGCGCAGTGTAAGGTCACATCACCTCCCTTAGTCACTGTAACGTCATCAGTGTCATCTTCATCACGTCTGATAGAAGGGCGAACTGCAGCAAGAAAAGATGTGCTCAGCAAACTATGGTGCATACACAGTGTTTTGTAAATATTTCTTCCAATTTATTACACATAAAATCTTCCCACGTTTCTATTACTCAAAATAACAATATACAATGTAGACTGTCATGAGTACACAGAACAAATAAACAACAAAAATAACTTTGATGTTGACGATTTCATGTTAAAGATATTTGTACCATAAACCTGCAGGCTGTATTCCTTGGAGGTGGTGCCACTTTCGCTGGAGGCTGTGCAGGTGTAGGAGCCAGTATCTGATCTCTCAGTGCTGGAAATCTGCAGCTGACGGCCTCCTGACAAAACCCTGAGCCGCTGGTCTGACTTCAGGCCATAACCTGCATGTGGAAAACACAGTTTAGATAAAGTGCTCAGACATCGTATTCTTGCTCTTACTGTAACTTCTGGTTTCTCACTTACCGTCCTTCATCCATGTAAGGTTGGGAGGTGGAATACCACTGGACTCACATACTAGAGTGATGAGACTTCCTTCAATCACTGTCAGAGGAGAAACCTCCTCTGAGCCGCGGATACTGGGAGAAACTGCAATGACAACATGACACCTAAAGGAGGCGCTCTAATAAAATTAAACACACTTTTCCAAACATGCACAATGAGTGAGACTTATGCCAAGCTGTTTGTGTAGTTTTTTTTTTGTTATTCTTGATATCAAGGATATTAACACTTATAATAACTCTGGCATATTTTCTTATTAACATAACCCACAAACAATTACATGAGGAAATAAAATACAAACTTACCCCAAACGATGAGGTTAAAGTTCTTCTCTGTTTTTCCTGCAACATTGGTGGCTTCACAAGTATACCTTCCTGAGTCCTGCACCTGAGCACTATTAACCTACCAATCCAAACACAATTCAGTGAATTTAGGTAATAATTTGCTAATACTTAACCCAACAGCCCATGTAAAAGAAATGAAGAACAGAAGTAAAAGTATAAATGGTAAATGCAATAAAGTGATAACTCCTGGTTGTTTCTTACATGGTTATATAATGTCTTACAAACTCTACCTTGAATAAACTACCATCTGCAGAGACAGTCAGACCAGGCTTCCTAAAGAGAGGACGGCCATCTTTGCGCCAGGACAGGATGGGCGGAGGGACTGCGTCGCTCTGGCAGTGCAGCTCCACTGGAAGACCAAGCATCACTGAAGCGTTCACTTCCTCACCCTTGATGTTCGGGGGCACTGAGTCAGACACGGAGGCAGGTCAATGAAATGTTTCAGAAAAGGCTCATGGATCAAAGAGAAACTCTCAAGTGTGATTGTTGGCGGACATTTTGAAGCTCTTTTACATCGCAGGTCATTGTTAGTGGAAGTTAGACCACAACTGTAAGCAATCCAGTGGTGCAGGCAACTCTTCAGGTCACCTCATGAATACACAAAATCTGTGATGTTCGTCATCTGGGACTCTTTATGCAATTCGATCATCCTGGGATTTAACAGCGGCATGAAAACAATCAAGATTTGTTAGTAATACTAAATTTGAGCAGCTTAGTTTTCCGGGAGTTCATACAATCTAATCTCCACAAAAAATTGCTCACATGTGTTGAAACCAGACAACAAAGACGGATCTTTAAATTATATTTTCATACCAAAAACTATATCTGTGAGATCAGAAAATATAAATGAATAACTGACAGCTAAAACTAAGAACATCTTGACCTTATGAATGACCGTGTCTGGAGTCTAACACAAGAACTAACAAAATGTAAGATAAAGTCCATCAGGTTTAAATTAAACTACATCTTTCTGGGCAAATTTGGCCTGGTGTAATAAGTACCTTTATATAATTTCTCTTGAACCAAGTCACTGAGAAACAACAGAAACAGGCCTTTGGTTTGGGATTTGTCCAAATACAGAAAGCCACTAAAGACTGGAAGCAATAAATCTGCCTTTTTTTTTTTTTTGAGGAAAAGAACTTACTTTTTTTGTGCAGGATATTCAAATTAATTTAAAAGGATACACCAACAGCATTAACATTTTAATGTGTGTTGCCTGGATCTTTATGTGTCATGAGGTTTATCATATGTGATTTTATTACACTATATTTCACTACATTTCGATTGTCTAAATCAGATTTATCTCAAAGTTGTCAAATCTACTGATTAAAAGATATTTTTAACCTAATGACTATTTTAATACAGTGCAGCAAGTTTGGATTATGAGTGACAAAAGGTAAACTATAAAAAGTCTAAATTTATGACTATAATCTACAATTTTACACTGAATTTATTTTTGCCCAATATTGCTTTTTGTATATTTAGAGCTCTTTAGTTCTTTAATTCTGAAAGTGGTGCCTCTAGTTTACATGAAAAGAGCACTACAACAAAATTTAATTTTGATAGATGTACATCAGTGCAAAAAAAGTTTGCAAACACAACCTAAAAAGAAGACATTCACTTTGTTAATAATTCTTCAAATACCTTAAAAAATGGACTAGGACACTTGAATATAAATAACCTTTCTGTTAAAAACTTATTAAGTCCACTTTTTTTCTTACAGAATAATAAGTTCTGGTTTTAAGCAACAGAAATTACACAAAATGCTGTAAAGGTGAGTTTTTCAGTGTAAATATGCTTCTTTTAAGAGTGAAGCTGCATTCATACATGTGTATTTAATGACTGAGAAATGATGACTTTCTCACCATAAACTTTCAGATCATACTCTTTGTGCTGTTCTCCTCCAGCATTTACTGCCACGCAGGTGTACCTGCCTGTATCGCTGACCTGAGCACTGTTCAGAGACAAGATTCTGCCACCAGACAGCACCTGAGGAGAAAACAGAGCCCAGATCTTAACACTTAATGAGAGAAGTTTGGAAAAACATCTATGCACTCTTGGAACTGGTCCTCAGATTAAGTAAGTTGCAAAGCACAGAAAAATCTTACTAAAAGCATGGTTAAAATATATAAGCATATGATGTAAAAGGCACCTGTATGCCATGTGAAACGCTAGCCACAGGGCTGCCATCTTTTAACCACGTCAGACTGGGCAGAGGAACCCCGGAGGCCTCACACGGCAGCTTGGTGGCCTCGTTCACCACAACTGTGACCGTACCACCCCGGCTGGAAATGACTGGAGGCACTGTAAAGCACATGGATGTAGATATCAGACCCGATAAACACAAAAGTGAATATTTGTCTAATGAAAAGCAAACGCACCAAACACTTGCAGGCTGTAAAGTATCTCTGCAGCTCCAGCCAGGTTGACAGCTAAACATCTGTACATTCCAGCGTCCGACAGCTGAGCCTGTTCAATCTCCAGCACCTGGCCACGCTTCAGCATCAACAGGCCAGCTGCACCGGCCAGAAGGCGGCCATCTTTGTACCACGTAACAGCTGAAACAAAAAAAAGCAGTGCAGACCATAATTTAAAACTTAAAAAACATTAGGGCTGTTGTAAAACAGACATTTTTTACCTAAATTTACCACATTAATGCAAGCCTCACAGGTGTTCTGAATGTGTGCTTCCAATTTCAGTTCAAAATACTACACAAATATTTGAGTGCGTAAAATTTAAAAAGGATCTGGCCGCAAAATTATACCTAACAGGCCCATTAATTCAATAATAATCTTCTTTTTTGGTTTAAGTGTAACTGTAATTTACCTCTTTCTGTATGAAGAGGTCCTTAAAATAGTATTAAACTAATAAAGTAGGAAGGTTTGTTGTTTTTTCATAGATTACACATGTTAACAGTACTGTGTGTTGCATTTTCTTGCTACAGTCAGCATTTACACTCTGAATTTGTTTACAAATGTTTATATTTTTATGATTATACAACTTGTTCTGCTCAGTGAAGCAGAACAAGTCACCTGATTCAGTGGTTAAATCACCTCTTCATGTCTGCAGAAGCCTGTTAATCACCCATTGATTCAAATCAGGTGTGTTGGAGCAGAGAAACAAGTAAAACATGGAGGATGGTGGCCCTCCAGGACCAGGGTTGCCTACCCCTGATCTATACTTTCACTCTATCAAGAATTACAGCAAGAATATTTCGTAAATGTAGTGGTGCGAAACTCCATTATTATTTCCTTATTTTCTCCTATTTTTTAGACCTTTATCAGTCAGTATTAAAAATCAAAATGAAAATAAGTGCTTCAAATGACACTGAAAAATAAACTTATAGCAAAATCCCTTCAAATGTTAGGTTATTTCACAGGTACAATAGTTTTTGAAATGCTGCATCTGTTCTTCTGATGAAAATAAAGTTTAATAACACCTTATTTTAACTGTGTATCTGTATCAGAGCTGTACTTTGTACAGTAAATTAAGAAAAAAAGTTAGGCTGCCCACAGGAGATCATATAAGATCACTGCTCTTCCTTTAACGGTTAAAGACTAAAACAAGCGACACAAAGTCCATTTATAAATGAGCCCAGTAAACCAGAGGAAAAGAACCTGTGATCAGCCTCACCAGGTAAAGGTCTTCCTGTGGCCTTGCACTCCAGCTCTGCAGAAAAGCCTGACAGGATGGTCCGGTTGATGACGTCTCCAGAGAAGGGGATGCTGGGAGGCTCTGAGAGACAAACACAGTAATTAATGCAAAAGAGGCAATTTATTTGCATTATATTTTCACATTTTGTCCTAATTTGGGGCTCACAGATGGTGGATAGAATGAAGAAATCAAGAAAATAGCCTTTAACCATAACCCAGGAAAGGAGTGAGACAAAAGACACATGCGGAGAGAATGTGTGTCGTATCTGGACTTTACCATGAACACTCAGTCGGATGTGCTGTTTAGCTTCACCAGCTGCATTTGTAGCCAGGCAGGTGTAATTCCCAGAATCCTCCAGTCTTGCTTCTGTGATCTTTAGTGTCCTTCCTGCTGAGTGCAGCTGCGGTGGTTAAAGACACAGACGGGACACGGAGAGGTTAGAGTGGTGATTACTTTCTGCGTTTAAATTAGAGCATAAAAGTTTGCTCTTAAATGTTGTCATTTAGTGATTCTGTCGGAAACAACAGAGTTTCAGTTTTAAATGCAGACAATATTTTTATGAATTACACAAAATGAGGAAAAATATAATTTTTTGGTTTGTGTTGCTTACAGCTATAAAAAAAAGAACAATTCTTCACATTTTGGGAAGGAGTTGCGTTACTAAAAGATATTTCTTTTTCCATTCTTTTTAAGTATTATTCTAATTTCTTTTCATGACAGTGTCAAAACACAGAAAATAACAAAAACAAACATTTATGACTTGTTATAAGTATACAGTAAATGATTTTCTGTGTATTTTTGGGAGGGTAGTTGACAGGTATTTGTTAAATTATGTATTACATACAATGTGGTCTTGTAATAATAATTAACAAAAGGGACCAAATAAATCCCTATTAAACTATTATAATTGGTAACAACAGGTGTTCTATTCTCTTTATGATGCTGTTATGTTCACTGTCATTAAAATAAAGTCTTACAGTAGATCATGGCAGACCCTGCATGTATGGTTTGCCAGAATTCATGAATATATCTTCTTTAAATTAAATTCAGTCAATAAGGACCAACCCTGAGGTGCTCCTTTGTTGTGTCCACAGGTCGGCCATCTTTAATCCAGGTAATGCTGGGCGGAGGGATGCCACTGGAGATGCACTCCAAACTGATGGACTTCTGAAGAACCACTGAACGCTCAGGAGGCCCGGTCCCTTGAATGGTTGGAGGAACTGCAACAGATAAAAAGTTATTTTCTTAAAAAAGGTTTAACAAATGTAAAAGAGGGATAAATGAATATCAAAAAAGAGGAATTTACCCAAAGGAGAAGCTTTCCTGCAGCTTGTATTTAAAGCACATAAAGGAAACTAAAACGTGAAAATCTTGAGATGTTTTCTTTAGTCTAATGTATTTTTTTACCTTGTACTATCACATTGAAGTTCCTCTCATGGTCTCCTGCCTCATTAGTGGCCACACACTGAAAACGAGCTGTGTCAGAGACCTGAGCGCGGGAAATGACCAGTCGTCTTCCGCTCGCTGCAATCCGCAACCCTTTCCCCTGCCTGACTGGTTTTCCATCTTTATACCAGCTGGAAGGATATAAATTTACAGTGACGTTGTGCGTCTTTATGTGTTTGTTTATGTGGTGGACAGATGTCTTACGTGATGACAGGTGCAGGTGTTCCTGTGGCGTGACACTCAAGCTCCAAAAGGCTGTTGACTATGACTGTGCCGAGCGTCACCTCGTCAGGTCCATCAACGAAAGGAGGAACTACGAAAAACAAAAGTGATATCATCAGATAAAATCAGCATTTAGCATTAAAACTACAGACATTATTCACTGTATTTAGTTCTTGGAAAATGTTTGTTATTTTTAAGGTTTCCTTGTGTTCCAGATGGGAAAAGCCACACTGAAATAGCAGGTGTCTGTTTCCCATGTGGAAGGCACACATGGGGTTAACAGGAGCCGCCTCTGGAAAAACAGACCACATGGATTCAAATTACACAAGTTGTCGTGGCCGAGTGGTTAAGGCGATGGACTAGAAATCCATTGGGGTCTCCCCGCGCAGGTTCGAATCCTGCCGACAACGTTTTTTCCAGCTGACAGACAGCAAACTGAACAACACAGGGTGTGCTTATGTGAGGTTTGCTCACAGAGGAGTAATGCTGCGCTGCAAAGGCAATTACACTTGTTTCATTTATGTATTGATTTGAAGGATCTCAAACCACATTGATCTATTAAATACAATAAAGCTTAGGGAATATAGAGCTAAATGAGAACATATGTGTTGTCTCTTAAAAGCTATGAAACAGATGTTGTGTTTTTACTTGATCAAATTGGTTTTTTTTTCTTTATTTTTAATGAACTTGATGCATTTGTGAGAAGTAGTGCTGAACCTTTGATCATATACCATGCAAAAAGGCACAATTTCTGTTAAAAAAGACCTACTGCAAAATCAAATACAGTTAAGATTTTTGGTCCTGAGTTAGGTTCGGGTTTCCTGAGCTATCCTTTAGTTATGCTGCTTTAAGCTCAGACTGCTGGAGCACAAACTGACTACATTTCCTCACTCTGCTGCTGACTTTACTCTCTCTACTCTCCATGTTTATATTAGGATTATTGCTGTCATTAACCTGTGTTTTTCTTTGTTTTTCTTCCCATAGAAACTACACCTGGACCAGTCATTCTGTGTTTGTCTGCGTCTCTTTCCTGTCCTCTCAAACCCCAGCTGATCGAGGCAGATGGCCGCCCATCCTGATCCTGGTTCAGGTTCTGCTGGAGGTTTCTTCCTGTAAAAAGGAAGTCGTTCTTTCCCAATGTGCTGCTCAGGATGGGAGATTAAAGTGAAGGGAAGATCTGAAATCTGCTTACTTCCTTAGATTTATAACTTTTAATAACTGGCATTTTATAATGTATGTGAATGTTTTTGTACAGGGCCCTGAGATTACATTTGTTGTGAATTGGCACTATATAAATAAACTGAATTGAATTAAGAAATAAACTTTAGAATTATTAAAACTTCACTGTTTGTTCACAATAGCAAGTCAGTGGTCTATTCATCTTATGAGCAAGTTTTTAAAAGAAACTGAATTTAAAATATGTAGACAAAAATCTAATGATGTCAATGTGACAGTAAACACACTAGGGGGGTGAGAATATGCTTTGCAAGATAATTTTAGTGCAGTATTTGTATGTCAAAATAAAACAGCATTTTATGTCTCCGTACCTAAAACTCTGACATCATATTTGACCTCCTTCTCTCCAGCCATGCTCGTAGCCACACAGGTGTAGCGTCCTGAGTCTGAGATGGCAGCTGAGAGGATTTCTATTTTCCTTCCCTGCTCGAGCACACGGACGTTGTCTCCAACCTGCACAGGGACGCCATCTTTCAGCCAGGTAAGGGAGGGGGGAGGGTGTCCTGATGCCTCACACTCCAGGATCAGATGTTTAGTGAGGACCACTTTCTTCTCAGTGGGCCCATCATCCCCTCCTGAAATAGTAGGAGGTACTGCGAGGAATAAAACAAAGGTCAAAACTTTATGGACTATTTCTTTTTAACATATATCTCATTCACTTCTAATATTCATTGCTTTTTTTATGTCAGCATTATTTAAACTGCTTTATGCATGAAACCTTTAAGCCTTTAAATAATTGTTTTATTATGTTTTCTGCCAAATATTCACAGCAGCTTAAAACAATTCTCAAGTGTTGCAAAATGTTTTATGTTTTATGGTTTAGGGTTAAGTTTAGCTGTTATGTTTGCTTCAAAGCCAGTTGATACAATAATAACAGAGTCATATTGAACTACATAGCTGCCATGGGTTTACAAATGTTTTTATTTATGAAACTTAGAGGCAGACAAATTCACATGCACAAATTTAACTTATTCAATGGTGACACTATAACACCACAGTCAAAGTTAAAAATAGTTTTCCCATTACTGTGTCTTGTGATTCTGAAATGAATACTTAATGACACTCTCACAAGAAGTAAAAAAAAATGCAAAATGTGCAAAAGTGTGTGTGGAAAGTGAAACTTCTTACGGTACACGTCTAGCTCAAAGCTCTTCTCAGCGCTCCCCGCCACGCTGGTCACCTTGCAGGCGTACTGACCGGCGTCAGACGCCTGAGCCCGAGGGATTTTCAGGTAACGACCTCTTTCTACATACTGAGCCCGTCGGCTGGATAAGATGGCCTTTCCTTTTCGGTACCAGGTGATGGTGGGCAGTGGCACTCCACGTGCTTCACACTCCAGTTTTACCATCATGTCCAGCAGTGCTGTCACCTCTGTGGTGAAGTTGCCTCCTATGATAGAGGGGGGAACTGAAACAACGGGACAAAAAAAAAAAAAGAAAGTTTGTTACTGAGTTGTGTAAAAGAAGTTGTTGTGAGCATTGTCTTGTTTGCTAGGGATTTACTTCAATAATTACTCACTGAAAACACTAAGGTTGAAATCTTTGGACTGTTTTCCAGCTGCATTAGTGACACTACACTGGTACTGAGCCTGATCTCCAAGACGGGCACTTTTTACCCTCAAAACCTGACCCCTATTGGTGACCTCCAGATTAGGGTCAGCGAGAAATATTGGCCTAGAGAAGAACAAAAATAAGACAGAAAGACAGCAATTTTTATTTAAAAGCTTTCCAACTAATTTCTTTAACATCAAAGTCTACTTACTTTCTGTCTTTGTACCACTGGATTGTGGGAAATGGCGACCCCTCCACTTTGCACTCAAGAATGACCTCTTGTTTGAGAATTGCTGAAATATCCTGAGGCGAGGCAGATCCTACAAATGTTGGTGGGACTGAGGCGAAAAAATAAATAAATATTAGGAGGTTTAACAGAAAACCTATTACAAATTAATGCAAATCTTTGTGTTCCTAATTTGTCAGAAAGCTCCCGTACTTCCATTCATAGTTACAGCAGTTCAGGTAATCTCACTTTAATTTTACGAACAACACAGAGTGCTTTACAGATGACTGTGATGTTTCAAATGTGTTTAAACTATAAGATCCTTTAAAATAAAATGCATATACAATCACAAATAAATGTAGCAATAATCAGCATTAATTCTCAGCCAGTTTTATGTATAATTTCAAGTATATTAACTCATATATTAACTGCTGGGAGAGAAAGCATCATTGTCTCTGTGTTGCTGTAGGTCTCTACTCACCCAGTACGTGCAAAACAAAGTTTTTTTCTGTGCTGCCTGCAATGTTGATGCCTTTACAGCTGTAGCTGCCTGCATCTGATGTTTCTGCCTGCAGTAGTTTCAGGGTTTTTCCCATATCCAGAATCTGGATGTTGTTACTGGCAACTACCTGCCAGTTACCATAAATACATTAAATCAAAACCAGCAACATAAATGAAAATGCACAATTGCAAGTAGATTTAAAAATAGATGAGTTTAACAGAGAGAAAGATTTAATCCAATGCTGACACTGGATGTGCAAAATAGGGAAAGTATTCAATTGTTTTTTTCAAGCCAAATACTTTCATACAACAGATTATTTTGATTTAGATTAGTCATAATTATCATATTAAAGTATGAGAACTGATTTCTCCATCTGTGTTTGGCAGGAAAACTGATGACAGCAGCCAAGACAGCCAAAAGCAGCCAATTATCTGGGATGTTACAGCAAAGTGTGCACTAAATCTCTATTCATACATCAGTTCATCACAATCAGGCTGATATTAGAGTGCAAAGCATGCTGGAACCCAGGCTGATCTGCTAACTTTATTACAAACATGCATGTTGGATAAAAAAAATCTGTTGTCTTGGATGGTGCAGATTTTGTTTTTATGAGCGCTTTCATCAAGGAATGAAAAGAGAGGTCATCAAAATTTCTCATTTCCTTTCTACGTGAGCAAATAACGTAATCCAATCCTTTTATAGGTCCCACTAAAGGTTAATTATAAGTTGTGCAAATAACAAGGCTGTGTGTTACTTGATGTTTATGGACTATTTGATCTATGTACTGTTTACTAAAGACAAAACAATAATTACAAATTTTCTGAATACTAAACAATACAATTTTAAACTACAACAGCATCTTTCTTATTGGAATTACACTTACAGAACTCCCATCTTTATACCAGGTGATGATAGGGGTCGGACTTCCTGTGATGTCACACAACAAGCTGATAGGCTGGTTTACGATCACTGATAGGTTACCAGAGATGTCACTGCCACGGAAATCTGGGGGTACTGCAGAGGTGATAATAATAATAAGTACGAGAAGTGCACCAGTGTCTCAACAGATGACTGCAGGAAGAAGCTAATCACCATTGACTTTGAGCTGGTACTTCCTCTCAGTGGATCCAGCATCATTTGCAGCAGTACAGACGTACTCGCCATCATCCAGCGGTGAGACCGAGGCAAGAATCAGCAGAGTACCGTCCTCCAAGATGGACACACCAGGCTCATTACCTGTCAGCTCCTGACCATTTCGCAACCAGAGAATCACTGGCTTAGGCAGACCTAAAAAAGGGAGGAGTGCATTCATAAAATTATATATTTTGTCTGACTAGCGAATAAAATATGTAAAAAAAAAAAATGACAGGAAAGTGCCATGAGTGTCAGATGATTTAAGATCAAGGCTTTTCATTTGTATTAACTGTATAAAATGACATCATGAGAAATATTCTCAAGACAACATTAAGTGGAATCTAAGAACACTTTTCAGGTCAAAAGTGTATTACTGAAGGATGAGTTATAGTTTATTAGAAAAAGCTGAATTGCTGCAGTACTCTCAAAACCTCTCAGAACTGTACTTTTTCTTACTTACTGTTGCCATCAACCAAAAAGTATTTTACTAAATGAGAGCACGATCAGTTATTTTTAGCAAAGTCAAATGGGATAGTACAGCACCTTTAGCCGGACAGGGGAAGGCAATACGCTGGTTTGCAACTCTCTCTTGCATGGGGCTGTTGAAGGGGGGCTCCAGAACTTCAACAACAGGAGGTACTGAAAACAAAAAACAATCAATGACTAAAGCAAACTAAACACAATTACTTCTAGACATATCTACTGCAACAGACCAATTTTATAAAAATATATTTGAATTAAACTCTCAGAAACTAATCATTACATGTACACTTACAATTGATTTAACTTTTGGAGTCAATCCAATTTAAGATTGTTGCCACAGCTAATTGATCTTATCAAACTCAAAATGACTATAACTCAGTCAGTTTTATAGATATTGAGTAAAACCTTTGGTGTGGTTGTAGCTGAGAGTCATCTATCATCTACTCTGAGCACTAACAGATGGCACAAGCTTGTTGTTTAAAACTTTGGCATAAAAACAGTGGGCAATATGAATTACTTCACAGAAAACTAGTTTCATTCAAACTGAGATTAAAGAATAGAGTTTCATAAGTTAACATATGTAAAACTGTTTGTGTCAGGATTCGGTTTTGTATGTTTCTTTTTGTATTTAGTGTTTTGTTTCTGATCTCTGGGTTTGTTGTCTCTTTTGTTGTTTTTATGTGGTCTTGTTCTCTGTGTCTGTCAATATTCACTTCTCCTCAGTCTGTTACTTGTCATGCCCATCTCCACCTGCTCCTGGTTTCATAATCATCTCACCTGTGCCCACTTTTCCTAATTACCTCCTGTGTTTAAAACCTGGTTATTCCCTCCACTCACTGCTGGTTCATTGTCACTTTCTCGTTTCATGCTCTGTCCGGTTGTCCTCCCGTCTTGTCTCAGGTTTGCTCATGTCTTGTTCCTGGATTTTGTTAGTGTTTTGCATTTAGTTTATGTTTTGCTGCCACGTCAGCCTTTTGCTTTTGTTTGCATTTATTTCTAAATAAATTAATTTATTTTCAAAATGAGTCTGCGCTCTGGGTTCGCCTCCTTCACCCCACATCTAGACAGTTTGTGACATCCACCATTGGAAGTTATGTAGCCAAGTGCATAAAACTCAAACCACTGACTGTAGGTTAAAATACATTAGAGTTTATGATCTAATTTCTGCTGTCTGTTTATTTCAGGTTATAGATTGTCTTCAGTTTCTTTCAAAAAGTAAAACAGACAGATAATCTGTCGCTAATACAGTGAACTCCCTTAAAACCAACCTTGTACTAGAACCTTAACTCGGGCCTCATCTCTGCCTGCAGTGTTGGTGGCTGTGCATGTGAAGGTTCCTTCATCATCCAGTCCAACATTCCTCAGGCTCAGGCTGCCATCAGGTGACACAGAGTACCTTTTATCATCTTTAGTCCAGCTCAGAGTCGGTTCTGGGAATCCTTTCGCCACACAGGCCAGCTCCACCTGGTGACCCACCTTTACCCTCATTACTCTGGGGCCAGGCTGGATTCTTGGGGGCACTGCAAGAAATAAGACAGAGAAAAAATAGTTTTTAACCTTTCTGTGCTTCATTCGGATCTGAATGCTATTTATCATGTAGATTTTTCAGCCAGAAGTTACTGTGATGTATGCTGCTGCAGACTGTCTATATATATCTACACAGCATCTTTCATTTAGGTAACTGTGAATATAGAATGTGCAGTTTGGACAGTATGAAAATAGGAAATGAACACCATAAAATGAGTGTTCTTGTACCTTATTTTCTTATAATATCATTGTTAAATATTTGTCAGATTTAGGATTTTTTTTTGGACTTACCTAAAACACCCAGCTCAATGAATTGTGTCAGGTTACCAGCAATGTTGGAGGCAACACAAACATAAAGTCCACTGTCAGAGACTCTGGTTGTCATGATCTTCATAGACCCAGAGGGAAGCTGAGTATGCCTGGGAGGAAGAACAACACAATGTCTTACTGTACACGCACAAAAACAGCAATAAATTCAACCTTAAAATTAAAGCCTGGCTTACATTTTTCCTTGCATTATGCCACAAAGAGAAAACTAAACTCACTCAAACACTAATTGTTTCCACTCACTTATTTCTTTGGTTATTGCTGTAAACAGATATGCCTGTAATTCTTACTAATCTGCCATCAACCATAATTACAGTTAGTTTGGCAGGCGTGCTGCAAACACAACAGATCACAGAGAAAACCAAGGATTACTTTGTCATCTTAGAAAACCACAGACTGCACCCTAAGGTCATGGAAGAAGACAGAGACAAAGTACTGTAATTGTAGACAGCATGGAGTTCATTTAAGACCTGTGTTTATTTGAAAAAGATTTAAGTTGTTGAAACATAATTTTTTTTATTGTCTTTCAAAAAATGTCTGGGCTAATTTAGTATCTGGTGCCAGAAACACATTCAGCAAAATCGAGACAGAGGAATGTTTGTTTCTCATTACTTTTTTTTTTTTTTTCAGAAACACTTCACACACTTTGAGAACTCAGAAAAACACAAGTTGTAGACATTTTCCCCATTTTTTCAGATGAAGAATTTTAGCTTCTCGTCTTCGTTTTCTTCCAGAAAGGAGCAAAATGTTTTCAAGGTTACAAATCTGGACTGCAGACAGACTCATTTAGCACCTGGACTCTTTAACTAAGCAGACATGCTGCTGTAATGCATAAAATATCTGGTTTGGCACTGGGATCACTGGTTTTTATGATGATCCTGAGTGATTCCACCACAAAATAATGTGTAATTTAAACCTTTGTTATCTGGGGTTTCTAAACTAAACCAAACAAAAGTTCTCTCCATTTGTGCTGAATATTAAAAATGTTTCACCTGGGAGAAAATGGAGAAATTAGCTGCTTCCCTTTTGCCCAGGTGATGGTTGGACGTGGGACACTGTGGACCTCACAAGGCAAAATAATCTCCTCCCCCTCAATCACCGACATCCTTACAGGCTCTGTTGAGCCTCCAGCACCACCAACACTGGATCTGGGTCGGACTGAGAGTGCACACAGACAAAAAACTTGTCATATTTGGAAAGAAAGAAATTAAAATTGCTTGAGCCTTTTAGGAATTATGTGACAAAACAAGAGAAGCTGGCAATTTTACCCGCAAAAATTAGCAAACCTGACAAACAAATAAGGTTTTGAATCATGAAAGAAAAAAATCCACTGCACAATACATGTTGTCCTTCACAGCCAATAAGATCAAGTGTTGTATTGAGGAACCCAATAACTATAGAGAAAAAATATTTGTCAAGAAAAGTCATGTACTATACTGTAGGTACCTGCAATCTCCATCATATGAACAACCTGGAGACTTTTTCTCAAACGCTTCACAACTTTTCTGCATTAAATTGTTAATGTTAACTTATACATCAGTTGTCTTTACTTTCTACAGACTTCAGATGCTAAGTTTACCGTAAACTGTGAGCTGAACTTTCCTGACTGCATAGCCAGCTGCATTGGTGGCTGTGCAGACAAACTCTCCGGTCTCATTTCCAGAGGGAGAAGTGATGAGGAGGCTGCCTTCGGAATCCAAGGAGAAAGCCAGACCACCCAGATTTAGGAGCTCCCCACCCTAAAATATAAGTTACAGCAGGAAATAAGAACAAGATCTAAAGTTTATTTCATTCTGTTAACTTCATTAACACTTCACGTTGTTTCTAAGTGTTTAAATGTATGATTTGAGTCTTTTTGCTGCTAGTAAAAAAACAACAGTGATTATATAACCAAACAAACCAAATCACAAAAACCAAAGGCCATGTCAGTGCATCAGGTTTGTTTCATATCTGCACAGTCTGATGTTTTAGAGCACAGCAGAAAAATCAGAGAGAGGTGCATCTGCACAGCCGGGGCTGAGTTTATCAGGGTCATGTTTCATACGGCCCTGCTGCCTCGTTCACCCTAACAGGAAGGCTTTTACAGCTCCAAGAAAGGAAAGATGAACCGACCACAAATCAACAACAGATTCTACTTTAATTTGATGCACAATTAAAGGAGAAACACACTAACATGACAATCAAAAGGTAGAGCTGAATTCACGGTTCAGTGCATCAAATGCACTCATTTATCCCTACAATGATACCACAGATTGAGTGCTGTGCCGACCTTTAATGGAAAACAGCACAAGCCTGTTTCTCTGTAGATGAAAAATGAAGACATAGCTGGACATTTACAAGCAAATAATTGATCATAAATGCACAACCAGATTACATAAATCCATCTTTTTAATGCCTCAAACACATAAAATAATGTGGTTACAGTTTATTCGAGGCTTGCTGAGTGAATTGCACCACAATTGTTCCTGATGTTTTTACAGACCTTAGTCCAAGTAATCTCTGGACTCGGTATTCCACTGGCATGACAAGGCAGACTTATTGCTGTTTCTTCAATTGTGCTAAATACTTGAGGGCCATGTTGAATAGTTGGAATCACTGTGGATACAAGGAGAAAATAAGCAGTAAGTTCAGTGGTAGTTATAGTTATCACTTTGACATTAGCATGTTTTGCTTTAAAGCCCCCTGAAACGGCAGAAATATCACATTTCACAAATTGTTATCACATATTTATGCTTTCTTGTAAATGTATCAAAAGAAAAAGCAAAATATTGGTCAATATGATGTTCAAAAATTTCAGTATGTGGCTTTAAGGCTAAACTTTTTGCTACCATAAACGTTGACAGTGGTTGTTTGATTCGTGGCCCCAATAACATTCTCAGCCAAACAGGTGTAGTCGCCCTCATCATCCAGCCGAACTCTCTCAATATGCAGACTGCCATCCCTCCTCACTGTTACATACTGGTCTGGAGTCACCTAGAAGATGAGAGAAGTGCGAGATTTGAATCAGTCCCAAGTTATTTGGATGTTCGGCCTTAAAAACAGAGAACTTCCTGTGTTCTCACCAAGCCGTAGTTGTGCAGCCACTGTCTCTCAGGCAGAGGATTCCCAGCCAGCAGCACACAGGGAAGAGTGAGCTGCTGATCCTCAACCACGCTGAGAAAAGCAGGACTCATTGCAATGATGGGCTTAACTGAAAGTTTAAAAAAAAACATGGAAATTAAATTAAATTAGGCAGATTCAGACAAAATCATCTGTAAACTTTTGATTTTGTTAAAACATATTTTTTTTGCAGAAAGGCTAAAAATACACACATAAATCAAATATATTTACACCACTCATTAAAAAAACACCCAGTCTAGCTTATACAAAAATAAACAAATAAAAAAAAGTACACTATCTTTGAAAATCACACAATCAGAAAATGACAGCGTGGTAAAATCTTTGTTGTATAGTCATGAATGGATGACGGCTTACAAACAATATTTATCCCTGCGGATATGTTGGATAACAGGATGATAAGCTTGATAATTAGAGTTCTGATGATAAGTTTAAAACATATAAACCAAACACAGCTTTATGCACTCATTACACTTCAATTTTAGATCTTTTTGAGTCTAAATCATAGGACTCTACCAAAGGTAGGCAGTACAAAATTGATTGACTTTAAATTTATTATTAAAATAACAATTTTCATTATTGATGTTCTCCTAAATGTTTTGTTTTTATCTGAGGACACTGAGGACCTGAGAGAGATTTTTCAAAGGCAGCTTCTGGCATTAGCAGCCATTTGTTTGAATGCACAGAATGCAGACGAAGATTATTGTTATTGGCTTGTATTGCTAATAGTAGTTAGCCTGGTTACATTAGCAAACCCCACTGCATGTGGTTATCCTCTGAGGGAATGCTGGCAGCAGGGAGGGGGGCAGTGGGGGAATACTATATGTCATCTGGGTGTGTTTGTACTATCTAACCTTTGGCCCACATTTAAGAAGAACTCAGTGTGGTTTCACTGCAGAGGAACAGTGACACAGAAAATGGTGTTTAACAAGGAACATGTGCTCCCCCTACACTCAACCTTCCAGACCATGGAGACAGGAGTGAATATAAAAGCTACAAGACACATTTTCACTCAGTATCCTCATTCACCTGAAGGTTTTAAACCAAAAAGAAAGAAAAAAAATTTGAGCCAGGTTGAATAATCTAGGAATCTCTTTTAAAACAAACCTGCAACACAATATTATGGACATTTCATATGTTGGTCTTACCAAGTCCAGTTACAGTGATTTTGGCCTGGGTTTGGATCCTACCAAAGTGGTTTTGTGCCTCACAGACATACACTGCCTCATCCTCTACCCAAAGATCTGACAAAAACAAGAAACGGTAACGTAAACAGTGTATTTTATGTAAGCTATATGTCCACAGCTGACTGATAAACTTACTAATAATATGCAGATCTCCCTTCCTCTGTGATATGCTGCCATGTAAGCGTGGCCTGTTGAAAAGAGTGGAGCCGTCCTCTCTCCGCCAGGTGACCTGAGGCTCAGGGTATCCGTGGGCATGACAGGGCAGGGTCACGTTGGAGCCAATGTCCACCGCCACATCTGATGGCTCTTGGGTGAACTTAGGTGCAGCTAGAGGGGTCAAGGTAAAAGATGAGCATTGATAGTAATAAAGTGCAAACAAAGATCTATAGAAAAACAGATAAGGGTTAATGTGAGTCGGCAAAAGAACACATTTGATGGGATTATTATAATAAAATGTTTAGGACACCGCTGGGAGTACACATCTTATAAAACAACTATCAACTATTAGAGACATTAGTGTATTCTTGGACAGAAATTTTAGAATAATGAATGCAGAAAGCTTCTAATTACACACATTAATGTGCAAAAGGTTTAGACTAGAAAAAAATACTTTTACAGTTTGAATAAATAAATAAATGCAACAGAAGTGATTATTAATTTTAACAAAATTTGAAGTGCTTGAAAGAGAGATCTGTGATCTCATTGGGATTTGCCTGGTTAAATAAAGGTTGAAGTGAAACTCACCTCCAACACCAAGGGAGATCCTGCCTGACGAGGTGCCGGCAGCATTAACAGCCACACAGGTATAATCTCCAGCATCACCAATCTGGGTTTGCTTTATGGTAAGAGTTCCTCCCATTGTGTCCACCTCCAGGAGGGACGAGGAATGGAGCTGTGTGTTACCTAATAATTAAAGCATTTATATGGTTTTATTAAAATATGTTTCTCTTTTTTGCAGTTATTTTCTTGTGACTGTGAAAGGCCTTCTTTCAGCTTGTAAACTGTTACCTTTGTACCACCTGATCTCTGGCTGAGGGACCCCAGATGCCGAACAGGACATCACTGTGGATTCTCCGATGTTTGTGAGAATCTCACTTGATGCTACCTTTACCACAGGGGATTCTAGGAGTCAATAAAAGGTAAAAGATTGTCAAAAGATCAACACAACAAAGGGATTAAAGGATAACACTAATGCACGTGGTGGGATTTTTGTAATTCTTACCGAGGTAGGTGAGGATGGAGCTCATTGAGTCAGTACCCGCCTGGTTGCTGGCCAAGCAGCCGTACACTCCTCTGTCCTTCTTCTTCATGTTTCTTATAAACAGAGTGCCATCGGGAGCCATCCTGTGTCTAAAATTACAAACAAAATACACAATTCAGCTTTCTTCTTTATGCTTATTGAGTTTTTATTTAACGGAGGCAGGGAAGAGTAGCTATGGATTACGGGTCTCAAAATGATTTCAATTATCATAGAGTCCACATTTCAGTCTTTTCTATGCATTAAAAGAATTAGTGTAAAACAAAGAAATTAAAAATTTCTTAACAAAAAATTCAATTTTGTTATTAAATACTACAATTTACAACTTCAGGATGCACATGGTGACATCAAATAGTCAACCAATAGTCAAATAGAAAGTTTTTGCTTTCATGAACCTAAATTAAGAAAAATAATTCAGTCAAAAAGTAATTTATCCACCTGTTGGAGGCTGTGATGAACATGTCATTGTGGGTCCAAACCAGGCGGGGCGGAGGGTAGCCGATGGCTGAACACCGGATCCTCACGTCATCTCCTGTCATGAAGGTCTGATTCTGTGGCTCCACTGACACCCTGGGAACCTCTGAAGCAAAAGAGGGATCACAAAAAATAATCTTCTAACTAGTCTTCAGATTAATCAGGTACCATCTAATTAAGCTGATAAAAGTCAGGTCAGTTATCACACTGCATCAGTACATAATTTATGTTGTGAAATAAAATCAAAGTTATGAACTGAAACTTTGAAGCTGACCAGAGCTTTGAGAAAGATCAGGAAAATAGGAAGATGAACGTTTTTTTTCCTCTGAATAAATTTAGTTCCAGTTACAAGCTGGAACAGAGACAAAAATCTTTTCACCAGGAGCCATGTCTGCTGCAACAACTAACGTTGTTTCACAGCATGTATTTCACCCCTCTTTCCTCTTTATTACTAAAACAGAAAAGCCTGTGGAATCCAGAGAATCTTTAAGTTGATTCATGATGGGTAACCTGTCTTTGTAAAGGTGTGTTTTCTGCATTATGGTCCACTGTCAGAATCATCCACAGTGTTTCTGATCTGTCCAGGATGTAGAAAATTCAATGTGAAAGTCACATTTCCGATCCCTGTCCATCAAACATGCTCAAGAGGATTTTTTTTTCTTTGGCCATTTTTATTTATTTTATTCATTTATAAAGGGAATGTCATGAAGGTCACTAAAACACAGGGTCTCTTTGTCAAGAAAGACCTATTTTAAGTGAAAGTACAAGAATGTATTTATACGCAAACAAAGTAAATAGAGTTTATTCTGCAGTTGAATAAAAGTATAACATGAAACTGACCAGATACTAAAAACAGATATGAGTTTTCAAAGATGCACTTCCTATTGACCTTTAGATAAGTTTAAAATCATTTAATGGAAATAAGTTGGACAGTTTCAAGTCTTGTAGCTTATTCCAAGAAGGAGGAGTGGGAGAATCCCTTTTTTCCAAAGACAGTCAAAGATCAGGGTAACAGAGTCAGCTCAACAATAAACAGCTGTGTCACCAGCATAAAGATGAAAAGATGCATCAGTAATTTTCTGTCCCACATTATTAAGCGAAGAGGGCAGGTCCTAAGACAAAGCCTTGCTGCACACCTTTAGTGATATTTAGATAACTGGAAGATAAACCATTGAAGCTTCTGCCTCAAACCAGAAAAATGATTAGAAATCCAACTAACAGCTTGAAACAGCCTTCTTTTTCTTATCAGGAGGTTATCCTGGCCTTAGCTGGGAGGGACACCTCTAAGATCAGAGACACATTCTTCTAGCCTGACTCTGCAGGCTAAAAGCTTGTATTTAAACTCCACTCATTACCTTCTGCATTTCTCCTCTTTTGTCCCAGACTCATCTATCTTCACTCCCTCTCAAGCAGCATCATCTTCGTGTCTCAATTTCCCTCCGTAACCTTTTTGCTTTTTGCTCCTCTTCCTGTTTCTGTCATCTCATTCCATACTCTAATGCTATTTGTCTGGATAAGTCAGAAAATGTTGTTTACATACCGAAACAATTAGCATTTGTCAAGAAAATGACACTAAAACTGTCAGTCTAATTTCTGCTCTTTATTCTTCTGTTGACTGCCAATCAATAAGACCATACATCACATTTACCAGCATGTCACAGCTGATAAAACCTTCTGCCCCATCCTGCTCTTAACTAAACTTTTCACTTGGTTTTTTTACTCTGCATGCCTCAATATTTATGATCCTCGGCAATTAAAACAAAACTAGCATTACTGCATAAGAAATAATAACACCAAAATTAAAAATAAACAAAAAAAGATTTCTGACAATTACCCTATGAATTCAGAAAGACTCAACAATGTTACGTCCAAGTTGCCTAAGATGCCAGCTGACCTGACTTACTTCAGGATGAGGCTGATCACTTGGCACTGACTGAGGAGGTAATTAGAAAATGTCTGGGGTCTAAAAACAGCTGCTTCAAACAGGAATAAGATGAGGCAAATATTTAAAGACGCTGGAGGAAACTGGTCAAATTAAAACCAGAAGAAAAAAAAAAGTGTTTCTTTTTAAATTTTAAAATAGAAAACATGTTTTTGTATCCTTTGAAAGCCTAAAACCTTGAGAAAGGAGGACACACTGGGGAGTTTCGGCTTCAGTAAAAAGCATGTGGATTTTAAATTAACTTCTTCTGAGACTTTTGGTTGCACACTAAAGTAAATACAAGATGTTCTTTTTAAAAAGATTGGATCAAGTAAAACAAAGTTATTCACTTCTTTAAACCTTATACTTTATCTCCTCAGTTAGTTCTGTGAATGCTGAGTCAGCAGAATCAGCATTTACAGAAAGTACAACTTTTATAGTTCAGAAAGTGCAATTTCTGTTGTTCTGACTGAGATCACCTGCTAATGGTGAGTTATAGCAGCCCAACATGTTTTGTGATAATTTATAATTTGTGCAACAAAAAAACAAACAAAACCCCTTCAAGTTCCTGATTTAGTGTCAGAGAAATATCAGAAGGATAAGAAGTGTTTTCCAGAAACAAAGAACTCTACCTAAGTGCTGCCTGAGAGTCAAGCATAAATATTTTTCACACATTTCATGAACCATTAGTGTGAGTTATAGGGAGTAAGGGAGGGAAAGAGGAAGGGGCGCTTGGTGCAGAGTCATATATCTAATAAAGCGGTAGTGTTTGCTCAGATTATTGTTCCTCCCTCAGCGTAAATCACAGAAAAGAAACAAAGTTATGCACACATGCAAGCACATTCAGCACACACCATAAATAAAACTCAAACACAGGAAGAGAGAAAACAGGTGGAGATGCACACACGAGTCCTGGTTTTTAAAGCTTAACATAATCAGGCTCATATTAAAAACACAATATTATAAATTAAACTTCATCACCTTGCACTGTGAGGTAGAGCCGCTCTGCAGTTACGCCTCCTTCGTTTGCAGCGATGCACTCATACCAGCCGGCATGATCGAGGGTTACACCTGACACCTGTAGTGAAAGGTTGGTCAGGATGTTCACCCGTGGGTCCAGGCGAGCATCCAGGCCTCCTCGCAGCCAGGTGAGGTTGAAGGTGACGGTGCTAACAACGTGGCAGGTGAGGACAGCGTGGGACCCAGGGGAGACGGTGACGTTCCCTTCAACTGTGATCGCTGGAGGAGGCTCTGCAGACACACAGGAAATGTTACCGCTGTTTCTTTCTTTGTGCTAAACCAGAGCTAAGCAGGAAAAAAAAAAGAAAGAAAAACTAAGAAAGTGAAGATGAGCGGAGAAGAGTTTGGCTCTGATAAAGAAAGGATTCTGGGGGCTTCAGCGTAGCTCTGGGATTAGGATGATACAAATGTGGCAGCTGTGATTATATATTTAAACAGTGTGAGAATGTATTTATGTGTGAAAAAAATTATTGGTCCATTCATTTTGGTAATTTTACAAGAAACACAAGCATTAACTAAGAAGGATTATTTAATCTATTTTTAGAAAAGAGACAACAGAAAGGCAATAATTAGACTATGAAAATTAAAAACAAACTCTATCTGGACTCCTGCAATCCCTGCCCTGTTTATACTCTTTCTATTTTTTAACCCTCTACCTTCTTCCTTTTTACTTAGCATTCATCAAGTTGAAACTCCAGTGGATTACATACAAAAAGCAGAAATTTTGTTGGAAAGCAACCGCATTCAGACTTGTGTGGCATTGATTCTCACAAATCATTGCAGAAAAAGGTTCTGACTGGGAAATTAATGCTCCATTGATCATAATGGAGCATGTAAAATACAATTTAAGCCAGAGATGAGTATGAAAGTAGAAAAAAAATTTCCTCTGGTTTTGGCTTTAATCACAATTTTGACAACAAAGTGACACCAAAATTACAAAGCGTGCAATTTATTACTTCAGTAATGTTTCTGTGTGAGACAGACTGTAGCTGGGAGCTTATTTATACAGAAAAAAAATCTGTACTGTTTCAAACCTAAGAAAGGCTTTTACTTATTATACTACCTTGCACCATTTTTACTCACGACAGAATCACTGAGAGGCACAAACTGAAGTTGTGTAAAGTGAAATAAATATATAATCTTTTTGCAGTTTCTCTGCATGAGAGCTACAGCGAAATAAGTCAGATCTGATAAAGCTCATCCTGTTTTGTTAGTTACTTTGATTCTAACCATCTGTTCATTTTTGGATGTTTTAGCATGATGTAAATCTTTTGAGCATGACATAAGTTTATTCTCTCTGCGTATGTTTGTGTATTTATGTGACAACCCTCTAAATGTTATCTAAACATGATACAGAACATTAAATATAATAATGCTTTAATCTGCTCAGCGCTTTGCCAGAAAACCCAAAACAGTTGGATAATTCTTGTCAGCGTTAAGTAATATGTCTAACTTCAGCTCATTGAAGATAATAATGGAGAAAAGCTCACCATGGACAGTTAAATAAACATAAATTAAAGTCTTTCAGGAAACTGTCTCTGGAGTCTAATATCTTATAATAATGTGTTAATAAATCACTTTGTCTCTTATTAAGAGATTTCTTACACTAAAATCTTAAACCAGATGCAATAGAAGAGATTTTTTAAACTGTTCACCACACTTTCAGTTTGTATCACATATATGTTTTATATATATTGTATATATTTTAATAAAGAGTCTCGGGGCGTCTGCTCACCTGACACATCCAGAAAAGTGCGACCTCGTCCCGTTCCAGCGCTGCTAATGGCGATGCATTCGTAGTAGCCTTCGTCCTTCAGAGTTACCTGGTCGATTTCCCATGATGCACTATCAGACTCACTGGAATCAAAAGAGTCAAAAATGAGAATGCATTTATGGTGTATTTATAAATTCATTCGCATTCGGTCTGCTGTCTGCTAAAAACTTTTTCTTGGACCTGATAAAAATCCAGCTGAAAACAATCGTATTAAAAATGAGCAAGCGTATCATTTTTACCTGCTGTATAATATCAAACAAACAAACATGGCCTTTGTTTAGTTAATTATTCTAATGTTTCTGTAACAGATTTTTCTTTTTGAATGAGAGAAACCTAAACCTAAAGTTTTAGTAAAAATCAATTATAAAGAATGACATTTTGAACAATGTTTCAACTCTTTGGTAATCCCTAAACTGAGCCATCCACTCCTTCACAGTCATCCTCACCTGAAGAGTTGGTCCACCCCAAGTCGCCTTCCATCTCTGCTGAACCGCAGAGTAAAGGGTATCAAACTCTCTACCTGGCATCTGACAGCCCCTCTCTGGAGGTAGTAACCATTAGTAGTGCCTGGCATTATCACTTTAGGTGCAGCTAAAAGGAAGACAACGTAAAAAGAACAAAAGTTACTCAATCTTTCATAACAAATAGCAAATAATCAACCATCTTTATCACTCACTTGGTATAATACTGGAGAAAGAAACACTGGAGACTCTCTGGAATACGTAACCATCCTGATCATATCCTGTAACCCGCAGAAAGAAAGCCTCGTTGGGTGGGATGAACTCTGTGATGTTCCAGAGGTTGTACGGCCGACGCTCAGGGTAGTACCGGATGGGCAGAGTTTTGATAACCTCGCCTGTGATTGCGAGGAGCTCGAGCCTGTCGGGCCGAGCAGGAGGGGAAAGTCCAGTGGTGTTCAGAAGGATGTGAGTAGGAATACCTGGGAAATGGAGATTAGTAGTTCTTATTTACTTGCCCAAAAGAAAATAGGTGTGATGTTGTTTTTATACAGACAGGGAAAGGTGGATTTTACTCACCTTGAACTGGTCTGCTAGATGTCATTTTAAAATCTAGGGTGGGTTTTCTGGAAAACCCAGCTCGGAAGTCAATGGTGCTGAGGCCAGAGATTCGGATGGAGTGCCTTCCTTCACTAGACGTCTGCAGCAAAAGCAGCAAAACTATTGTTCATATATCTTTTTATTTATTACTTTTATGTCTAATAAAGTGATCAGGAATTCTGTCTTCTAGTTTTCCACTACACTGTCAGGTAATTGAACATGCTGTCAGACCTCCAAAAAGTTAAAGAATAACCTTTATTATTTTTTTATAGTTATATAAAAAGTATAAAATTTTTGTTCTGAAACATCTTTTCCAAAATCTCAGCTTGATACCACATGGTGATAAGTCTAGTGGGAAAAAAAGAGTAGTTAAGACATCAAAAGTAGCGGTGAGGGCTCTAATGACAGACAGAGTTTTAGGACTGTTGTGTTGCAGCCTTTTGTACATCCACATGTGCAGACAAGTCACCGTCATAAGTAAGTCCCTGTTTACTGTCAAATAACTCACACCTGAGCTTATAAAACATCCACAATTTAGAGATGACCCATTTGCTCTGATGCTCATACTTCACTTTAACACAACCACTATAATCAGAGAGGATAATGGGCTTCATCATGCGGAGGCCTTTTGAAGCTCTGCAGAGATAGAGACGGAGTAATTACTCTGAAGTATAGGTTCGTGAGAGATGAAAACTCCTGATCTTTTAAAACATCTTGATAGTTTTGCAGTGCAGAAAAAGGCATGCAGAACTGAACTGTCATTTACTGTAGAATTGCCTTAAATGAGAGAGAATGAGGGGATTCTCTGTATTTCACAACAGTTTAGTTTTGCCGAACGTAATCATAGCGTACAAGAGACTGCCGTGAAGTTAGAAAAAGAAAGGATTTATTATGTATCTATTTATTTAGAACTTGCTTCTATCCTTATCAACTTTTGTGTTGTTTAGCATGAGACTGGTTTTGTGTTATGTATTTTTATGTATTTTATGAATTTATGGTTTTGTTATTTTAGGTTTTTCTTAGTTTTGTTTGCTTGTTTTGCTTCATAGTAGGTATTTCTGTTGTATTTTCTTTATTTTTTCTTTATTTCTGTTTCCTGATTTGCTTCTGTCTTGTTTCAGCTCTGGCCCTAATTTGTTAATCATCCCATCTGTTTTATATGAACTCATTTGCTCCTCAGGGCTTTCAGGTATTTCTTACCAGGTCATAGTTGAAGCTCTGTGCTTCCTCTATAGCTGACCTGTTTGTTTGTTTGTTGGGCATGACCAGTTTTTCATTAATTTGTATTTATTATCATTGTGGTTTTTATACCTGGACTTTATCCTCAGATGTTTTCTGTCAGAAGAAAGCCCCCATGCAGGTATCAAAATACAGCTTTAACATTCTTGAGATGGGTCAAGACGCCAGTGACGACTAAATGAGGGGGAAAATATGCCACACTTTTCTTTTTTTTAATGTGCACCCCTGCAACTCACTCAAGGAATTTGAGACACTTTGGAGACTTTTGCCAACTAGTTGCAGCTCAGTGAGCTAGTGGCTTTAGAAAGGGAGTACTGAGATATTAATGCTTTTCATCCTTTTTTTCTTTCTTTTAGATGAGTCAAATTTCTGACACAAAACACAGATATGTAAAAGGAAGTGAAACTGTCCCAATACAGGGCTACAAAGAATACACAAGCCAGTGATGACCCATCAACAAACATCTCTGGTAAATCTGCTTGTCATTTTCCAACATCTGGTTTTGACAGAACAGACAGTTAAGAGTGATTTGTTTGGTATTTCACTGACAGCATGTTGCCAACTGTTTCAACGTAGCAGCTTGTGTTGAAAACAGTTGCCTTGAACCTTATTTATTTTTATCTAATGTGGTTGTCGTAAAAAAATACCTCTCAGAGCACAAATGTGTACTTTCGATCATGTTTTGGTTGCTGAAAGATGCTCATACAAGAGAGCGTGTTTGTTAAACTGATTACACAATACTGTACTTCAACATGCATTTATATCACCACAGCTATTAAACTCATAAACCCTCCTCAAAGTCAGAGCTCCCTCTGAGAATACCAGTTTTGATTTCTAGACAACATATTACTAAACTTTCTGCAGCAGAAACTTTCTGCAAATATCTTAGCTCTGGGAATTGTTAGAAGCACATCATTTTACACACATGTCCAGGTAGGCAATGACTTGTTTACCTTGATAGACCACATCCCTGGCTGTGGATCCTTGATGTTGACAACTTTGGCAGAGTTGGGAATGTGCAAAAGTTCAGTCAGGCCCTCATTCTTCCCCACAAACTTTCCTGGAGGCCAAGAAAAAGATACTGACCGTTATTTACCTTTTCTGCAGCTTTCATCAATAGAAATATGCACTGCTGCAAGATTCAAGATATGCTGTACAGATTAGTGAAGATAATGTAAGTTAAAAAACATGTGTAGGGTGTATGGAACACAGATGTTGGAATCTGACATATGATAGAGAGAAAAAAGGAATTGCTTTTTGATTTACTCAAACTGTTTTGTGTTCTGTACCGATTCCTCAGTGTTTGAAAATCAGCTTATTTGCTTCAGTTATAAGCGTTTGGTACAAAGTATCTGTATCATACTAGTAAAATGTTAAAACTCAGGACTAGTTTGCTATTTGAAAAAAAAAATCTGTGAAATTCTTTAAACATATTTGCAGTATCATCATCATACCCTGCGGGTCTTTTATCTCAATTTTAGGTGCTGGGCCGCTGAGAGCCACGGTAACTTCCTTAAGGCTGGGGTCAAAGGACATCTGCCAAGTGTTGCTGATTTGACTGAAATGATCTGTGGACAGCAGGTTGACCTTTGAGGACTGCACCGCCTCTTCTACCCATTTAAGAACCTGTAACAAAAGAAGAGATAAAAAGGTGCAGATAAGTTTAGAATTTACATTTCTGTTTGAAGCTCTAACTATAATTAAATGCATAATATTCTTGAAGTTCACACACTGATTTTGAAAGAAAAATAATCCCTTGAATAACATAATGGCTAAAACACATATGTGCTCCCCCAGCTGCATGTAAGATCATCCACTAAATGTGTGAAAGCTTTTTCATCTGGAAATTTCAAACATTCCCTGCATGCTCTGCCTCGTATTTCCTCCTCATCCTATCCGGAGTTCAAACACTTCTGTACAAGATCCACATGTGAAAAAACAAGCATAAACAGACTGTTTTCAAACAATGTGAAAGAGCCGACATTTGAAATTACTATGAATCCTAAAACCTGAAGAGAAAGAGATGAAGAGATCAATAACAGAAGTGCAGTGATGTAGTCATAGTCCACAAATCTCTTACCTCATTGACCTGTTTCTTGTCCAGATGGAAGACTTGTCCAGAGCTTGTAGAGGCAATCTCCTCATAAACCTTGTAACCAACGTGATTCCTGTCATCGCAGTCGCCCGTCAACACAAACACCACCTGAATACATGCAGAAACAGTCATGGAAATGGGCCCTCTTTGATCCTAAACCTAAAGAAATTACAGATTAGATAATGTGAGCTGCAGAAACCTGTGACTGTTTCTGCTGGATGAGCTGCAGGACTTCATGGGCCAGCTTGTAATCTTTGGAACGGGCGTCTGTGAAGACGTAAATAAAGGATCCTGGCAAGGAGATCTCCAAAGCAATTTTAATGGCACCAATGCTCATCTCTGGACAGTCACCACCTCCCTACAAGGGAAAAAGAATATCATAAAGAACATCACCCAGAAGTTTTTTGTGACTTTGCAAATAAGGTTATTGTAAATTGGTTGAAAACTAGTTCTATGAAAAAATGTTTTCATCAAAAATGCTTCTGTAATTCTGTAACTGTATCAATGCTATGATGCATTCACTGACTCTAGTACCACTGGGAGAAAAGAACCCCAACATCACAATAAAACCTCCATCAAACACAAGCACCATTTAAAGCGCTCTACTTTGGCTTCTTCAGATCAAAAAACATGTCAAAAACAATACCAGTGGTAGCAGGCTTCTCTTATTGAGTTGTTTTTGATTTATTGTATGAATGCTGATTCAGCACTCAAACAATTATTGTTTTTTTTCAGACATTTTTGTAATCTAACTACTTCTGCATAGTTTCTGCTATTTTTGCCATTCATAAATCCAATCATTCAGCTTATTCAGGAGATGGATACTACGACATTTGGTTTTTGCAGCTTTTATACTTGTATAAATGTTATATTTAACTTTATTTACAAATGTTTTTGCCATAAAAATACATTAAGATTTTTCTAATTCCTTCAAAAATGTAGCTCTTTTTGAAATGTGCTTGAGAATATTTGCTTTATTTTGGTCTTCTTTTAGTTTTTAGCTGGACTTTTGCTACATTACCTTTTAGCCAACCTTTTGATACTTTTAGATTTTAGCTACCCTGTTGCTACTTATAACTAGCTGCTATTTTAGCTCTTGGAGTTTTGTTACTCTTAGTCATTTGTTAGCCTTTTTCTTTCTGCTTTCGGTTAACCTTTTGATACCTTTAACTTCTCGCTTTGCTTTTTTTGGTTAGTGTTCTGCTTCTTTTAACTTAAACAACTCAGTTTCAGCTTCTTCAGCAAATTCATTCAGCTTTCTCTTGGTTTTAGTTTATTTTTCTTTTGAATGAAAAACCTAGAATAAGTTGCATTTGAGAGATTTACAAACCAGTAAAAATGCTTTACAATAACGAAAAGCAGCCCAAATATCACATCCTGTCTACTGATAGAAATAAATCCTACAGATCTATAACAGCTACTAAACTAGTGGTCTTAAAAATATTGCGCAAGAAAGTTGTAAAAATGTAATACTTTTCCAACCTCATGAGGAAGAACAACAAACAGAAAAAGGTGTGAGAACATAAATATTAAATCTTTGTCTTGTTTGTGCGTTCAGAGACAAATATGCTGTGCCTCTAATAAACACACGTCCATCTGTCTGATTTCAGCAGCTCACCAGGACCCATTGTCCCCAGGAACAACATCTGGAATGGAGTGACCCATGATTCTAGTTTGGGGGCTGAAGTGGAAGTGAATAGACAGGAATCCTCCATCTATCCTAGCTTCCCTCTGGCAACTGGCTCTCCCCCATTTTCTTTGTGTTCCCAGTGTGAAACCTTTTAACACCACATGTGCACAGTTATTCTTCAAAACACCAAGCACTCGAGAACAAAACTCTGACCGAAGATTTACAATTTTAATAAAAACGGTAAAATCTAAAAGCTATTTTTTTTCCATGTTCTTTGGCCAAAATCTCATCAGGAGATGTGCAGGTGAGGAGGTGAAGGGAGGAAAAACAGACTGAAGCTGCAAGTGAGAGCAAAATGAATTATTTCTATGCTGCACACAATAACCTCATGATAAGTATGCAGGTCACATGCCAAAGTCTTTCCTCAAAGAATCTTTGAATTGTCTCTGACTGTCCTACTGTCAAGTAAATGGATTTGTTCTTTGTTCAAATCAAACACAATAATTTCCAGGGCTTTTTAAGCCTCTCGTGGCCTTCAGGTCAAACTGACCCAAAGTTACAAAGACGTCTCTACCTCTCTTTGTCTCTCTTTTGATGGCTGCAGGACAGTTAAACTTAGCAAAAAAGTGGTCCTGTTTAACTAAATAAGTTGTTTGTGCATTTGTTTGTCGAGCTGCATGAATAAGGTCTGTCACTTTCTGATTAATTTCTGTTAGACTTCCTAAAAGACTTTATATCATCCAGTCACTGATGTCATTTTCTAACAGCTCACAGATTGTCCAGCCCAGATGTCTGGTATGAATGACCACAGCCTGCTGCTGCTTTTATCAGGACCAGATGACCTGAGCGTCCTGACTACAGCCGATGCTCTGAACCCACCTGAACGTACAAGTCTCTCAGCTCCTGCTGGAACTTCTTTGGGTCTGTTGTGATTGTTACAGGTCCAATCTCTGCAAGGAAACAGCACAAGAGGAGTGTGATCAAAAGTCTGCATTAGCTGCGTAACTGAAAGCATTTTAGAAATCCCTACTTTCTGCCCCTGAGCAAAATATTAGTTTTGGCAAATGCCAACAGGATGTCCAGATTAAAACGTCAAAGTATGAAATGCAGTGAGGAAAAACTTTACAGGAAAAAAGATATATTTGACTAACAGGAAAAAAAGGAAGAAGTATTTGTGCAGAAGATAAATACTAATAAAATGAATGATAGAAGGAGATCAAAACAAGGGATGTAAAAAAATAAAACAGATTAGACATTGATTTATACTTTAGTTAAAATAATAACAATATCATCTACAAACGGTGGATAATAATTACCTTAATTACCTAGAAGTATATACTTTTTACATAAAATAAACCACAAGTTATGTGTACAACTCTTCAGATAATTGTAAAAAATAAAGGTTTCAAATGTCTTGTCTGACCAGCCAATTAAATCTCAAACATAAAAGACATAAAAAACTATGAAATATTAACATTTAAGAAGTTGGACCTGATGTTTACAATTTTATCCCCAAATTAGTTCAAGCAATTGTTTTCAATTTTTATTTTTTTAATACTAATCTCTGCAGTGAAAAATCCTTCCTGCCATTTCTTGTGTAATTTGCTGCATTAGAAAGACAGTTTTTTTGGTTTACACATGTTTGACAGTGTCTTTATAGGTCCTGTGGGGACACTGAGCCCACTGCATGTCCAGTAGCCAATGGGCAAGAGGTGAAGTACACCCTGGACAGGTTATTAATATATTACAGAGTCAAACATGAAAGTCACACACACTCACACACCCAGGGTTAGTTTATCCCTAATCAAACAGCAAACAAGCAAGGTGAGAAGAAATAAAAAACATGTAGAAGATCCAAATATGCAAAGGAAGAACGTGCAACGGGCCCAGATAAGTTCTGAACCACACACAATAATCGTAAACTCCATCTAACCATGCAGTCCAATAACAATGCTTGTGTTCTGTTTCCCCGCTGACTCTATTTGTTAATGAGCTGCTAAAACTGCACTCAAGCCCAATCTTCAGACTTCAGCTCCTGCAGCTGTGCGGTGGGATAGGATTTAAAAAAGAAGAACACACACAGTGCAGCTCTGCACATGCAAGCAAACTGAAAGAGTGGAAAACAAGAGTTCCCTTGTTGAAGAAAGGGCAAATTACAAGAATCCCTGACTCCTGAGAAAGGTTATAGTTTTAAAACAATCCTCAGATCGGCCTGAAGGCCAAAGGATACATAAGAAAAAATTATTTTATGTCAAAGTTCAAACTCTATGGTTAATTTATTCTTACACAACATGAAGTATTAGAATTATTATACTGTCTATTAAAAGCTTCCTTTATATTATAAGTGCTTCTCTCTTCTTTTTTTTTAAATTACCTTGCATAAAGAACCAAATCATCTTTTTCCAAATGACCCAGATTCTGGTATAACTGCAACTCATCAAGTCGGAGTTAAAGAACATTGGTGAAGATCAGAGAGACTTTCAAAAACTAACATGGAAATGAATCCCGATGCTCTGGACGGAACAGGTTTGGAGCCAAACTTTTCAGAGACGGAAAAGTTGACATGTCTTTCCTTCAGGGAGAACTTCCCATGGCTGCAGTAATGATTCTTTAGGACCACAGCCGCTCTCTCTTCTTCACCAGCAGTGTGGAAAACCACAGCTAATACTCCTGACCTCTAAACAGCACGAGATGTAATAAATCTCTTCAAAACCTACAAGTGTAATAATCTCTGACTCTGACATATTAAAATAACTGCTGTTTGTCATTACATTTGTCATTGCACTTTTTGGTTTATTTAACCTTGTACATCCTAACCATTATTTATCTTCATGTCCAAAAAGACTAAAACATCACACCAAACTGCAACAAATTTTCACACCTTAGTCACGCACATTTATTTAAAAGTGAGGATTTGAGCAGGATTCATTCAGGATTTATAGAGATGATCTCATGGATAAAAAATCACCAGGTTTTATTTTAAAAGAGCGGTGTCTTTGTGTGGCAAAAACAAAAACTGAAGACTGAAAACCACAAACTAAACACAATCAGGATCTGTATTGCATATTAATCTTGAGGTGGAGCAAGTTGTTAACATGAGAGAAGTAAAACCAAACAATCAAACGTAACAAAGGCATTCTGTAGCATTCATCTGTAAAGTTTGCTCCTGAATGCAGACTTAAACACTAACAGAACATCTAACGAGTCGGGCAAACATCCAAACTCAGTTTCACCTCCTCTGACATTCTGGATTGAAGTAATTTGGTGAGAATCATTTGCAGTGAGCACAACATCAGCAGTCAGGAATTTCAAGGCCAAATCATGGGAAATTCACATCACTTCTGACTTATTGAGTTCAAGAATTTTTACAATAAAAAAAAGAGTTTCACAAGCTACTGCTTCACATCCAATACGCAGAAGCATTGTCTTTACCTATAATTTGTTACAGACACTTCTTCAAAGTTATGACCATGATGCAATCTGAGCATTCGGAAAAGTTTTACGCTCCTTGAGGGCGGGTTCAAAAGGCTGTGGCTGGAATTCAATTTACAGCCACAATTTTTTTTTTTCAGGTTTGAAGGTAAATGCATAAAAAAGCCAATAAAGACAGCCCTAAAAAAGTCAAGCTGAGCCAACAAAATATACCGTAGCTTAAAGGCAAACAGCTCACAGCTTCATATATTTATGCCAACATGTGGACTGCGAACTTAACACTCTTTTTGTAGAACTTTATTTATTCAAACAGGCTTTCTTTTTGGAGACTGCTCTAAAACGGCTTTTACTAAATTAAATGCCTACACAGAATTCAGAGTATTCATTACAGCTGGGTCCTGGAAGTTGTGTGATGATGCTGAAACTAAACATCTTATGTTTCTGAATGTGTTCAATGTGTTGCTGTAAAAGGATTTGGATTTTTAACACTTTTCTACAATAGGTTTAACAGTTAAACAATAAATGGGTAAGGCAGAAATATTACGCCTGGATGGGCTGACGTGTCTCAAAATACAACGTTAGAGGCTGACGTGGTTATGAGTTACACATCCTACTATTTATAATTTACAGTCACCGTGATGTCATGTGGTTGCTGACCTACACAAAAAACAACCATGTTGCATGCACTGTATCACTAAGTGTTCCAGACGCATGGATAAAAATACCCTTTAAATGTTACTGTCAAGACTGGATTTATTCATTACTGGTTGGGAGAGTCTAAAATGTATACACTCTGTTTAAAAAACACAAAAATATAAACAGTCATAAAGCTTTGCATTATTTTTAGCCAATATTATGCAAGTATTAGTCATTAAATAAAAAAAAAGCTAAATAAAAGGCTTTATCCTACAGATTCGATGCAGCAGGTCCAGCTTTTACCAGCAGCAGAGGCTGTGAAGAGTTTTCTGTCGGTCTGCTCAGAATGAGGGCAGCTGTCATCTTGACAGACAGCTATGGGGTATAATTCACCTAATCAACACCGCTGAGAAAACACATGTGAAACAGCACACGGTCCAATTACAGCGTGTCACTGAGGAAAGAGTCCAACAATAAACATGTTTCCAGACACATGAGGTGTTGTTGGGGATGCAAATGCATGTATAAACACAAGCACTTTAAAATCTGGAGAATTAAAAAACAACACAATTTAAATGTAATTATTTATTGTGAACATTTTGTTTAAATATGTCTTTTTTTCTCATTCTTCTTTAAAACACTTAACTGAATCCCTAATTACATTTGCTCAAAATGGAGAGTTTCACCAAGACCTCTTTCATGACATCAGCCTGAAACATTTTTCCAAACAGGAAATTGCAACCGTGTGAAAGACGATTCCCAGCTTTAAACGAAGTGCATTTGTGACATTCTGAAAGGCATAGTGTTAAAGAAAGGACATGGTCAGTCTGATGGGATAATAATCTCTATTTATTGGAAATTAGATCTGATTATGTCTGGTGTTTATGTTGACAACCACGTTCTTGTTGCTCACTCACAAATCTGTTCTGTCAGGAAATTTAGCCTCAAAAGTCAAAGCACTATATTTTATATGATTATAGTTACAGATGGAACATAGATAGTTTTTGTTTTTTCTCATCTGTACCATATATTTTGCTCTTTTATTTATTAATGGTTCCATTGATAAAGATTTATTTTTGATTTATCCTGTTGTGCATCCTTGAGGCATCATATTTTACCCAAACATTTATATTATATATTTACGTTCAGTTTAAAATCACCAGTAAACATGCATGTTCGTTAAGGCACAAAAAGACCATGAAAATGCCACACATAAAGGCCAGAAGTGAGATTCAGACTGGGAACCATCTTTCTACAACGTTAATCATTATAGTATTGTTGTTCTTCCTCCTTCATGCATTCTAACTTTATTTATTTATTTTCTTAGGAAATTGCTTAAAGAATAACTAACCAAATGGAGCATTTAATTAGAATTCCCAGAAAAAAAACACCCATGAAATTGGTATAACACATTCCTTTTTATGCATTCGTAACCACTAGTATTATATATAACGTCTAGTATCATAGGTATAATTTATTTCTATTCGTAAAGCACTGTAATAACTAAACACAATATAAATTACAATTTTCTGAAATAAATTGCATCCTGTGAAATGCAGACACCTGCTTCTGCTTTCTGCCTCATCCCTCTGTGTTTTCATTGAACTGTTTGTGTCTGTTTTTATGGGTTTTTTTGGGGGTTTTTTAAACAATGCCTCACATTATCTTTTTCTTTTCCCAACTCCTCCGACTTGCCGTAGGTCTTCAAATTTGCGTGTTCTTACCCTGCCTGACTTCCCTAACGACAGAGGTTTGGCCCAAAGCAACAGAGCTGTCAGGAGGCCTTACTGCGAACTTGTGATGGAAACTTCTCACCACAAAGAGAAAGACCACCAAGTGGTTTAAACTCTGCTGGTTGCAGCTGTTCCCCACTTGTTTCTTCACAAGGTTGCATAACGCTGTGGAGCCCACAATAAACACAAAACCAAACGATATCTATTAGTGGCACTCATGACTTCAAATGATCACGAGCAGCCCTGCACACACGAGTGAAGCAAGATGCAATTAATTCACACACCACACATGGACATGTAATCCCTTACAGCTGCACAGCACGATGGAGAACATGTTTCAAAGACAGATGACAGATCTGGGCCCTCAAATAGTCACCAGAGTGACAGGATAAGTGATGCTAGAGGTGAAACGAAGGATAATACAACCTGAGATGAAGGTTTATTAAAATCTGTGCATGTAAATATACAGAAACGTTGGGTTAATGTGGGTTAGCTGTGCGGCCATTCAGGCAACAAACAAGCCTTTCAGTAAATAGTAATTTATGTTATGCCTGTTTAGGATTTTAAATGCATATGAATATATATAGATTTATGAATTATGTTTGTGCCTTCTTTTATATGAGAAAGATTGTCAAATAAACCAACACAATTAGTCATTTGAATCAGTTTTTTAAACCACATCTAATCAGGTAACTGTGTATTTTACATGTTCTGTTGTGAAATAGTCACAAACAGATTAGTATTATCTAAAAGTCATACATGCATGTATAATTTAACTTACTACTGCATATCTGTAAATATTCTGATGCTGTATAAAAACTTTCAGTGTTTTCCTGTTTATTTTGTTTGCATTTAGTGGGTTCCCTTTCATTATTGTTGCTGACAAATATCTGCACACAAGTTGGTTCTAATTTGAACCACAAGGTTAAATTTAAATAAAAGTGACGTGAATCACGGACTTTCTCCAAAGAAAACATCAAAGAAAAAGCTGAATGAGATCCATTTCAGTCTGTAATTAAGTGAAAGCCTACACTCTGTCTTAAAAGATGAAAACAAGCAAATATTGATGTGAGGAGTAGAAAAATGTAAATAAATAACTCGATGCATAAGAGAGTAGCATTTGGCAAAAATATACAAGTTAGTAGTTTGTACGTACATTGTATACAAACCTTTTCAACAAAGGTTTTGTTACAAGAAGATTTTATAAGTTTGAAGGCAGCTGGATTCTCAACAAATTCATGAGATCACAGGGAAAAATAAATACATTCTTGGTAGGCTTCAAATAAAACGTGTGGTTACGGCTCTGTTGAATGGAACTCAACACCAACTTTCAGAAACACATTACTCACAAAACTGCCTACTCGACGTAAAATGCAACATGGCCACTTCTAACAAAGACATAAGGTTGGTAACAAAGAGGATGTTAGAACGCCGAAGGTGGATACATGACGTCCCTCAGCAGATGTTTTATAGAGGCTGGGGGCAGAGAGCACTGACAGCCTGACCTTTAACCCTGCAGCTTGTATTTGTGAGTCCCTGAACAGTTGTCGGGTTCAGACACACTTTGTGATTCGGACTAGTTAAAACCCTTTAAATCTCCTACATCAGTAGTTTTGGATGAATTGTTTCAACTGCATTCGATCCCTTGCGTCGATTTTTAATCATTCTTTTGGCTCAGGCATATAAACGAGGCACCAGTAAAGCTTCCTTTCAAATAACAACTCAAAAGTTTCTCTGAGGGGAAATGGGTAAAAAGTAAAAATGTACCATAAAGACCATCGAAATATGAAATGACACAGAAATGACCAAATACAAAAAAGAAGCAACAGAACCTTTAACATGAACCAAATCTATTTCAAAATGATTTATTTGGCTTTTGAATGAAACTAGTTAGTTTGTTTATTTCAGTAAATAATGTGGCTGCTTTCAGTTAGGAGACATTGCTTACACTGTAAAAAAAGACATAACCAAATGTAAACTTGTGCTCCTGCTGTTGTAGCATCGTTAACATTTTACAAGGATATAATGTCTCGCCTGGTCTTTTTCAGGAAAATAAACCCCATAAAACAGGCCGAAACGAACAAAACCAACAACAATGTTTTATTTTAACTACTCTGAGGTAAGATAACAAGCTGTAAAAGTAAAACTGATACATTATCACCCTATAAAACTCTGTTCATGAATAATGTCTTCTTATAGCTTACATGAATAGAAAACTGAAGATGGATAAAAGATTGCTGCTGAATGAAAACATGACGGTCCAAGTCAAAAAATTCTTTTAAGAAATTATTAAAAGTATCTTTATAAAATTCTTTTACACTGTAAAAATAAAATGCATACATTAATGGTTTTGAGTGTTTCTAACCGAGAGATCAACGAGCCATGGGGATGCGTTTTGAGTGGTCAGTTTTTTAAATCATGGGCTTTTTTTATGTGCACAGTTTGCAAACATGTACACTAGGTCATGCATATTATTTCACTGCTCACCTCGTCCCACATCGTACCTAACTTACTTTATGATTTAATCTACCGGAGTACATAAAGATAGGTAAATTTGGACCAGCTTTTCTTTTAATGATCATCATTGGTCTGGTTTTTAGACCTTAGCTTTGAATGTTTTCTGTAGAAATACAACTCTAGCCATCTAAAACTTATGGAAACTAAACTGAGACGAGGTCAAGACTCCTGCAACAACTCTATTAACAACTAACTATTCTGAGAGAAAATTTGTTGCACAATTGTTTTTAACATGTTCAAAATTCAAGCGACTGCTGGGGATAGGCACCAGCTCCCCGCGGAGAAGCGGGTAAAGAAAATGAATGGATGGATGGAAAATTCAAGCGACAAGGCTGCAAGCCTCTGCCACTCATGCTCAGGAAATTAAAACTCCTTGCAAACATTTGGAAACATTTTGGAGAGTTCTTTGGGAATGCTGTTCATGAGCAGTCGCAGCTCAGTGAGATATGAGGTTTTTTTAAGGCTGGAATAAAAAAGTCACCTTCTTTTATTATTTAACTTTCAGGACAAACATACTTTGTAATAGGTGAGATTATGGGTAGAACAACTTTAAAAGTGTTGTACCATTTCTGCAAAGAGTTTCAATCCAGCTGTTTTACACATTTATTGTTCTCATGAAGAGAGCTCATGTCCTGGAAACAGAATAACACAAAAATCCAGTCCTTTAATATTATTTGAAAGATGCAGATCACTTGCAATAAATCATTTTAGAAACCAGCCACGCTCCTTAAACCTGCACATTTCGACTGGAGTGTACCAGACCAGCTTACTCAGTGAAAACAGCTTTGGAAGTCACAGCCAGTGTGAGGTCATGCCATACCAAATCATTCAAAGGTTTACCGCTGGATTCATGCCTGTATGGATGTAAACCTAATGTGTTCCATGTGAGCCCCCCCCACCCCCGGTCCCTAAACGCATGATGTAAAGCAATAAAATTAAACATTCAGGAAAAATGTTTCCTCTGTAAAAATGTCCAGACATCAATCTGAAAATGCTGGCTTTGAGGGAAGCCCTCGTTTAACAGCAACATGAGTGCTGCGGGTGCTGCTTATTATTGTGATTGTTAAAGAAAAAAATGCTGACAAGCAAACACTAATACAGAACACGTACTGTATGTGTGCAGCTGGTATTACTGGAACAAGCAGCTGGAAATGATCCACTTGGATTCCACAGTTTGAAAAGGAGCTTTCTAAAACATGCCTTTTGTCCTGCATTAATATTTATTCACAGCTATATGTGAAAAATTGTATTATTTACTGCAGCCACACATTATTACTGTAGCAGACACATGAACAACATATAAAAGCTGCTGCCCACCAACATGAGGCAGCGCTGATCAGGATCACCTGACTCCAACTTGGAGCTGGACTCAGAGCGCTGTACACTGATGACACATGGCAAAAGTTAAAGACGTTTAGCAATTATTTCTGTCTTTGAATAGAAAAAATACATTTTAGTTGTACAGCAAAGCATCTCTGTTTACACACATGTAATCATTCTATCAAATTCATCTTTTTTAATAGATTTTTTAATGTCTATTTTCACCAAAATCCCATCAGATATTTATAAATCTTTGTGCCATTTACATCTATCTCCTTTAGTTTGTATGTTTTTTGGAAAATTGCTATCTTCATGTTACTTTATTGATGGTTTCTAAACACTTCTCCAGTTCAAAGTTTGGCTTGTTTTGATTAAAATGCATCTGTAATGTATTGTCTGCTTTTTTCTGCTGCTGACAGTAAGAGATGATTGTAATTTTATAGTGGCTGGATAGCCTGTTTAGAAGTTAATGGTGCTGGAAATAAGAATTAGTCCAACTTTCTATTGTTACAGAAGCAAAACAATGACTCTAGAGTCACCCTGCTTTTTAATTTTTTTTTTTTTCAAACAGGTCTCAATCCAAGGTTTGGGTTACAAATGTCCAAAGGACAGAGAGAAAATCAAGCGCCAAGAGCCCAGACAGTGACTCAAAAAAAAAGTCCTGCAGGTCCTGAACTGGACCAGTGAAATCTCACGACCTCAGAATGAGGCTCAGAGTTCAACAAGAAAACTTGTAGAGAGCCTGAAGGGAAACAAAGAGGCCCGTTTCATTTTAAACATGCTCCTTTACCGGATCATGTATTCTAAATAAATCCATGTTGCATATAAAACATTAACCTAAAATATAAAAACATTCATTAACCATTATTAGCCTTTTAATTGCATAAACCTTGGAATCTCTAAAACTGCTTAACTTCAGCTTGAAAACAATAAAAAGAAAGCACGGTGGTGTATATCTTTTTTATTTTTCAGGCAAAGCTTTCACTATTCCAGAGAAGGTCTGCAAACATAAAACTACGTATAAAAACTCATAGCATTTCTTTGTGTTCCTATCTCCTTTTGTAAATCTCTAAAATCTCCACCTCTCTCCTTTGGCATTCCTGCCTAATAGCATCATTATTGACTCTGTCCAGCTAAATGCAGGCTCCTTGTAATCTCACACGGGCGGGGTGGTTAAGACAAAAAAAAAGTGCTCTGGATAGAAGGAAACAAAGGAGAAAAAGGAACTTGGAGGAACAACCCAACAAAGGAAGCTTTGAGATGAGAGTCTTTGATCTCGCAGAGAAGGTAGAAACTATTCCACCATTCCCTCTCATCACTCCACAACCATCTCCTTCGAACTAATAACAAGAGACGGGAAGATGTGAGCGAGGCAGGCGATCAGCTGGGAGCACACAGCAGAAACAAACATGAAGTCCAAATAAGACAAGTCCAAGCAAGATGTTGGTGATTGAATTTTAAAATGTCTTAACATCATAATGTGTGTAATAATTTTAGACTGTTGCTCTTCTTTGTTCATGACTTTATACAGTAGAAGTGTATTACCATGTTGGTTTGAGCTTTTAAGGAACACAAAGCACTTCTAAAATATTTCAGATGAGTGAAAACAGCAGAGGAGTGCTTTTGAGCCAGATCTCTTTTATACGTTGATTACACCCTTTGGAGATCTCTTCTATCAGCCAGCTGTTAGCCTTCATACCTTCAAACACAAAGCCAAGGCCTCATACTACAGCTGTAAAGGATGACATTTCAGTGGTAACTTTCCCTTTTAAATGTGAAGTTCTTTGATTGATGCCGGATGACTGGAAATGACTGAAATATTGTGAAATGAAAATGAAACAAGCGAGAACAAAAGATGGCTTCAGGACAGGAGAGAGAGAGTTTTACCAGACAGAGCACGCTCTATTCCAAGAGAATAGCAATTCAAATTTCTAGCTGAAAAGTGGGTTTATCTCTCAGTTTCTCTGCCTTTTATCCCTGTTTTGAACTAGTTAGTGATGTCTATGATTTAATCTACCGGGGTACACTTCTGAAATGAAGATGGGCAGACTTGGAGCAGTATTTTAATAAATCTTATTTATCATCGGCGTGGTTTTTACACCTGGCCATGTTTTCTGTCAGAGGAGAGCTCCTGTGCAGTTGTCAAACTACAGGTCTTGCACTCTTGAGACAAATTGGAGACACCCACATTATTAAAAACTGGTCCAAATGTGCCTGTCTTCACTTCAAAAGTGTACTCCGGCAGATTAAACCATAAAAGTGAGGGAGGCTGCCAAGGCGGGTACAAAGTGGGTACAATACTGAGTCAAGTTTGCTTCTCCAACAGCAGCAGCTCGGGGAACTGAAGGGTTTTGATCCTGTTGGACCCGTTTTTGTTGACTTGTCTGAACTGTTTGTGAGAATTTTCTCATCACATGAATGCCCTCATCAAAAATAACCACAGTATGAACTAAAACTGCTGCATTCTGACTGAAGTTCAGCTTAGATTCGTCACTAAAGAGCTCACATACAGTACTTTCGAAAGCCCTGTTCCTCAGTAAAATAACTTGTGAAGGATCCTCTTTCTTTCCTTCTTTCTCTCCCTGCAGGATGGAGGAAAGGGGGTGGAGGGGGCTTCCTGATTATCTTCCCACACAGGCCTGACCCCAATATCCAGGCGTCCTCCTGACACTTTTACTTCACACACACAAACTAACAGAAGCACAGACCTAAAAACACACACACTCTGGTGTTTACTGGGTCAGATTGCAGTGTAAATAAAGAAGTAACTTCTGAGTTATAAAGGAGCCAAATCAAACAGGAGGGACGGCGTTATCTCGCTGAGTTTGAGGAAGAAACTCTTTCACAGTAAAACACGTCTTTAATGAAAAAGTCCCAATGAAAACAAAAAACAAAACCTGTTCTCTCTGAGGATCTGGGGTGTTGTTGGAAGAGGACAGAAAGTGAAACAGAGAGGGCAGGATCAAAACAACATTTGGAAAAATGTTCAGCTACCCCTGCTAACGCTAACCATTCCTTTTTCTCCCTGGGGGGGTTTGGAGAATGCATTCTGACATCCTCGTAAACATCTTGAAAAGCAAACAAACCAAAGTCACTTGCTGATGAAGGACAAACGCAGAGATGAGAGGCTTTTGAAGAGAAGTTGACACTAAAACTCCAACTTGAGTTGTTGCATTTCACTTGAAAAACAGAATCTTATAATTATTTCCAAGACGGAGAAATGTTTCTGTGAGTCCTGGAATTAGCTGCAGGTTAAAAATCCTTCATTCTTCCACTGTGGTTGCCATGTTTGAAACGCAGTTCATCACAGCTCCTCAATCATCTGCTAATGTTCTAAGATTTATTCTCTGCCCAGAGACAAAGAAATTAAGGCCTCATTTTTTACACTTGTTTATACTGAACCCATTTCTTTCTTGAATATAATGTTTTCATAGGCACAAATCTTTCAGACTAAATGAGCGATTATGAAAATGTGCTTCACTGGAATTTGGGAACTGCTAAAAATCAGCAGAAAAAATATCTGGATGATAAATTGTTGACTTCCCTGCAGATTATCTGTGCATTAATTTATTATCTTCATCCTTCAAGTTTATTATTTATGGCCAATGCCTGAGGGAGAAAGATAATACTGTTTTTGCTCATATCAGTATCTGTGTGTGTTCATTTGTCTGTCCAGCATTAGCAAAATATCTCATAAACCAGTGGATGGATTTTAATGAAACGTTCACAAAGTAACCTTTGGATGAAAGCTGCATCTAAAGATGTGAAGGCAGAGAAGAAGTCCACGCTATACCATAAAACTTTTCTGGAACAAAACTACATAAGAATTAAAAAAGAAAACAAAAATAGCAACCAGGTGCAGAGGTCAAACTGTTGGAAAACAACATTTTAGAAACTTTAAATACTCTGCTGCAGGTTATTGCTGAATGATCTTAGCAGCCGAACATCTTCCACTTTATCTAAATCAACCCATGACATGAGATGGCATGCAGTCTCCATCTGTGTTTTTGAAATTAGTTTGTAAAACAAATGCAAATCATCACACATCACTAAAAACTCTCAATCTTTAGTCATCTGTTTAAGTCCAGCTGTGGTTTAAGAATCTCAGTGAGGACTCTGTTCTCATCAGATATTGGTTCTAGTTCTTAAACACGGATTATTTTACATGAGTGTTCAACTCAAACTGCTAAGTGACCCATTGACCTGCAGGCATCACTGCTCTCAGAGTGATAATCATCAGCTTTACAGTCAGCCCTGATGGAATGATAATGATAGTGACCATCAGGTTAAAACATCTGTGTGCAGAGACTAACCTCCCTCCAGAGGTGTCAGCAACATTTAGGCACTCAGAGGGCGGACATTTCTGTTTGCTTTGGTTTGGTCTACAAAGAATAAACTTCAATATTCTGCAGATTTATTTATTTATTTTTAATCTTTGCATTACCTGGGTCATGGAAGGGCACCAGAGCGAAGTTAAACAGAGGTCTCTTCGGTCTGCTCAGGGATGTCTCTAAAATCTTGGACGCTCCCTCGATGACCTGGACCAAGTCGTCGTACATGGAGCCGGTCACATCAAAGACGAAAGCCAGGGTGGACGCGCCCTCAGGGATGTCCTCATTTGGACCCCGGGCCCCTGGTGCGTCCTCCTGCCCAGCTGCAGAAACCACTGACAGGACGAGCAAAGTCCACATCAATCTGGAGCCCATTTCAGATCCGAGAGTCTTCTCAGGCAGAGCTAGACTGAGTCACCGCATAGAGACAGAGACATCAGAGACAGGCATGAAGCGAGGACTGCTGGACTGTGCAGGAGAGTCTCACAGGTCTGTCAGCTGAACTTCTACTACCAGCAGCTGAGAGAGAGACAGACAGAGAGAGAGACCTCTCATTGGACGAGAGGTTTTCCTGTCCTGGAGGCAGGCCCGTGTGCGCGAGGCGCGTTATTTCTGTTTCCTAAACAACCAACGCAAGGTTTATGTTACTTTATTTCACCAACAGTTGAACTGTAAATGTTTCATTTTCATGCATTAGCCATTTAAAGATAAAACAGAAACATCTATTGTTGATCCCCTGAAGGAAATTAGTGTGAAGTGTAGATAACTTGTTTTTGCTCCAAGTTTGCAAAATAATAAGTTAATTTAAAATGTTGATTTGATTTTTATATGAGTTTTTTCCCCGTGATGGACTAAAGTGAGATAAAATAAAAATAAAATACAGAAAAATAACAGCTAATTAGTTATGTGGATGTCTGTACTGCCATCTAGCGGCTGTCAGATGACATCACACTAATAAATCTCGACAGAGTGTAAATATGCAGGATATTTGGCCAAAGGAATTCAATAAAAATAGATGTGTGTCATGGACACTGTTAAATAAACACTTAGGTAAAATCAAGACAGTAAAAACAAATCTCATAATTTGACTAAAAGACTTGTATGAGGAAGAATGAATAGAATAAAAAGACTATCAATCACAAACTGTTCATTTTGACCTAATTGTTTTTATTTGGTCGTATTGGAATTTTTACGAAAATAAATGGAAAACTTTATCTACTTTTTAAAAAACACACTAAAAGGGTTAAGTATCATTGAGCACTTGTAGTGATATTTAAAATAAAATCCTTTTACTTTCCAACCCCTCCATTGTTGTTATCTGATGCCAAAGTGCAGGTTTTCACCTGACATTCAGCCTTTAGTTTCCTAAATCATTTAGCCTGATGAGCTTTGGGCTGAAGTCTTGTTTCCTCTTGGTTTGAAAATAAATCTGTTCTCAATTTAATCTCGACCACCTGACCTTTCACCACCCAAAGGTCGTCTAAGACAGAAAGTGGAACTGATTCCTGACAGGCTGAAGACTTCGGAAACAAAGACTGAACAGAAACACTGTGTCTTTCTGACCAGTTTTAGGATAAACCACATGTCCTAATATGACATTTTAAATTAAAATAAGTAAAAACAGATAAAAGTTATAAGCATTTTAAAACAACACATCAGTGTTGAAAAATGTCAAATCTTACACTGGATTAAAAAACAGTGTTCAATTGTCTTCAGCTTACATGGTTCCAGATTTTTATTTTGTTTAATTTTATTTTATTTATTCATGATTTTACCAGTAAAGTCCCTCCAGGAAGTCCTGGTCAAGATGGCGGGGTGAGTACAAATCAGTATAAAAGTCTCGATACAAAAACACTTCAGCTAAAGACACTTTTAAACACAGTTCCTGTATACATAGAATAAAATGAAGCATGTGGTAAAACACAGAAGATATCAGGAATAAAACTATAAGAGATAAGACCAGAATATTCCTTTACCAGTTCGTTTTTTAAAGTTCTTTAAAATGTGAAGCGAGGGAAGTGTCTGATGGTGATCTGCAGATTATTCCAGAGTCGTTTGGAATAATAACAAAGAGAAATTGGATGAAAAAGAGTGTGCGTTCTGAGTAAAATGAACAGTTAATAAGAATTTGATTGTTTTTTTTTTTTTGCTCCAGCTTGTTAAAGATTTACAGCAGCAGCAGATTTTGTCCTGCAGCCAAGAAGTAAAATACCTTCTGATTATCGAAAACAACATTACAACTACATTTGTCTGTTGTTACACAAGTTATACACATTTGAACAAGTATTAAATGTTTTATGAACTTTCTGAACTGTAACTTGAAAACAATTTGCACGTTTTTAGCACCAGGAGGAGCTAGAGTGCTGCTTATACGGCCAACTGCTTTTTATGGAAATACAAGAAAAGGTCACATAAGGTAATTTAAAAAGTGAAAGGAAGCGCAAGAAGTCAGATATAATTATTAAATTATGTTGTTTTACCACATATAAAATGTCTGAGCTCTGTACAGGTGTCAAGCTTTAATTTAAGGTAGTTTCAGCAGATATTCACAGAAAGATGTGGACGGAAAGTTAAATGGAAACATTCAAATAGGCAATCTAACCTGACTGACCAAGATTTGCTCGGCAGAGAGAGGGCTGATGAAGGGTTTGCATAACAAACAAATACGGAGGTCAGAGCTTTTGGAAACTACACCTTTGTAAATATCTATATGCATTGTGACGATGACTCAACATGTTCCTCTAAATAAATAAAAACAACAGGATTCACAGGCAGATCCTGTTTCTAAAAAACACACAGAAGGGAAATAATTTATTATAAGTTCACGCTCACTTAGTCTTTTACTTCCTTTTGAACTACGTGATGTTTGACTCATCTCAGAGATATTTGCAACAATAGAGCAGTTAACACACTGTTGAATTATAAACATAATTTATGATGCAATTCTATGGAAAACTGAGCAAACTGTGACAGACAGGTTAGAACAGATGAACTATCAGACCTTCAGAATAAATGCCGTATTGAGAAAAAGCTGATTCTCTTTCCAAATCACAGATCCAATAAAAGTCTGTGATCTTGTGACTATAAAGGTTTTCAGCATTTTTAAAAGGCAGCCACCCAGAAACAATGAATCACTAATCAGTACCAAACATGGCTCTTTGTTGCCGTGAACAAAAACATTACAGAAAACATTTGTTTCATTTGTTTATGATCCTGTATTTATATTTATCACCTGCTGCCGAAAGACGAAGACGAACGAATGTCTGTGTGTTTACAGGAGTCTGTTTTCAAAATATATCATGAATCACTTAACAGATTTTAATAAACTTACAGAAAGTAATCAACAACAGATTACCTTTTGAGTCAGGTTAATTCAAGATGGCTGCCACAGCCAACTGACCTCAAATAACACAAGAAATGCTATAACTGAATCCATTTTAGAGATATTTATGCAAAATTTGGCGTGGTGGTAGCTGAGACTGATTACCAGCGTGTATTCTGAGCACTAACAGATTGTGCAGAACATTTGTTTAAAATGTTACCATTAACTCTTTGGAGTCAACTTTGTCTGTCTGTTAGCAAAATGTCCCGTGAACCACTGGATGGATTTCAGTGAAACTTTCTGGAAATAGTTAATGGATGGACGTCTACAACTGGAGTCAGTCTAATTCAAGATGGCTGCCACAGCTAATCAACATTAGCTAACATAAAACTTAAAACTCTGGCATGAAAGGCAGAGGGTGATGTGCGTTCCTTCAAGGAATGCTAGGCCTTTAATGATACCAGTGATACAAGGTAAAATGATCCTTTTATTTTAATGTCTGTTTGTGCAGGTGCAAAGACACTGCAAAGTCCTTTTTACCCACTTTTGCTTTAAAATGCCACAAAATTTCTTTTGGCAACAGGTTTGTGTGTCTTTAGGTCCTGGCAAAGTCTGGAGGCCTGGCAGGACCACAAAGGCCCGAGCCAGTTTCTCTAAAGCTTTACTAAACCTGCCAAACCCCAAAGATCCATTTGAGTCAGCGTTTGAGTACATCTCAACTGAACAAATTAAAAAAACATTTAAATTAATAATAATGTGGCCTGTCTGCTTCCTCCACTGCTGCTGGAGTGTTACGTTACTGCAAACGCCTCCCACACTTCAGTAAGATGGTGGGAAAGGATTTCTTTGTGAATAACAATGAGGTATGACACATTTTATTGTACAGAGGAAAGTGAATGGTAAGCAAAACCTAAACATGCTGCACTTTACCAAAAATCACATAATAAAGGAGGGGAAAATTGTGTTTTTGTCTCTCTCTCTTAAAACAATCCCTCTGAACTTGGTTTATGACTTTTTTCAGTGCAACAAAATCCTTGTCACGTTTGATGATTCAACCTGTCGTTGTTGTGCTGACTCAGTGCAGCGTCAACACTTTTACTGTATTCAGTATTTGTCAAACAACCATCCGTATGGAGGCACAGAATGGGATATTATTTAGTTTCACTCTGGGGTTTAACTAAAGCTAAAGCTTCTTTGAGGATTTGTGTGCCCAGATACTATTCCCAGGACATACATATAAATATAAAAGACAAAAAATCAAAAGGATATATAGTGGCCATATGACTTTTCCTCAGAAAACCAGTTTTTTTATGTCTAATTGTGTGAAAGCTGATTCAACATTCACACTATCGTTTCTCTGTTGTTTTTTATCCGTGTCGTCCAGTTTAACAGCTTCAGCAAACTTACTGCTATTTTACAAAATGTTCAGCTCATTCAAGAAATGGATGCCATGACTTTGGTTTTTGTAACTATTATAATTTTCAAAATATTTAACTTTATTTACAAATATTTTCCCCATAGAAATGTTTGAGATCTCTTCAGTTTCTTTAAAAACATTATCCTCTTTGAATTCTCCTTCATCATATAATGCTGCTTTTAGCTTCTCCTAACCTTTTGCTACTTTTAGCTGGCATTTGACTACTTTTTTTAGCTTCCAACTAATGTTCTGGTTCTTTTAGCTTTAACAGCTCAGTTATAGTGTCTTTAGCCCGCTTCAGCACGAAGCCTTCACGCCGTGTCTCCAGCGTACCTTATTTGCTCTCTCCTGATAGGTTTAGTCACCAAATTTAAAGCGTAAAAGTTGTTGACAGCAGTGTGGAGGTGTATAAACCATGTCCTCTCCTTGTATTTTCTTCTTTTTCCTTTCTTCGGTTCAGTTTTGTTGGGCAGCAAACTTGGCAATCAAGATGTTTTGACAGCAGCCACTGATTCATACAGGTATGATGTCAATGAAAACATTATGATTATTTCAAATCGATGTTCCCTGTCTCTGCACATGTTGCAGCATCTCACACTGAGTTGTTTGGAAGTGTGCAGCAGAGCATTTATCAGTACTTTATCTCTAACAACTGGGTTAGTTTCTCCTGACAGTAACAAAAAATATTTAATTTTATCCTCATGTGTATTAAAATCTGAACACAAAATCTGCTTAGTCAGCGTTTGGAAACATTCATGTTTTGGTTGAAAAAACCTTCTGTCACAACCCAAACCCTGAGGTTAATGAAGCTGTTAACATATGTGAAAGTTCACTCCATCTCTGACAAATCAAACTGTGTTTTCACCACCAAATGCTTCAACAGTTTTCTTTTTTTTACATCTTAAAACAATGTTATACAATGTGGCTAGATAAAGATAATGACATAACAAAAATGAGATATAAGAGTCGAGTTTTGTTACTGCAAGTACTAACAAAAAGTCAAGGTTTCGCATGAGATTGTGCAAAATGTTTGACCAGAAACGGCTTTAATTACAATATTTCTCCACATAAGACGATCTTCGGCTAAAAGTCTGGCATGAAAGGCAGAAGGTGATAGGCTAGGAATGCTAGGCCTTTATTTTGAAAGGACAGTTTTCTGCTTGCATTGCCTCCAGCAGTGAGTCACATCACCATCCTTCATTCCAAGTATCACACTATCTCAATTGTTTTCAAAAATACCTTGGAAAAGTGACAAGAAGTTACCAGATAAGGCCAGTGTGGTCATGTGCTCACTCGCAGCTTTGCATTTGCTTGTGATCCCTTTGGGCTAAACTTTTTGCCAAACGTCACTTTTAAAACCTGGTTAAATCGCTTAAAGTTGAGTTTCTCTCAGTCTCTTTTTCTGCCTGTGTTTTAGTTTTCTGCTGATTGCAGCCTCACAGAACAAGCATGACTGCAGCACACAAATATCAGCTCCTCAGTTTCCCAAACAGGATCCACATGACACATGCCTTCATGCTTCCGATAAGCCGAAGAGAAAGTCTGTCCTGGGGCCTGGGGCCCGGTGCTGCGTAGCCCAACAGACCTAATCCTCAGGTTTACAGTCTCTCATCTCTGTAAAGTCTATCTTTTGTGGTGGAAACAGCTTATCTAACCAGTAAGGCTGACTGGTTTATCCCATTCACACCAACATACCCAGTGTAATCCTTCTATTCTTTCCTATTTATCTCTTTCTCCCACTCTTGGTTTTTGCCTCAGTGCCGTACTGACATGGGTGAATAGCAGCATTTGTGTACACAAATAGTTGTCCTCATTCCCTGACTGCTTCGTTCACCCACTCACATTAGGAACGCTCACGCAGCGATGACAATATTTCCCTCTGTCTTCTGTTCTGCAGCTATTTTTATCTCAGATTTGATGTAAACAATGTGGAGGTAGAGACAACACTGTAGATCAAAGATTGAAAAAATAGATCTAATGCGGCTGAAATGTTAAATTCTGCACAGTTCAGCAGCTCTGAAATAAAAACACTTCAGATTTTTACAAAGACTTGTTTGATACATGTTGCTGTTGATATCAGGCGATTATAGAAAAAAACAAATGTAGAGAAAAGGATCTAAAAGGCTTTCTCATTATCACCTGCAGAAATAATATTTATGTTTTTGCTGATATCTGCGTGTGTGTCTGTTGTGTTAGCAAAACATCTCTGTAACCACTAGATGGATTTCAATGAAACTTCAAGCTTCATAAAGGTTTTCCCCACAGATAAGCAACCTTAGCAAACACAAAAATGACTGTAACTCTGGTAATTTTACAGAAATTGTACAGAAATTTGGTGTGGTAGTAGCTGAGAGTCACTAACTGATCATGCAAGATTTGGATTTAAAATTAACTACTGAAGTTAAATGTGTCTGCCTGTTAGCTGTTTATCTCATGAACCACTGGATGGATTTTAATGAAACTCTCAGATGAAAATTATTGAACGTACATCTACAACTCATTAAGTTTTGGAATTACTTTAATTTAAGACGGTCGCCACAGGTCATCAACACACTAGCCAATACAAAAATGGCTATGACTCAGTCAGTTTGACAGATTTTGAGCTACAATTTGGTGTGACTGTGGCTGAAAGTCATGCTCAGCACATACTCTGAGACCCAACTCATCTTGTGAGATCTCATATCAGATTTTGCATGACATCATTTTTAATTTTTGACCAAACCAGCCACAGCTCCATTCCTTCTCATCATAAGAGGATCTTAGTCTGAAACTCAGGGATGAAAAACAGCATTCCTTCAATCAATGCTAGGCTTTTAACTTCTTTAGTCGTTTCTGCCGCTGTAAGTGTTTCCTCTGGTGAGACTTGCTCTGCACTTATTTTTTTCTCCAGTTAATGCTGAGCACATATGTCTGTGCACATTCAGCCTTTTGTTTTGCACAGAGCAGGAGCGCAGACTGTGCGAGAACATGGTGCGTACGTGTGTGTGGGCGTGTGTGTATGGGCTTGTCATGAAGCGAAAGAGCAGCAGAACGCAGGAGCAAGGCGGAAAAGTTGGGCTGTTGTTGCTGAGAACAATTGTTTGTGTTTAAGTAGTCCACAGATAAATAACTCCTGCAAACAGATTAACGAGTTAAAATCTTAGTCGTTCAGTCAGATTTTGTACAAATGTGGCGTCTAAAAATAAAACTGCTCAACTTCAGTATTCAGACTATTTAGTGCAGATTTAAAATCATTCTGCCAAAAAAAAAAAAATGAAAGCACAAACATCTGTCACAAAGATGAAGCGTGCAAAATAAGCATTTATAAATACAACATATATCTTTGGAGTTTTGTTTGTTTTGTTGATTTTGCAACATGCTTTGTTTAAGACTCCTTCAGTGCATTTTGCATTTGGGATTAAATTTGCATCTATGTGTTTTCTTTCTTTTATTTTGTCCTCACTGTCTAATTGTTTTGTGGTAATGGTAACACATCGAATGGTCTTTCTTCTTCTTTTGTCAGCTGAACTCGTTTATTCTTTCGAAGGTTATTTTGAGGTAAAGTGGTTTTGGTTAAAACCTTTTTAGTTGTTTTGTTTTCCACTGCAGTCATTTGTCTCCTTGCTGTCATTTTGTGCATCATAATGGTTTTATCTAGACTTTTTCAATAGAGTTGCATTTTTTGTGCCTATTTTTCATAATTAACTTGGTTCTGTATGTATGATGGATTCCCATAATATTTGTTTTTTATTTGTTTGTTTGCTTTCAAAAAAAACCTAATGAAAGTAAAAATATTCAGTAACTGCTGTAATCTGTGTGCAACTTTGAGAAGTGTCACAACAGAAAAAAAGAAAAGGAGGATATGAAAGTGTCCAAGTTAAATGTTAGGTAATTTGGATCAGTATGACTTGTGCTGTTTACGAAATTGCAACTTCCTGTCTTTACTTCTCGAAGGATGAATCAATGTGTGTCTGCAGAATAAAATAAGAGAAAAGAACACTTATATGTTTTTGTTTAGTTTATCATAAACTCACAAATGCTGAGTAGATTTTCTGAGGAAGTCAAAGAAAACAACTGAGATAGCAGCAGGAGAGGGATAAAGTGAGGAATGACTGGCAGGATAAGATGGAATTTAGGTCCGAGAGAACTGGAAGCCCTCGTGGATGCTGAGTGCTGATTAACTAAAAATTTGCAGAAGAAGCTGAAACTGAAGCACTAACTAAAAGCTAAAAGTAGTAAAAGAAAAGCTAAAAATATCAAGCTACAAGTATGAAAAGGCCACATTAAAGCTAAAGTTGATAAAAAGGTAACTTCAAGTTAAAAGCAGCAGAGCAGTCGATTAAAAACTAAAAGTAGCACAAGAAGAAAAAAACAGATCAGATTTCAAAAAGGTACTGTTTCTGAATGAACGGAAAAGATCTCAATGTATTTAAATGGTGAAAATCTTTGTAAATAAAGTTAAATAATTTGAAAAGTATAAAAGTTTTATGACTAAAAGTCATTTTTAGAATGACTAAAATTGCTCAACGTGTGTAGAGGTTGTTACAAATAATGTGTGAAAATAAAAAACAGAAAGACAATGATGTAAATGCTAAATCATCATTCACACAATAAATCATGGATTTGAGAAAAACTGAGAGTGTGGGCAGAAGAGAGTATTATGCAATTACACAAACTGTCTGTTCTTGCTCTGAGGAGTAAAGATCTTTTTTTGTTTTTTTGCATGCAGACCCATATATCTACACTGAAATGACCCCAAATAGCTCGAGTAAACAAGATATAAGACAAGAGGCACACGAAAACACAAGGGTGACTAATATTATGAGAAAGAAACTTTATCTGTTCCTTTACCAAACTTTTCTCAAAGCATTTTGTCTAATCTCAGTCCTCTAACCTCTGAATGAACCTCTGCCACAATCACAGCAGATTTTGTGAGAATAAAATCTCATGTCTTAAAAGAAGGGATGATGATCGTTTGTGTGAGGACAGGTTTTCAAATTGTCTGAAACTGAGCAGAGTTTTACTTCCCATGGCCTTGAGGAAGTTATGTTGTGGAAGTTTACACCTAAAAATCCTAAGAGTGTGAAAAGAAAAAAGCCATGTGAAAAAACCATGAGTATAAATATTATTTGTTCGAACAGCATTTGAGGTTAAATAAACCTAGACCACAGCTTGTTTAATGAAAAACTGAATCCCAGTGTGACTTGGAAAAAAAAATTAACCTACTTGAAATTTTCCCTAAGAAAACCGTTAACTCTGACTGGTTAAAGATTAGTGTTTGGGACCTCAAGGACAGTCAAACTGTGAGAAAAATCCCTGAAGTTAATAAGAAACTAGTTCAAAGCTTTAATTATATAATGCTTGAAGTGTTTAATGTTAACACAGTTCTCTTTTTGTGTGGACTATAAGTAAAAATAATAAAATTACCTTCAGCTGATGAAGCAAATTTGGCCTTATAGTCCTTTTAGAGCAAGCAGCTGACTCAAATTTTTATTAGGAGTCAAAATGTTTGGACTGGCTTCAGATTACAAATACACATCACCATGGTAACACAGCTACGAAGGCTTGTGGGTAGATTTATATTTCAGTAGAGGAGTATCAACAAGGTCACTGCATGTTTTTCTCCTCAGCCTGTGTGCAGCTGTATGAGAGCATGTGCTGCTGGTGTGTGTGTGTGTGTGTGTGTGTGTGTGTGTGTGTGTGTGTGTGTGTCTGCGTGCAGGTGGGTGTGACTAACATCATAGATGTGTAGGTGACTCCTGACTGGTCTGGTTTTGTTGTTTTTCTAAAGGAAATGTGTTTTTTCTGAAGTTACTGAAGGACAAAATGAGGACAAATCTGCGCTCCAACGTTACGTTTGTTGTTCTGTGTGACCTTGACTTTAAGTGAGAGGAAAAAAAAAACATTCTCAAATTCTCTGTATGTTGTTAATGTTGGAAAGGTGAGGGTGGAAGATATAAATATGTTTTTGCTTGTGTGCTTGTGTGCATGTCTGTTACCAAAATATCTCCTGAACCAGCAGACAAATTATACTTTAATTTTCAGGAAATAATCATTTAATATGCACCTACAGCTGATTAACTCTCCGATTCAAGATTCCTGACACAACTAATCGAAGTTAGCAAACAAAAAATGGCTTCAACTCCATCAATTTGAACAAAAACTGAGATAAAATTTGGCGTGATAGTAGCTGAGAGTCATTCAGAACACATACTTTGAACATGAAGTTTCACAATATTGCACGCTAATGTCATTTCAAGGTCTAAAACATGAAAGACGGTGGGACAATATGCATTCATTCAAGGATTGCTAGGTCTTTATTTGTGATGTTGTCACATACGATGCAGTTCTCTTTGCCAAGATTCGTGGATGGAGGATTTGGACCCAAAACGCAGGCAGACACAGACGAGCTCAAAAAATAAACTGACTTATTAATAACTAAAACAAAAAGGCTGGCATGGCACTGAGCGCAAAACAACACATAACATAACAGGGAACAAACAAAAACACACGGATAACAAGAAATAAAACAGAAACTCAATTGAAAACAATAAACCTAATATAAAAGATTATTTAAAAATAGCTAAAAAAACTCAAACCTTAACAAACTCCAACCTCTATAAAACTTTCCTTTAAAGAAAGACATTTAGACTTCCAAACAATGTCCTCACTTCCAAAGTTTAAACCCAAACGCTTCCTTTCTACAAACAGATTCACATTTACATCACACCTTCAGAAAGGACAAAAACAGGATTCTGAGAAGTCAGCGACTGTTTGTTTTTGACCAAAACAAAGTATCCGGGTCCGAAATATCAACACATCCTGTCACCAATGAAAGGTGACATTCAGGAAGCGTCCACAGAAAACTAGGCCACAATGTTTTTAAAGTAGTTACTTTATATTACTGCAGCTCCATTATTAATGGAAACACAAAAAGGAAGCAAATTTATTTTGACGTTCTTCCTGCAGCCATCTTGAACTCTTGTGAAGGTTCTGGTTTTAGGAACAATTTTCTGAACCTTTTGAATCGTCTCCTATACAGAAAAATGTCTTCAAATATTTATTTGAGGAAAAATGTATGAGAAAAACATTATTGGAAAAATTAACCAATGTGATGTCATATATTTGCAATTAAGTGATCCTTTATGACGCTTTCTACATTAATTTTAGCACAAAAATATTTATTGGATATAAGTTTAAATGTGAAAATTTTAGGTCAAACATTAAATGAAATTTTAGAATTATAACAATGTTTTAAAGGGCAACAAATCTGTGTGAAATAATCATCATACATGATTTAATAAACATTTACTGCAATATCTCATAAACCAGTCCATAACTTTTCCAGATTTAGCCCACTTGGATTATATTCAATCCTTTATTTGTTCTAGATTTATCATGGATTTGTTATTAAACAAGTTGTGAAATAAATATTATGGTTTTCCACAGAAGAAAACCTGCTGATGCTTGAGGTTGGTGCCATAACAATATGAAACACTTGCAATGATGATCAAACAAAAGCTGCATGAAAAATATAACAACAGAAGGACCGTGTGCAACCTTTCCTCAAAGATAAGCACGTCGTCTTCATCCTCATGTTCAGATGCAGAGAAGTTTGGGCTGCTCATTTAAAATATGTTTACATTATTGTGAATGTTATTTCAAGATTTGACCAAAAAAATTAAACTATAATTTTTCAAGATAAATTTATCTGAGTTTAAACCAAGGTCCTCTAAGATCCTAAAGCTGAGGTCCTTTTCTGTAATTCACACATTAGAGAATAATAAACAACAACAGAATAGGTGTGCATTAGCACCGCAGCCTCTCTCTACAACTAATTTGCACTTTTGAGCCCTCTGTGTAAATGTCATGGGCTCTCCTGTTACAGCACTCCTCAGGTGGGTATCTGTCTGCACTGTTAATGTCAAATTCACCTCAAGGAACTAACATAGAAGTTAAGGGGGAAAAAACAACAATAATATAACAATACTTTTAAGTAAGTAAGTTTGTCTAGTAAGTCAAGAACTTAGCCAGCACAAAAAAGAAATCTATTGTCCTTCAGAGTCTCCTTGCATATATCAGTAGTCCATGCTACACTTAGACACATAAAAATCAGTAGAAACCAGGTCAACTGTCCTCTCAAGGACATTTAAATCAGGTATGCAGACCTTCTTGTCCCGACACTCCTTTTTGAAGCTCAAACTTTAACTAGAATAGCAGTAACTCTGTATAAACATTGACACTTTTTCTAAGCAAACACTAAAATTTTTCAATTTTTACGATTCTCATTATTTTGAACATAAAGGGTTCAAATTGCACAGATAAGATAGAAATCTCTGGTGCAATAACACTGTTATCAGTGCTATTGGAGTAATTAGACAGTAAAATGTAATCCAGTAAACAGCGCTGGAGGGGTTACTGTGGTGTAATCAGCTCACTGTGGTGCTGCAGAGCTGCCAGTAACTCTGGCTACAACTGGATGAGCGTGACTCGGGTCAAGATGATGTAAGGCCTTCTTTTTAGTTAAACGTTAAACTGCTCCAAGTGCCAGCAGCTACCATGTGTGCTTTAATTTGTTTGCTCACATGCATTTCCTATAATCGGTCTCCTTTTATCAGAGTTGACCTATGATGTTATCAAAGTCTTATGTCCACCTGCATTTTTAAGGTTAACCTCTTTCACAAGTCAAATGGACAGTTTCTGTTGCAACGTCCGCTTGTCTTCTTTAACCCCGAGTTTTGTGGCTTTAATCTGCTCGTTTTAACAGTGGAACATTTGTTTTTGCACAATTTGGACAGAATAATGATTAACTGTTTGGGTCTGTTCAGATTTTATCACTGTATACTTCTTGTAATAGCAGACATTCAAATTTTTTTTAACCACAAATATAAACAAGCCTTAATCTATATACTACATGTACACATTTTAAAACTAAAATTGTAGATAAAAGCTGATTATTTATTCTAATAACTGATGTTGATAAGGCTGCTCATTCAATGTGACCTTGAAAATAGCCTGTTATTGCTATTCGAGTGCTAATACGCATCATTGCACAAATCCTCGAAGGGAATGTGCTTGTAACAAGCTTATTATAAAAGTACAGTCTGATACTTTTGTTTTTGAAACACACTGTCAGTTTTTGTCAGCATCAGGCTATTTTCATGAGTGAAGTGTGTTCAGTATTAAAATTTCCTAAGACACAAATAACTTAAAAAACTCATATCAGTGACACTGACGGCTTTGAATATAAACATTTAAAAGTGAGATTAAATAGCTTTGTTTTGTTTGTTAAATGGAGTTGACATGTTAATTTAGGATTGGCAGCAAGGCCACACCTCTAATCCCCTGACAAGGCTCACCCTTCCCATAATCAGTTCTTACTTTCCTCATCCTTCATTACTACCTCTTTTTCATCATCCTCATCCCTTCTGATCCTTTTTTATTTAACTCGACTCCTTTTCGGTCGGCTCACCTTTACTGAAGGTACTCCAGTCCACATAGTCAGATTCAAATCCATCTCCGTGCAGTTCAATCCAGTACTCCATACCTTCTCATGGTTTTCATCCTTCATTACTACCTTATCCCCACCACCATCCACTTATCCATCTGGGTGGTCCTAAGCTGGCCAGGATGTTTGCCTCTCACTCTGGGTCTCCCTCCTCCAAGCCACCACCCACGAGACTCCTCAGATTCAACCTTCAGATCCACTCAATCTCTCATTTTCACTTCCTTTACTTTGAATAAACCTGTAAACTCCCTTTGTTGTGGTTTGGTCCCTTCTAGTGAAAGCAGAAATAACCAGGGGGGTGCCTGGTGGTGCAGACACTGTTGTGTTGGAGTAAGAAGGTCTTCCACAGTCTAATGTTGAGTTGAATGTTGACTCTATGTGTGAACATAAATGTTGTGTCTTTATGGGCCAGTGATGGTTCAAGATGTACTCCACCTTCTTACACATCTGCTCTGCTGTTTACAGCCCTCTAATATTCTGCCTCAGGTATCTAATTTAATGTTATCTAACGTATTTCCTTTTCTGTAGTTTTTCATCTTATTTCTTTTTTTTTTCCTAATATAAAATTGATGTTTTATCATGACTACACTGTAATGAGGCACTTTGATATTTCATTTAAGCTTCCATGTAATCTATCTGATACTACTTTCTTTGTTTCATGTTGGGTTTTTTTCTTTTGTTGTTGTTAAATTTTCCCAGGAACACTTTCTCCTGGCTCTGTGTAATACTGAACGTATGAGCTTTTATGTGTTCTTCTGAGATAATCTTGTATTCACAGCCAGAGGGAAAAGAAGAGAGCTCAGTGAGAGACCAGATAAAAACACTGCCGGTGGTAAAAAGAGTAGAAGGGATGACTAAATTTGTTTCTCTTTTTAAAAGAAATCTGCCAACACTTCATGCAATGACCTGAATCACTCAAAATGAGAAGAAAGCAAGAATTAAAGGCTAAAAACAAAGAAAAGAAAAAGAAAAGACTATTATAATAAGAATTGGAGCAATGTCTACTGGTGACCTGAAACACACTTCAACATATTCGACTTCAGATTTGTTTATAAACTCGTGCTATTTAAATGCTGAAATGACATTCTTTAATGTCAGTGATCATTTAAAAAGACACCATTATATACACCACTTATCCTTAGTTGCATGTTGTTAAATTTGTCTTAAAGTGGGCATAAAGAGGTATGTTTAATACTTACTGATTGTTATGAGTTTGATAAATAGCACTCATTACATTTGTGAAAGTAGCTCAGGCAGATCAACCCTTTTCTCTGTGCTTTGTGACTGATGTCCTGGCTGAAAAGCTACTGTTGATGACTGTCTTCAAAACTGAGCAGACTGTCCCTTTAAGATACAAGTTTTGCATCACAGGCAGTTTCATTTTTTTTTTTGTAAATCACCAAAAGCCTGGAATGAATCTTAGACATCTAAATTCAGCAGAAAAAATATTGAAAAAATCCTATCACGTTCCTGAAAGATAATTAGAATCTGGCAACAAACAGGTCATTGTTAAATGGAACACCCAGTGTATTTACAGGGAGGAAGTGAGATCAGTGCCACTCTTAGGTAAGATAGAAGTTTACTGTATGGCTGAGCTTTTAATCTTGCTTTCTAGCATTTGTCTTTCAGTGAGTCTGTGCAAAGGTGAGTGACTGTGTGTGTGTTTCCTCCTACCCTGACACACTTCCTGATTGTGAAGCAAACTGAAAAAGGTGGAGTGCATGAAAACTGACACTCCCTGGTACCATGGAAAGGCATTCAAGTTGTTTGCATTTCTATAAGGCATGCTGTTAGACACCTGTGACTGTTTTCTTCCTCCTCTGGAGGCTTATTAGGAAATGTGCACAGGGATGTGCAAAAGACAATTGCAGTGACCTACAAATGTCTGCATAAATGCAGTTATTAGTGTTATGATACAGATGTTAGCTGGAACCTATAATTTAAATGTATTAGATGTCAACTGCTAATGCAGAAGTAGTTTATGGTTCGAAGAATTAAAATGAGGTTCCAGTTCCACTTTCTTACATTTCGTTGCAGAGCCTTTTGAATAACAAGAAGCCAACTGTAGCCATGTTAGCGTATGGAGCAGTTATAGTCAAAAGCAAAATGGAAAGCAAACCAGTTTTGCTCAGCATTGCTAACTAGTTAAATATTCAACAAAAAATTAATCAAAAGAACATTCAAAACAAAAGTAAAAAATGGGATGTTATTGATATTCATGATGAACTGAAATTATTTCCTCAGTAATTTGCCCTAAAGGCTCAATAAATGTTAAAGGAAACTGTCATTCCAAAAAAGTTGGCAAAGATCTTTGGATGCCTGTTTCAACAGTTCCTAATGATATATCACACCCTTAAAACTGTTAAGGCAATCCCAGGATGTGGTAATAAGAAGAAACCAAGGAGAGATTTCTGTGAAACGTGGGGGCAGAGTCTGGAAAACAACAGACACGAGACTCTTCAGGCTGCAACTGGAGACCTTCAGCTCACACCATATACTGCAAATAATTGCATCTGTTTTATTTAGTTGCATGATGAGGCAACACAAACACATCTATTTTAATTTTAGATCAGTTTGTTTTATTCGTTTTTTACCAGAAAGATTGGAAAAAGAACTGCATGCATTAATATTATTTGTGATAACAAACACCACACACTGATTTTCTTTTTAATAATTCAAATTCTTTGAGGTCTGGTGGCTGTAAACACATAGATAGCAATAAAGCAGAACACAACAACCCACCAAAACTAGTCCTTGAGCTGCAATTTTTCTCATCTGACTGAGAAGTTTAACACAATGAGTTTCAAACTTTATCACGACCGCATGGGAGATGTGTGACTGGTTACAGAGGTACACACACTCCAACAAATTATATAAGGAACAAAACAAGGAGCAAAAAGAAAGGGTGGTTTATTTGAATAAAACCATTCTTTTTACGCATTTAAAATTATTCGATCTAAACAGAAAAAGAAGCTTCCTAAAGGCTATAAAAGAACATCAAATTCTTTCACCCACATCTTGCATCTATTTTAAACAGCAAGTTTGCTGTTACTGCTGGGCCCAGATACTTAAAATATTTATAGTGTCCTTGTCAGAAAACATTTATGCAGCTTCACTGAGCAAATCTCTATGAAATGAGGGGGCGCTAGAGCCTTCGAAATGACTCAGCAAAACAACGCTGTGCCGTTTGGGATGGAATAGAAGCAACACACTTATACCTCAGACATGATTGCAGGTGAAAACATAATCATTTTCTATACCTCTATCATCTTTAGTTTCAAAGTCAAGTGGATGTTATGACAGCATACAGTGTACTATTTTTTGTTTTTTTAGCTGGTGTGATATAGATGCCAGGAAGCCATGCATCTGTGAGCATTTGTTGTCCCAGTTATGGTCCTTTTGTCTGCTTCTGATTGTGCTCTGTAGTGAGAAGAATGTGCCATCAAAATGCACTTAGATGTTGCTGCTTGTGCCAATTTATTCCAAAGATTTAGCAATCACAACTATACCTGCCTGAACAGATTTGGTATGCTGTTTGCATGCTCTTTGAAATATGACTTTATGATGTAGAACCTATAATGAAATAAACATTTTAGGCTGTTTAGAAATCCTGTGTGAAAAATATACATTCACTTTTGGGCTTGTTATATTTGTATTTTTGTTTTACTATTTTCTTAGCTCTTTTATGTGCATTAGAATTAGATTTCTAGTAGTTTTTTTTTTTTAATTCACTCATTCCCACAAAAAGATAAAGTACATAAATACATAAAATAGTATTCTCAAGATACAGCATATGACAATATCACCATTGCGGCTAATTATTATTATTTGTAGTTCCTTTAATTCCCAAGTCAAATCAGCAGAAAACAGAGGAAGTCAGCTGAAATGGCTGGTTGTTCTCCATCTGTGTTAATTGCAAGGATTGTGTCTGAGTCTCCAGACATGTTGTCAAGAAAATAGCCTGAACGCTTGCCAAGGGTTCTTCATTCACCATTACAAACTGTGAGGGGAATGCTGACAGAAGGCCTAAAAGGGCTTTTAAAAAGGCAAACCTTTCAATGAGCACTGAACGGTGTCTTGAGAGATACTGAGAATTGCAGTTTATAATTTCAAGTGATTGCTACTTTAGCTTTTGAGGTTTAAAATGAATGAACGTGGAAACATGCACAGAGAATGAACTAAATTACCTCAAGTGTTATGATGAAAACATCCTTTGTAATGTGACCTTTGTACTGGTTGGTTTCCTGAGCTGTTTAGGTGTGAAGGTGCTTCCTCTTAAAGTCCTAGAGGAGTGAAATATGATGCACATTTCCATCCCTGGCAACCAGTAATTAATTTTTTTGACAACGAGAGAGCAAAAAATGCTTTCAGGTTGCCAGAAATGTCATCCTTTCATGGTTGGAAGCACACTGTGTTGTCGTATACCAGCACAAGAGCTATTATGAAGAGATTTGTGTTGATACATTTATAAAAACTGAACCTTTGAATTGTGGTTTTCAAACACAATGTGCTCATGAGGCTAAACAGTCAGAGATATGTGCATGCACATTCACAAAGCAAATGCAAAGCCTGTCTGACACATCAGTATTAGAGCAGTGTAATCTGATTACTGACGTACTGCTGTAGTACTAAGCTCTATTCAGTCAAGGCACATGAATGAGTTCAGTGACGTCTGTGCAGCAGCAGAGAAGATTAAGTCAGGATGTTTCCTATTAATGGACATCAACTGACTTATGCAGTGGTGCTTGTTCCAGTTTGCTGTTATGATAAAATATATATATATATATGTATATATATATATATATATATATATATATATATATGAACAGTTTGGAAATACACAGACTACATTTAAAGATTAACATTTTCCCCATTGGTTTGTGAATTACTGTGTTTGAGTTTGGTGTTGGGTGGTTGCCATTTTGGGTTTTTCCAGGCAGATGTGACAAACAGAAGCTCAGTAGAAATTAAAAACAGACCAGTGGCTGGTCACCACAGCATTTTTTTTCACAATTTTGAGACTCGTTTTATGTCCCAGAAGTAGTTTATAGACTTATTTTGCATTTATTTAGAGCCATGTTTGATCTGTGTGTGATCATTTGTGTTTTGATGCCGTTTCCTAGCAACTTATTTGACTTTACATCTTCATTTTCTTTTTTATCTTGCATTTCTTCATGGTTCCACTTGTTCTATCTACAACCAGCATTTCCAATTTTTCAAATGTTATTCTTCTTGGGACAAATTATATTATTTTTCTCATTCATGTGTATTGGGCTTTCAGCTCCAGATATCCACAAGTTGAAAAAAACTTGCATTTTAGATACCTATAATACAATTGTTACTCATTATAAGCTTTGTTTTAGAGATCCAAATAAAAACACTCTGAAGAACAAATAAGTTATTAGTGTATACCTCCTGGGTGTTCTTCCATTATGAGTCAAAATGCAACACATGGTGCAAAAGGGATGTATCTTGACCTTGAGATTCAGCTTCAGTGATTTTCAACAATTTCCTTGGCTCTTTTTTTTTTCCATCTACACTACTGGTCTGATCAACCCGGGGTTGCATTTCTTCTTATGTCCACCTCTGGGAAAGTTGGCTGTGATCCCATGAACTTTTTATATTTTAATAATATTGGCAGAAAGTCTGCCAATAAGTGGTAGTCTATGTAAAATCACAGAGCGGGCTCAGAGGATGCTGAGACACATCGTGCACAGTGGTCCTCAACGTTCTGTAGAATCAGCAGCTACAGACCTCCAAACTTCATGTGGCCTTCAGATTACTTCAAGAACAGTGCATAGAGAGCTTCATGGAATGGGTTTCCATGGCTGAGCAGCTGCATCCAAGCCTTGCATAACCAAGCAGTGGTGTAAAGCATGCTGCCACCGGCCTCTAGAGCAGTGGAGACATGTTCTCTGGAGTGATGTCACACTTCTCTGTCTGCCAATCTGATGGATGAGTCTGGGTTTGGTGGTTGCCAGGAGAACAGTACTTGTCTGACTGCACTGTGCCAAGTGTAAAGTTTGGTAGAGGATGCATCATGATGTGTTTTTTTTTTTCAGGAGTTGGGCTCAACCGCTTGAACTCAGCATACCAAAACATTATGGACAATTTCATGCCCCCAACTTTGTGGGAACAGTTTGGGGATGGCTCCCTCCTGTTCCAACATGACTGCGCACCCGTGCACAAAGACATCAGTGTCTGACATCACAAATGCGCTTCTCCAGGCTTCCCATAAACACAGGAAAGCCTTCCCAGAAGAGCTGAAGCTGTTATAGCTGCAAAGGTGAGCCAACATCATATTAAACCCTATGGATGAGGAATGGGATGACACTCAAGTTTATATGCGCGTGAAGGGAGGTGAGCGAATACTTTTGGTAATATAGTGTATCTAAAAGTGTGGAGAAATGAGGATTTTTTGATTACGTGCTACAATGACCTGCCAAACTCCACGTTGCTGTAAACCTCCATTGCGTACTTCTTATCAGTTGAGCCGCCCACTTTAGCCCCGCCCAGCAGTGACGTCGGACGCAGCTTTTGTCCGGGGCGCGCTTGAGCTCCACTCAGTCGGTCTCCGTGTCAGAGCTGGTTTACCCCGGACTGAGAGTGGACGCGTTTTTAACCTCGGAAGCACAGCAGACACCCACTGCCCACGCCACGAGACGTGTCTGTAGTCGCGTAGCGTCTCTTCCTTCACCCGAACCAACAAACTCTGACTTCGCGTTAAATATGTCTAATATGGTTTGTCGTCAAAAGCCTCAGGTAAGACCATTTATTATGATTATTATTTTATCTCTTCGTGCTTTCTAAGTAGCTGGGATTAGTCTCTGTTTTCCCGATCATCCAGGGTTAGTTTAGTTTTAAACAAGCTGCACGCAAGCCCTCTCTGGTCGGGAGGAAATAGAGGAAACTGCTGGAATGTTTCTAAGCGTAAAGACGCGCGAAAAATGTCACACAAAACCGCCTATTTCCGCAATAACGTTGATAGCACGAACATCCAGCTCCTGTTGACAATAAAAAGGGCCAAACCTCGCGAATTTAGACCCCCCCACCCCCCACCCCCCCTCCAAACACGTTCGCCATGGTTTATTCAGCGAATTGCGCCGTCGTGGCTCCATCCTCTCCCGGGTCGTGGTTAGCGAGCAGTCTCCTTGTTTCCGACCCACATCTGTTCAAGCCGGATGTCTCCGTATCTGCTAACATTCTTGGTATTGTCTGCTCGTGATCTGTGTCAAAGTCGAGTCATCCTAATGGTATCGGGGGTCTCCCGTGTCTGACCCAGATTCTGGGAGACCTCTGGCTCTTGGCCAGACATCACGGCCATGCTAACGCACACTATCTCCGGGCATGGACGTGTCTGAATGAGAGCCCTTTTTTGGCGGGGGCGGGGGGCTTTACAGCCATATGTTTTAAAAATATAACTCGATGCTGTGCTTAATCCACCCATTTAACAAAATCCATATGCAAAACTCCGATTTATTTAGTGCGCGTGTGCGTAAAATCAGGTTTCTCGGTTGTATATTTGCCAAATGCTGACGCAGTATTGAACCTATTGTACTGTTAATCCGGCTCCGAACCACGTGGGAATATCCCAAATAACTGTTAATGAAATGATGCACATTTTTGACGACCTCTTTATTTGACACTCACTGATAGATTGATCACTGATTTTTAAAAGTGTGGTTATGTTGGTTAAATCGAGTTGCCTCGTTTTTTTTTTTTTGATGGGGCTTGGAGGGGGAGGGGGTGTTTCCACATTTGACGTCTTCGCTTCCTTTTATTCTAATGATTTTGCGACATTGAATCCGCTTCTGATGGGGATTTTTGAGTCGTTTGTTCCAAAGCGCGCCAGGACTCCCTGTCCGTGCGTAAAGCCGCCCTCTGGTTGTCGGTAATGTTAAAATGTGAGGCAGTAAATTTCCACTCGGTTAAAAAGTGGGTGAAATATTCGTCAGTGCCTCGTTTGGCCGCTGGAGGGGAGTCTAAACAAGCATTGATTGTTCAGCGCCGACCGGAGCTGCACTTTTTCTGCCTGTTTAATCAGACGGAATAATGACGGGGAGGAAAGCATTCAGAACCAGGGGACAGCCTCACTTCTTTTTATTCCAGGAGATTGTTGTCTTTTTGTCAGTATTATATTTAAGTGCTTGAGCATTGATGGGATTTGGACTCTCAGACCGCCTTGAATTTCTAAAACAGCCACCACATGCAACCATTTTCTGCATATTTAGTGTTTAAAGTGGGCGAGTTTTACTCAGCCAGATGTCAGTCCTGAATGGCTGGTTGCTGGTTCTGCCAGGCACAGTGGTAATGGTACAAAGACAACAGCAGTGATTGAGATGGAAACTCCTGTGGTAAAGAACAGTCTAGAAAGTTGGGGGTGGGGTTTTAGGTGGAGGGAAAATAAGAAGGAGGCAATGAACTCATGTGGAGGAGTGGAGGACTCCAGCTCCAGGAGGTTTTCAGCTAGATGCTGCATAACAACCCAGAACTGGGCCAGTGCCTTTTGTGGTGCCTTGCAGACAAGGTGAACGGTCACTAGGAGCGCTTCCAGACGTGTAGCTCAGCATTTTAACATTTGTGCATTTACATATCTCTGCATATTTCATCAAATATTGCTTCATGAAATTCCCATTTATATTGCATCATATCAAGTAGCACTCCAAATAAAACTGGACTGATCATGACAAGTAAAGCAATTCATCATCCCCTGCCAGCCAGTGTGTTTTGTCCTGTCTAAGGCTGGATAATCTCATTGCAACATCTGATCATGATCACGATTCTGATCGTGGGAATAATGTGCTTCTAAGTTTAGTAGGTCATTGGAAAAATGTCTGGCATTATTCACACCCATTACCCTTAGCACTTTTTGCACACAAAGTATTGATTATATACTGAGAAGGCATATTGGTGTCACAGAGTAAAATTGCTTTACTCAGACTGCCTTTTTTTCTTGCTAAATAAATGTCAGGGTGAAATATTTAGTTTACATGCCTTTTATTAGCTTTGCTAGAATGCGTTTCTTTCAGACTAAACAGATCGGGCGGTGGGTATGATAGCATGCAGCTTACAGGGGATAGTTTGTGTAGGGTTGTAGATGAAGCCTTCAAGTTTAAAGAGTAATCCTTTGTTACAGCGCTATTGGTTCTGCACACGAATTAGTTTTTACAAATGAAATTTCATGCTGAATCATGTGCTGGTGTAAGGAATGTGGAACTGACATCAGCTAAAGCAACACGTTAAACAAGCTGCACTTGAGCAAATTTTATTTATTTTTTTTAGATTCCTAAGACAACCAGCCCATCACCACCTACCGAGGGGCGTGCAGCCTTGTCACAAGTTGTTTTCTTGTGCATTTTCCTTATGGGTGTCCTGATAAAATGACTCTTATAGGAGGAGTCAGCCCTGGGGGCTTGTCACATACGATGGCATTTGAGAGGTCTCACTTCATAGAGACAGAATGGACAGATTAAATGTCTCCCCTGGCCTGTTGAGATGCAGCAGCAGGTGGGGAGATGTAAAAAGCTACATTTAAAAGTGTTGTAAGGTAGGAAATAAACTGACAGGGTTTCTTAGGATTTAACAGCAAATTTGGTTAAAATATTTAAATCAACCTTCCTATCCAAATTTTAGGAGGATTATGTTATCAGATGGAGGGACTAAGCTGTGGTGAATCAGATTCTCTGAAACAGCTTAGTGTTGAATTTTGTATGCAGTGTGACAGCAGCTCTCCTGCCTGTTGGGGGGGAAAGGGGTTTCGAAGGGATTCTGCGTGTGGAAAAGGAGAAGAGAGGGTGGCTTTAACGCCATCCGGTGTCTGAGGTTGCCTCATTTACCATGTTGGAGTGACTCATGCTTACGCTGCTTTCTTGCCAGGAACAGGCAGAGTCAATTTCCAATGTCAAGAAAAGCTAACCTCAGGTCCCTGCTTTTCTTTTCTTCTTTTCTTTTCTAGGTTATAATGTATGACCAACACAGAATAAGTACTACTCTATAGCCAACGGGATCCCGAGGACTTGATTACAGTCGCTTTAAGCCTGATAGTTTGTCCTTACGGCTGCTCCCACTCTCCCTTCTACGCTCGTCTGTAGTCGGCTGGCATCTCTTCTAACACCATCCCTCTCCGTGGGTGAAGAAGACTTGGTTCTACTGTGATCTTGGTCTGCTTTGCCTGTTTCCTACATTTGGTTCCTGTTCTCCCCTCAGCAGTGGTGTTTTCTTGGATTTGGATTATTCTCTATTAGGTAAGCCTATGACTAATGCATCGGGCTGATAACACACCATGCCCATTAAAGCGCCTAATTCTAATCCTCTCTCTGTAATAGATGGCTTTTATTGATTGATGACCGATGTTGCACAGCTCTGAAGAAAGCTGTACACAGTGCAGAAGACATGTATAGTGCTTGTTACTTCATGTGGGATTTTTTTGTATATATTTTCAGAAATTCAGTAAAACATCAACCAACATGACTCCAAACGGTTATTTGATCTTTGAGGATGAGAGTTTCCTGGATTCCACCGTGGTCAAAATGAATGCTCTGAGAAAGAGTGGTCAGTTCTGCGATGTCAGACTGCAGGTATGAACAAACATTCTGGAAACTCTGCATTATTTTGTGCTGAAAATGTTTGTCACTTTACCAAACTGGCTTCCTGTGTCCAGGTGTGTGGTCATGAGCTGATGGCTCACCGTGCCGTTCTGGCTTGCTGCAGTCCCTACTTGTTTGAGATCTTTAACAGTGATGTTGAGACTCCTGGAATCTCACACATCACTTTTGAGGACTTAAACCCAGATGCTATAGAGATCTTACTCAACTACGCCTACACTGCCCAGTTAGTATCATTTTTGGTCTTTTATTTCCTGCCTCTGATCTCCACATGACTCTGAGCTCCTTAAAATGACTGAAAACCTCTTTGTTCTGCGATGCAGACTGAAAGCTGAAAAGGAGCTGGTCAAGGATGTGTACTCTGCAGCCAAAAGGTTCAAGATGGAGCGAGTCAAACAGGTTTGTGTTTATTCACAAAATGAGCCCCACTCGTAATATTTTCATCATAAGTGCTGCTGTCATGACTGGGTCTTAATATCTCCAACTCCTCAGATTTGTGGCGACTACCTGCTGTCTAAAATGGATTTCCAGAACGCCATCTCCTTCCGAAACTTTGCCAGCTCTATGGGAGACTCCAGGCTTTTGGCAAAAGTGGACGCTTACATCCAGGACCACCTGCTGGACGTTTCTGAACAGGAGGATTTCCTTAAACTTCCCAGATTAAAGGTAATAAATTAAACTTTAACATATGTCTTTGAATAGTTTAACAGATTTGTTGAAGTGCTTTAAGTTTATCTCGGGGAGTTGGTGCTAATTCTCTTATTGTGAACCAAATAAATAAACAAACAAGATGGAAAACTTTTTTGTTTTGTTCATATTTCACCAACCCTACTTTAACCTTTAAATTCTTCATGCAAAGGAAATATTGACTCATAAATTGGGTTAGTGCTGCTCTGCAGTGTGTATTTTTGTGCATTTTCTTTAAAAAAGAAAAGCTTTAGCCATGTTACTGTAGATTTTATATCTTGAGGATTTTTAGGGGATTAACAAAAATAATATTTTTCCTTTATTGACCTCAGATAAGTTTGCGAATCTGCAAATGCGCCCAATTTTACTTTTATACTTTTCCTTTCACATTTACGTTTTTGTTTCTTTGTTTTCTAAAACTTAATAAAACAACTGGGTGATTTCACAACTGTTCAACATGTATCATCTTTTGGTGACATATATTTTCTTGAACATGACCACTATCCTTGACAGATTTTGTTGATGTGTTGAAAAGTTGAATTTTTAGTAGTTTCAACACTTCTTATTTTAGTTGATGGAAAAGTAAATTGAGCTCCTTGAACAGTTACTCAACTTGAACATTAATCACAGATTTACTTTTCCACTGTGAGCCTCTCAACTCCTATCTTAATTAGATCGTGGTGGTGATTGCAATCTTTTTGCGTTTACAGTTAGAGGTGATGCTTGAAGACCACTTGACTCTGCCCAGCAACGGCAAACTCTACTCGAAGGTGCTGAACTGGGTGCAGCGTAGCCTTTGGGAGAATGGAGACCAACTGGAGCGACTGATGGAAGAGGTCAGTATCAAAACACGGAGTCTCATCTGTCAGACCAAGTCTTTGGTCTTACTTTGCCCTTCCTCTTCCTCCAACTCCTCCTGTTTGTGACATCAAGATGTCATTAAAAGGACTGCAGTGGAACTGGCATGCCAATGTCATGCTGCTTTGTCAGGATTGTTCTTTTGTTTTCCTCTGATTTGAGGTTTTTGCAGTAAGAAACTCTGTATCCCTGATCCATACTTCAAATTAGAGGTGAGCCAAAAGAGCTGCTCATTGCTCTTGTTTTTCTTTTGGGTTTGCTTCTAGTGTTTCTGAGTATGTGCTGGGTTTCCATAAAAACCCATGTTAATATTACAGGGCTTGTCTCATCTGAAACACAAACTCAAAAGGTTCCCAAAGGTCTGGTCCTTGATTATTTATTTCTTTTATTTTATTATTTTATTTTTTTTTGCTTTCTCATTGCCCCTTTAATATCTGAACAGGTGCAAGTTTGTTGCTCCAGCACTAACAGGGACTCCTCCCCGTTGATTTTTTCCTGTAGGTTTATTATCAGCAGCAGGAGACCAGACTGAGGAGCCATGACTGAGCCACCAGGGTAAATGAGTCAGAGAAAAGAGGGAGGAGAGGAGTACTACTACTGCCTCTCAGCAGCTCCTCTTTGCAGCCAAGCAACATTGTGCCCCCATCTGTCTCTTCCACACATACAGATAAATCCCATCCCTCAGTTTACTGGAACACATTACTCGAACATTGATCAACCTGTGCATCAAACTGAATGTCCCCATTTAGTCCACAGTAGTTACTTTCATGCAGGTCTGTGTTCATCAGCACATTCATGGCCACCCACATCAGTCACTGGACCGAATGATTGTGCTCAAGCTTTTTTATGTACTAGATTATAAATGAAATCATGATTTTTAAACCCTTATGACAGTTTTTTTTTTTTGCCTCTAAAATTCGAAATACGACCCAACTGTGTGACTTCAGCACGTTTGCTTGTTGTAGTTTTTAGTTTTTGCCTAAACTGAATACACAGTTTGATTTTATTCATTTGGAATCTTGTCAAAGCAGTAGTTTTAAGGTTAAACTGTTTTCTTTTTTTTATCTTTTTTTTTTTTTTTGCTGGATTTGGTTGCTTTTTGTGGTTGCCACCACAGTGACCAACCCCCTCCAGCCTGAGGACCATTTTCCAAGCCGCAGGGATGGCGAGAGAGCCACACAACTGCTCTTTTTTTTTTTCCGTTGAAGATATTTCCAGATGCACCCTCTCAATTTTCCTCAAAATTCCCTCTTTTTGTAGATGCAAATTAAGGAGGCCTACTGACACTCGGCAGCTTCTTTCTTGAGCTCAAACACTTAACCCACTCCACAGCTGCAGTCTGTGTCTTCAAAGAGAAGATTCTCATCCAGCTGAAGATCCAGATGTTTGTCCCTTCCCTCTATTCCTCTTCACAGCTCTGCTGCTCCCACCTCCCTCCCCCCCTCCTCTTCCTCCCTTTTGCTGGGGTTCTCAGTGTTGCCATGGAGACAGACAGCCACATTGGGTGTGTTGTTCCTGTTTGTCTTTCAGGTGCAAACGCTCTACTACTCACCTGACCATAAGCTGGTGGATGGAGGGCTGGTGATTGAGGGGCACAGTGAGGTGTTTAGTGGCGAGGAGGACCACCTCCAGTTGGTACAGGTACTAACGAGCTTGTACCTGGCTTCACTGTAATTAGGAAGAATCTCTTTCAGACTGCTTGGCAGTGTGACATTTTATTTGATATATTTTTTCCTGGCCATGTAATAAAAAATACAACTCTGTTTGTATTTGGCTTAAATATGGCTCATTTCTAGTCATAATTCAGCTTTTATTGTCAGCGGATTGACATGGTATGAGCTACGATCCCTGACTGCTGGTGAAGTTGATTTTTCTGTTTGGATAGTACAGGATATCTGTTTTTATGCTCCATCTGGAGTTGTGAGTAATGTGAAATCAATTTTGTCTTCAGTGTAGTGTGATGTGAGAGTTTAGTACTTGTTAAGATTACAGTATTCAGACCAGCTGGATCGAAGTATAGATTTCAGGTATAATTGGCTCAGACTGGCCAACGGTGGGCCTGTGGTGCAAGCTCGGCTTCTGTAGCTGCGTTGTGCTCTTGCAGAAGAAACCTGTACGTGAGAGCGCCCAGAGACAGCTAAGCTGCAGCTCTTCAGGAAGCCTCTCACCCTCCAACCAAGCAGCAAATGTCCCAAAACCAAGTGCCAGGAGAGAGTGGAAGTACATCGCCTCTGAGAAGACTTCAAGTAAGTGTCGATCAACTGAATAGAAATGGTTTCTGTGCAGTTTTTTCCCGTGTGTTTAACTTTGCTAACCTTGCTCTTAGACAACAACTATTTGTGTCTGGCTGTGCTGGACGGAGTGCTGTGCGTGATCTTCATACATGGGCGCAACAGCCCTCAGACCTCTCCGACTGCCACTCCCTGCCTGGTGAAGAGCCTCAGCTTCGAGGCCCAGCCCGAGGAGGTGGAGGAGCATCCGCTTTCACCCATGCATTACGCTCGCTCCGGCCTGGGCACTGCAGCTCTGAACGGAAAGCTCATCGCAGCAGGTTAGCACTGAACAAGGTTTAAAAAAACCAAGTAAAACATCCATCCATTAGACACACTCTGTTATAGTGCAGTCCAGTGGAATAGACAGGCCTTTTTATTAATATACATGGATAAAAGCTTGTAAGAAGCTACTCATCATATGATAACTTGGGAGAAGACGGCTAGTTTTTGATACTTAAATTGTGGCATTATGTGAAAGACGTAAATAAAAGCTTTTCTGAATGTGTAGGAGGTTACAACAGAGAGGAGTGTCTGAGGACTGTGGAGTGTTACAATCCTGCCGAGGACTGCTGGACTTTCATCGCACCCATGCGGACTCCGAGGGCTCGCTTCCAGATGGCCGTGCTCATGGTAGAGTACCGCTCATCCTTATCTCAAACGTATTTACTTTGCAATAAACTGTCATATTGAACACTGGCTCTGAGTGCTTGTACCTGTTGAGACATTTGCTCTAGGTAAATACTTAAATATTTATAAACTCCTTCAAATAGTTTTTCTTGTTTTACCTTCAGGTGAGTTAAAAAAGTTTATTTTTACTGACTCGTCTGGTCCGTGTCCACCTCTCAGGGTCAGCTGTATGTGATTGGAGGCTCCAACGGACACTCTGATGAGCTGAGTTGTGGGGAGATGTATGATCCGCATACTGATGAGTGGGTTCAGGTGGCTGAGCTGAGGACAAACCGCTGCAATGCAGGTCAGCCCACTGTGCAAGGATTAGTCATGAATTTCAAATGGAAATTAGGCAGCGTCTTTATCAGCTGAACTTATCGCTGTTGTCTTCCTGAAGGCGTCTGCTCCTTGAACAACAAGCTGTATGTTGTGGGAGGGTCGGACCCCTGCGGGCAGAAGGGCCTGAAGAACTGTGACGTTTTTGACCCCGTGGCTAAAACCTGGTCCAAGTGTGCCTCCCTTAACATCAGTATGTGTCCACCTAGTTTCATCATCAGTACATTTAGAAATTTAAAATGGGTTACGAGCAAATGCATGATGTTTACAAATATGACAAGCAGTAAAACCAGCTCAGGGTTTTAGTTTTGCTTGTTTTCAGGGAGGCACCAGGCAGCTGTGTGTGAGCTGGATGGCTTCATGTATGTGATCGGAGGGGCAGAGTCGTGGAACTGCCTGAACACCGTGGAGCGCTACAACCCTGAGAACAACACCTGGACCCTGGTAGCCCCCATGAACGTGGCTCGGAGGGGAGCTGCTGTCGCTGTCCATGCAGGTAACGATGCCAAACTCTGCTCCCGCCACCGCTGTGAAACATTCATTTTACAGGTGGTGACTCAAAACGTGTGCATGGATCTGCTTTCTGCAGGCAAGCTGTTTGTTGTTGGTGGGTTTGATGGCTCCCACGCTCTCCGCTGCGTGGAGGTCTACGATCCCGCCCGCAACGAGTGGAGGATGCTGGGCAGCATGATATCATCGCGCAGCAACGCGGGCGTGGCCATGCTGGGTGAAACCATCTACGTTGTGGGCGGCTTCGACGGAAACGAGTTCCTGAACACAGTGGAGGTGTACAACCCCGAGACGGACGAGTGGAATGACTGCACCAAAGCCCCGTCTCCCCTTTCTGACTGAAGAGAGGGGCGATGGCGGGTAGGGGGGGGGNGGGGGCGGGTGGGGGGGTGGGGGGGGGGGGGGGGCTTTGGAGGCTCACAGTGCTTCATCCATTTCCAAACTAACAGGCTTAGTGACGTAATCGTGTTTCGTGATGTTTTTCTGTGTATGAATGGGGATGTGTGGGTGGGGATGTTAAGGTGAGGGGTCTTCAGTGAAGACTGCCTTAATCTTGGCAGGTAGGGAGGTGGGTGGGGTTGTTGCCCAAAGCAACATGACGCCTTTGCATATTGCATACATTGTTTTGTCCTGTATATATTTCGTTTCTTCCTCAATTTTGTTTTTGTCATATGCCAACATTTACTACACATTTAGTGCTTTTGTTTTCTTTTGAAGTTTAAGTCTCTTTGAGGGTTTTCAGATGAGTTTTCTACTTTTGGCCACTTATACGGTGGCAGTATGGCGTGGTGACGATTTGAGTTCAGAAAACCTTTTTAATTAAAGAAAATCTGTTGTGGAAAAAGTAATTTTGCTCACATATTTAAAAGTCAATGCTTTCAAAGCCTTACTCAGCGTGTGAGTGGATAAACACCTGTCACAGCTTTTTGTGTCATTTTAAACAAGCTGGATTGCTTTTTGACTCTTAAATGATGGCCTTTTTTATATTTTTATACACTGATTTATCAGTAATAGATAGAAGTAGAAGCAGACAGCTTAAATGAGTGAATCTAACCAGTGCCAGATTTAGTCTTTTTTTTTTTTTTTTTAAGTGCACACACACCAAATATGCACAACCATGCTTCTGCTAACCAAATTTTTTTTAATGTAATTTAACTAGTTCATATATGTAGAGGTACATATTGAAAATTCTGTTTTTTCCTTTTGTGTTTCAAAGTGTCAGGCATTGGCAGATTTTTCTGGAAGGAATTTTAGTGCAAGAAAAAAATATCACATTTGTAACATTTCTTAATTAATAAACCATTTAAATCTAATTTTTGTCTTCAGTTTTTTATATATATATATGTATGTCTAAATTAGGCAGTTGTGAGTTTAACATGTGTAACAGAAGTGTAATGGTTAAGTTTAATAACTGGTCTTCAGCAGCTACAACGTGCCAATAAGCTTTAATATATCACAAGCAGCTAAATGTAGCCTTTTATTGGTGTCTTGTATCTTATTTGTGCTCCTCGTCTCATCCTCACCACCTCATGGCCTCTGCTCTCTAACCTTCAGTCTTTTTTTTTTTCTTGGGGACTTGCTTAAACCAGGTTATTTCCTGTTCCATTTGGACAAATTAGACTAACTAAGTGAGCACGACGGTGCTGAAAGAGGGCTGGCTCAGTCTGCTTTCTGCCCGTCAGAGCTGGTTTAACCCCACCCCACCCCCACCTGTGCTCATTCACAGGTTAGTCTTGGGTGATTCCTGCTGACACACCTGAGAGGAACCAACACCTTGTGCAGATAGAAATATCTCCTTTCAAATATTATGGCATTAAGACTTAAATATTTAGTTTATGTAATTTCCTTACATTTTCTAAACCAGAGCTGACCATGCATGTCCAGTAAGGACCATTTTCCTCCTCTATGTGAATTTGACAGCACAACTGTGACACATTTCCTGTTCAGACTGTTGCTGCTGCATCAGTCCAGTCTAAATATAACTTACTAAAAATAGATACTCTGGTCTGGAACAACATGTCTAATGCCAAAAAACACATTAGATAATGTTTAATCTGAGTTTTGAGTGACAAGTCAAACATTGCAATAATTTATAGGACACAAAGTTCTGATGATTATTGGCTGCAATCTGTCTGCTTCCTGTCTGCTGGGTGAACTTCTCTGACACAGTAATCTGTCTGTCTCCTGCCTTCACCTGCGTCTAATCTATTCGTCTCACACACACACACACACACACAGGAAATCAGTCGGAGCACATGTACTGTAATGGACAGAAAAGCTTCAGATTAAAAGGTCAGTAAATGCCAAAACCATTAACTATATTCACTGTACTCTGCCTGGAACTTACTTTGTTCAAATAAACAAACAATGGAGCACATTTTCATCAAAAAATATTTTAATTAATGCTTCATTTAAGTCTGAACAGCTTCTACACAAAAATATATATTTTTCATTTTGTTACATGTAATAAAAGTGTAAAAAAAATGCTTGAATCATTTTCAAAGTAGTGTTCAAATGTTTCCCATTATTTCTCGTTATGGAAGTTCACTAAAGCTTCTCAGTCCTGAGCTTCTTGTTACCCCTCAGTTTTGTTTTCTAAAGTTTGAAAACAGCAGAAACCTGACTAAATGATTATAGTTTGATTATCTTCTTTTTTTTTCAAAGCCCCCATAAACCAGCTTCACTGTTGAGGTGTTTTATGATCTGCCCTGTCCTTTAAGTCACCCGTATTTGGCCTCTAAAACCATCACTTTGTAGGTTTTTCCTGAAATTCTCCATCAGATCTACTGTAAATAACTAGCAGACTCGAAAAATGTTTCAGAACTTTAATACATTTCACAAAGAACCTGATAATAATGCAATTTAGTTGATAAATAAGTATTAAAAAAGTCCTTCATATTTGCATAAACAAAGCTGAGGCTCCGTGGAGTCTAAGTATTCTGGGACAGGATCTGTGTTTGTAGGGTGAATGACTCAAACAAATAATCACTAAATAAGTAAAGTAATGAGTTAAAGGAATAGTGCAAAGTTAAAAAAATAGTAATGGTTCAAAATATTTCTTTATGAGTGAATCCAACTCCTTTCCTTTCCAACATCTGTGCCACAACATTTTCATAAATAATATATCATTTTATATAGGACACTTAAAGTTATGTTTGTAAAACATAACTTTAACATTTCTAAAATATCTCTTTGTACCTTTAGGCTTATGATATTTTAATGGAAGCTATTAGTGAAGATAAACAGAAATAATTGGAAACCTAAACAAAAAAAAGTGCTACATGGGATTTCAAACATTGTTGAAGCTTCCCACCTTCACCTGGTCCTAAAACTAACACATATCTGTCTGAAAAATAGTCCATACAGACGTCTCTGAAGCATGGAAGAGTGAGAGTAAAATAAATGTCTGTTCAAACACAAGATGAATGAAACAGCAGGTAACAGTCTGATGAAGGAGATCCAGTTTAACAAACCTTTAGAACAACAGAACAGTATCGTCTTAGTATTAGTGTGTTTATGACTGTAAAAGTCATGGTCCAGAACAGACAAGCCTTCAAACGGACAGTTTGGTTTTATTTCAGCCATGTGGTTGGTCGCTGTGCGGTCAGTCTGACCCTGGTTTGAGCAGCACTACGTGGTGAAGGAGGCGTGTTGGCCTGTGGCTTGAATGCAACAATCCAAGGTCTTTTTCAGCTCCATCAACTGGTTCCCTCCAACTTGGAGCTTCTCCCTGACAGCAGACAAAACAAGAAACAAATGCTTGGTAGACATAAAAAGATAAAAACTCAAGAAGACAGATAAAGACAAAAAAGGAGGGAGGAGCGAAGACAAATGAATTCAAACGCTCCCTTTTTTTACTGTTTTGTCAGTTTGACAACCTGTCTTTAAATAAATATGGAAAAAAATAAATAATTTAAGACTACAAGGCTGTCTGGAAAGAGCAGACAATAACTTGAGTCTGCAGAGAAAAACTATTCAAATATTTTCAAGTTAATTTGTAACAGATTGTAACACAACAAACAGTTTGTGCCCGATGAATGGAAAACTAAAATCCAATTTCAAATCTGGAAAAGTGATGCAGTTTTTGTTATTCTGGTCATTTCCTAAAAGATAATCAAGGTATAAATAATGAATCTTGTCTCACAATTAAAAATCTTAACTTTGATTAGAGAATATTCAAATTTAGATGAAAATATGATTGTGGAAACCAGTGTTTTTATGTTAAATACTAATTTTGGAGGCCTATATGAAAAAGGACAAGTTTTTAGCATTTAAGTCTTCACTTGTTGAGATTCGATGAGTGATTCAGCCATAAATAAAATACAACACACCTTTACAACAAGGTGGTTACTACTACTGTGAACACAGAAGTACATGACATACATCTGAACATATAAAGATAATCGTTCCCCCTGCAGTTTGTTCTTCATTCAGCTGAGAGCAGATCATCTTACACTGTTGTTGTTTTTTTACCCAGTTTTGTTTGACAAGCTTAGCAGTAAATTCTTTCCAGCAACAAAACACTTAATGTTCCAGTTATTTTTGTATCTGGTTTTGTTTTGTTTTTTTCCAAGCTAAGGCCGGCCTGTTTCATTTAACCGCATGTTGTTGGTTTTTAGCAGCAGCTTCCAAATGCTTCCCTCAGATCTACCTGCAGACGTTTTACACTAAACTGTTAGCAATTAATGAAGGCGTCACCTGCACGTGTTCCTGAAACTGCTATAATGCCATCGTTCCCAAACTTTTTGTTATAAAAAGAAAACCCTCAGATTGACATGGCCACGTTCAGCCATAAGCAGTTAAACATTGAACAGTGTCTGAAGTGAACTTTGCCACAGGAGGGATGTTTTTAGAACAAATTCTTCAGAAACTGGTCACTTGTGTAAGTCTGTTTTAACTCTGTGTTCTTGTTTGTTGTCTGCTGAAGTCACTTATTAGTTTAATTTGGCCAGAACCTGCTGGTTTGTTCCGTTATGTGCTCAGATTTTTATTTGTAAGAACTAGGGGTGTAACAAACAAACAACTGAAACATGAAAATGTACCACAGTCCAGTAGTAAATGTACAATCGATCAGTGTACTATCTGGATGAAAGAGACTTTTCTGATCATGTTCAACACAACGTCCATAACAGACAAAAGAGCTTTTATAGAAGCCCGAGTCTTCAATGGCAGCTTTCTCCCAACTGAGCTGGATGTTTCTGTCCACCCTGCCTCGTCTCTCCTGACAGTTACAAATTCTCAAGAAACAGCGCGCAGTCCCGGCGCTGGCAACAGCTGCTTAGCAGCAGAATCACTGAGGGAGTGTGTTGCTTGTTTGTTTCCATTGGAACATTGTGTAACAGCAGGCAGGAGGGCAGAAGAATCTTCTCCAGCTGCACACTTCCTCCTCTTTAAGCAAGCATACATCTGTGTGTTTGCTTAACCTCTGAAAATGCCAAACTGTGTTTGACTTTACTTTTGACCCGCTCGGGCTGCTCCCAGGATGTGTTGGTCTGACTTCCTGTCAGTGCATTTAGTGACAACTTGAGACTCTCAGTTCTAAGCTGCTGGTCATCGTTCTGTGACACGGAGCTAGTGTTGCACCTGAACTGTGCACAGAGTCACAATGTACACACAGAGGGTGTGTGCTGTGCTGCTTTTGTGTGTTACATAATAGCCTTCAAATGTTTGTCAGGTAATTCATAAATAAACCCAAGACACCGTATGAATCTGTACAACATATATAATGGCTAATCTCACCCAGTCAGACAGGTCAATGTTAGAACAGAGGCTCCTGTTGTACACACACCATGCTGCCATGGACACACAATCTACTTTCTAAAATACAAGAAACAGTACTTAACAAAAATAGTAATCATTTGACTAACTGTCTCTCTTAGTACTATTTTTGGTCTCTTCATTGATATTTAATTCCTCTTAATTCTCCTCCTTGCTGTAATTTTACACTCAAAATTTTATTGAAGCTGTGATTTCTAAGTTTATATGCATAAATGCTCTTTTAAAAGAAGATTTTTCCTCATTTAAAACTATTTGAAAGAGAGGAAACATCGACCTTTAAGAGTATGACTCAGCTACGCATCTGAAATTGCTTTTCAATGTCTGACACATGCAAAGGCATGCTAGGGCTTCTGCTGGAGCTCACTTTCATTAATTATTTCATAAAAAAGGCATTATTCTTCAGTAATATTGTGTATAAAGGATGAAAGCATTGCTTCTGTATGAGACATGATTCTGACACAACCATCCAAAAGGTGAGAAGCAGCAGAACTCTCCAGTCAAATAAAGCAGTTTCTTGTTAAAGTAGCAATTAAATACACTGAACAGAAAATTAAACAATGAATAGCCTTAGGCTTTGTTCTATTGAGAAATGTTCTGCTCCCTGTGGGTTTGTGTAATTGAGCAGAGAAGTACTTCAAGTTATTTTGTTAGAAAGAGTTAAATCTACCCACTTAATGATGCTGAAAGGCCTGACCAGTAAATACGACGTCAGAGGGGGAATCTGACAGCGGCGAGCGAATTATGCTAGAAATGACCAGCAGGTAAATTCTAATATGTGACTCAAGATGCATAAAACTTGAAAAATCAGTGGTGCCTGGAAAATGACTCGGTGTCACTCAGCAGCTAAGCTGTGCTGCATTAAAAGCCATTAGCTGTCAGCACTGATGTTGCATCCACATGTGAAAAGAACCCAGGAGCAGCGAAATCATTAGACCCCCGACTCCACATTCACACACACCATCAGAGAAACAGATGTTTCTAAACAAACTAGAGAAAACTGCTCACATCTGAGGAAATCACGCTAAATGATGGAGAGCTGCACAGATTTTATTCCCTGGACCTGAATGCATTCTATGCAGAAGGCGAGATAAGATAAGACATTACAAAAACAAGCCACTTCCAGGCTCCATATTTTGTTTTTCTTTCTCTCGGTTTAAAAACATCTCCAGAAAAAATCTTAGGTAAACATAAAGTAAATGCAAGTCTTTGTCAGCCAGTTATGCTTTCAGATGATGCTTATAAAACACACAACTGTCCTTCTTTTGTGTGAATAAAAGTCACAAGTACAAACCTACTGCTGAACACCCAGCCAGTGATTTTAAATGAAGCCAGAAATTTCACATTCATCTTCTTAATTTTGTTTACCCAATTATAAAGCTCCCAGACAACCGTTCTCAAAGAAATGACAAGAACGCAGTTTTTAATCTGACATCTTATCATCTGACGTTGGTCTGAACATGAACCCAGAAAGTGCCTCCTTATGTAACTCATGACATTGTACATCCAGATCAAATATTTAACATCACAGATAATGCACTGACTAAGTAAAGGCCCAGATTACTTCCCAGTGACTGTAACATAAAACATTCAGTGTCACAACACAGATTAACTGTCTGTTAGTGGGGACCTCCTGCAGACTGATGCAGCAGATGTTTTATTTAATGCTAAATAACCGCTGCTTTTATCGTGCCTTCACATTTCTAATCGCAACAACTTTGCCACGCTGCTGTCAGGTTTGCAGCTGGAGCCTCATTTAATACACAGCGCCGTTGTCTGGGTTCTCTGATAAACTGGCCTTCTCAACAGTCTCACTGCTTTCTGTTTATTTATAAAACTCTCATTAGGAAAAGCCCGCTACATCTACAGTCGGATCTTCCTATTCACAGTCTGCCTTCTAGCCTCATCAATCTGCCTCGAACCAAAGCACGTATCTCCTTCGGTTTCTCCTCACAGCTCTTTGACCTGAAAGCTGGACTCATTCATTCCACTCTCCTCTTTTAATAATTCAATACAATCACTAGTACAAGATCACTGCACTTCCTTTCAGCCACCTGTTTTACGATGCTTGTCACTCTTATTATTGTTTTTATTGTTACCACTGCTCTGCTGGACTCTTCCTGTAATGCTGTCATTGTAAATGAGAACTGATTCTCAATTGACCCACCTGGTAAAACAAACAAAAACAAACAAAAAACAAGAAGGATTTTTGGTCAAACCTTGTAAACAATGATCTCTTGTGTTATTAAGAGATGCAATGCTCCCTAAAATGTTGTGAATGACTCTCAGCAACTACATCAAATTTTAGCTGAATATTTTCAAAACTGAGTTAAAAGTTATAGCCATTTTTTTGTTGGCAAAAGTCAATTAGCTGTGGCGTCCATCTTTAATTGGACTGACATCTAACATTAATCAGTTGTAGGTGTACATACATCTGATGATTACTTTCTGCAAGTTTCATCCACTGGTTCATGAAATATTTTGCTAACACCACACACACAGCCATTATCACCGTCAGGCGATAAGAAGCTTCCAAATAAATACAGTCCTGGTGCACAGTGGGGATGTAAAAGTGTCAGATCTGTGTTACATAAAGAACTAACTGGTTCTAAGGGACACAAAATAAAGTGTTTGACATGCTGCTCGTGGTTTTTAAATCTCACAGAAAGTTGGAGTCTGTCAGGCAGCAGCATTATAAGAGGCCACATGATGAGACATAATCTGTTTAAGACATAGACCTGTGGCTTGTTTCCATGGCAGCAGCCAGGTTGAACCTGCAGGCATAAACACAGCTTCAGATCTACACTGCAAAGCTTCGACAGACAGGTGATTCTGTTCACGCTCCTACGAGCTGCCGTTTGGAGGCTGTGAATGGAAAACTGAATTAGCTTTTTTCCTTTAAAAGAACAATGTAATACAAGCTGGAGTTGTGTTGTGTTTGGGATGAAATGCTGCATTTTAGAATACATAACACTGATGTGACACAATTAATGCTGAAACAAATGGTTTGCAGTCTCGTGGACAAACCTAATGATGATATTTATAATTTAGTGAAACTTGCTGCTGCTGGTAATATCATATATGCTCCAATTTTTAACGATTCTCATCTCTAGATCTATAATTACCTCCTATGTTTTCGATTGTGTTGGTTTGTTTGTCTGTTAGCAAGGTTATTAAAATACTAATAAACAGATTTTGATGAAATGTTCACAAAATGTAACAAGAAACAAATGATTCAGTTTTGGTGATGATAGTCTGGATCAGACTATCTGAGTGCTTCTGGTTCAGTTTATACCTTCTTGAGCACACTAAAACACTGTCTCTGTTTATTTTCCTCATTACAATTTGATGGACATTTGTGAAGAAAAAACTACTGGATACAAATACAAATCTGCATCGAAAGAAAGCTCATTACAGTTGGACCATAACCATTTTTATGGAAATCAGTCCACGAGTAACTCTGTAATCTTTCTGAAAGCAGACGAGCAAAAACAAATCAACAACAACCAATAACACTTGTAAATGACATATCAGCTGCTTAACGTTCTTATCACTTATATTTGACTAACCAGTAACAAAATGTTCTGTTGTTATCAGCTAAAAATAGCACACTGAGAGGGATGAAACTCTGCAGTTAAACTCATCAACAATAAACACTGAAGTGCTGAAATAAACTCAGACAAAGTCTAAACGTAAAGCTGGTATTAGGTGAGAAGAGGAATAGATAAAATATAATTTAAACATATTAGTAAGCTGTTTACAGAACAATTCAGAAACCTAATATTAGTAATGATACAGTAGATCTCAGGTTAAAATATGCTGCTTCAGCAGGAAAACAGCCATGTAAACTCACTGTCTGTGACTCTGGCAAAGCTTATTAAGTTAGGACTTTATTTACTGTGTGAACATTTATGGGAGGTAATGTGCAAGCTCTGTTGAATCTCTATTATTCAATTAAAGTCAGCAGGTTTTTAAACGTGTAGCACTTGTTTGTTCTGCTACAGTACATATAAAAGAATGTCTTGGTGCAGAGCCAGAGTCAAGTCTTGTCAGTGCGATGTACAACAAGAACAGGGTCACTGCAGAAAGCAGCTCAGTGTTACTGACGGGAAAACGTCGGAAGCATCCCTCCAAAGAAACCTGTTAATAATAAATGTCCCAGTTGTTTGGAAAATGTTGGCATGGACGCAGCCATTGTGAGGTTTGCTGGGGAGCTCAACAAGAAGGCCTATTATGACAGAGTGGCTGTCACAATTCATGAAGGACACACACGTGCTTGCCCAGGCAAGTCGCAACAAAGACAGGAAGAATTCAGGGAAACGGTTGGACTGAGGTGTCCATTTAGAAAGACGGGGCTAAAACCACCCACGGCCTCAGATGATGCATGTCCAGTCAAGTTAAAAAACAACAACTCATCAAAGACAGAATATGTGTGTGTGTGTGTGTGTGTGTGTGTGTGTGTGTGTGTCCTACCTATACTCCGGCTGGGAGAAGCAGTCAAACAGATGTTTGGCTGTTAATCTGGAATCCTCGTTAACAATCTGAAACAAATATGCAAAGATTAAACGTGAAAAGCTCAACGTGACACAAAATGACAGAAAAGAAAAGATGGTATGAAGTTATTTAAAGCTGTCAGAAGCCATTTTTCTATCAGTAACACAAACCTTATTGGAGTAGATGACGGCGAGCAGCATTTGGACTTCCTCTAAACCGGGGGCCGAGGACAAGACACTGAGGAAGACCACACGTTGAGTAAAAACTTAAAGTGTGTTCAGACACATTTTATTAGGATATCTGAATTAAATACGTGCTTGTTTTACCAGTTTAACAATGAAGTGTAATTTTAAGAAAGTAAGTACTTTTAAATCTCTAAATCATGCAGGTTTTAATTGTTTTTTGACAGCTTAGAGTCACGGGAGGGAAAACAGACTAATTTAAATTGTGCAGTCTTACATTATCTACATCTACGGTCTGAATTAAAGAGAAAAATGAGCACAAGGGAGACATGACCCAACACATGAATTAGTCTGGCTGTTTCCTAGGCAACTAAACTCCAGCATGTTGATGTACATAAACACACAAGGTCTTAGAGGAGCAAAGGTAGGCACCAAATACAGACTCTAGACAAAAAAAAGTTAAAACAAAGTTTATGCTATAAAACATTAAAGAGATATTCCTTTTATTTACAAGTTTATGTGAAGCACTTCTGAGTAGTAAGTAGACTACCTGCAGTCACTGCATGCTCAGTTTAGAAAATAAGAGATTTTATAAGTCATGCAAAACCAGAATAAGGCCATTAGAAGAGCAAATTTCCCAATTTCAACCGCAAGCATTGTATGCTGGATTGAGTGAATACTATAAAGACAATTTGCTGTTGCACAAAAAAAGTTGTTCCCTGTCTGAGCTAACTCTTTGAGCTGAGCAGCAATTAGTGAGGCTCTTCTGACAGATTTTTCTTTGACGTTATTGTTTTCTGACATGACTATATGCAAATTCAGATGAACTTAAATAAACGTGTGCTGTTATTTTTGAAAGTAAATTGACAGTTTTATAAATAAACAGACTTAAATAGGTCCCTTGCACATTTTGAATTTCTTTCCACTGGTCTGGGGGAAAAAAGACATTTAATGCAAAATGGACCTGCACTTGGAAGGAAATGCCTTGTTTTAAAAAGAGGGGACTGAAAATGACTCGTTACAGATAATGAATAAACAGGTTTGCATTAAAAATACAAAATCTGCAAAAAAATCCCACACTAAAAATTATGGGTTTGAAAAATGACTCATGTAGACATAAGTTCATTCGTGTTGCACGTGAGACAACGTGCTTACAGTAACAAGAAAATACATCTAAAGCAGAAGCATTAACGGTGCCAAAAACTTCCAGAAGTTGCCAGAACGCCACACCTTCTCTTCACACGCACACACACCCATGCACACGTACACACGTACACACAAATGTAAAAAACCGACAAGACGTCTGTGGCAGAACTTGTTTTATCTGCATCCTGCATCTTCACCAGGGTATGGTCTTTACTTCACAGTGGAACTAAACAACTACAAAACTGAACGTTTAAAACACTAAATACTACAAGTGCAACAAAATCAGCACAAATGTAAGGAGGTTTTATAGCTACTGGTCATCCTGTGTGTTTATTACAACAAACACCAGGTAATGAAGTGACACTTTATCGTCACGTAAGATACAACAAAAGCAACAAACCTTAAATCTAAAAGATGAAGATAGTAAAAACAAAAGGCAAAGTCAATTAAATAAAACATATCAGTGGTATATTTCAGCAACTGGATGACCTGCTGTCCAAGAAAAGGACATTAGCCACAAAACAAACAAACAAAAAAAACTTTATCTAAATGGGTGAGGTGACTCACTGACACCCGAGGCGTGATCTCCTATCAATGTCAAAGATAAACATCAGCTTTGATGTCAAAAATGACCTTAGATACTCCACACAAAAGACGTTTGCTGTGTGAGCAGAAGGAAGCACAACAAAGAAAAACAACACGGGAAAATAAAACCAGGCCTACAGATTTATGATCAATTTACATAAAAAAACATCAGAAAGAAGCTGAGACCAAAGGAAATGCAATGTTTTGATCAAAGTACAAAATACATGTACACATTTATAATAAATATATATATATAAAAAAAAATTCCCTTCTCACCCTCCGCGGGTGGTCTTTGTTTCATCCTCTGAGCTCGGGTCCTCTACCAGAGGCCTGGGAGCTTGAGGGTTCTGCACAGTATCTTGGCTGTGCCTAGAACTGCACATTTCTGGACTGAGATGTCTGATGTTGTTCCTNGTCATGCTCAGTCTGGTTTTCTTGTGGCTTCCTCCTCATTTCCAGTTTTAGTTTTAGTCTTTGCTGTCACATTAGCCTTTTGTTTGTTCTTTAGAAATAAATTGGTTTTCATTTTGAGCTCTTTCAGTGTCGGCCTGCACTTGGGACCGAATCCTCCTTCCACAAATCTGTGAAAATACGTCAATGAGTTTTACAGAATTATAAGAATATATATACATATAAGAATTATAAAAATACAAAACTTGAAGCCACAGCAATTTCTATTAGCCCAGGATAGACTCATCTGCTATCTAGCCTATTTATACAGTCAGCACATGAACAAGATGGAGTATTTTCTGCAAAGAGAATAAATAGTCTCTGTTTTTGTGGAGGGGCAATTTGGCACCTAAGAGAGCTGCACTATGATATGATAAAATGTAAGAGCTAAATGTATGCTCTTAGCTAAATCTAAAAGCATACATATATTCAGATGTACAAAATAAATAAATACATCAGACTGAGAAAAATGAAACTTGTTATTCATATTAAGAACATAGATCTCTCTCTCTCTCTCTCTCTCTCTCTCTATATATATATATATATATATATATATAAATATATATATATATATATATATATATATAAAACCTATCTTTCCATTTATTATGTGAACAAACCTTTTTTTATATTGTCCTGTAGATCTGAAAAGCAGGTCAGAGTGAGAACTGCATAAAACAGGGATCCCTGCAGACCCCTCAACCTTAAAATAGGACTTTATTATATTTATCCTCATAGATACCCACATCTCATCATAGGTCTGATTCAGGATATGTCTGGACCTGTTCATGTAATGTTTGCTGTAGATGAGTGAATAAGTAAGAATGAATGAGGCTTATGCAAAGATGCTTCGGAGGCATTGCAATAAAAAGGAAGATTGCGAAAACTTGAAAACAAAACTGAAAATTTGAAAGTAAAAGGCTGGTTGTTCAGTTACATTATTGTTTACAAATCAATGAAGAGCTCTGCACAGGCTTTAAAAAAAAGAAGCAGAATACATAATTCATATTTTGGGATAGGTAAAGTTTTACAGGGTTTCTGTGTTCAGAATAACAATAAGGACAGATAAACAACCGAATGGATTTAAGCTATCACTGATTTTAATATCTGCTACAGTTAAATGTCAAACATTTCTTGTGGGGAAAAAAACTCAGTTTAAATGTTTCTTATGCAAGTCATCCTGGAGTAGTTGGGAAATAAAGTTAATAACTGCTGATGACGCAAAGCAAACAGCAACAAATGCTTCTGAGACGAGTCACGTTAAACATCATAAGAGCAGTGGGTTTAAAGCTAAGTGCAGTCAGGTAAATAAGCAACTGGAATTGTTTTTTTTTGCATGTTTGAACAAGCAAAGAGTGTGATATATTTACAGCCATGTTTTTGGTTAGAAATGTTTGTATGTGTATCATCTATGATGAAAAATACCCACTGAATATGCATCATTCACCACCAAAAGTCTACTACATATTTTGTAATAAACGTGCAAAATCAGCAGAATCCCGTTTTCTTGCCAACAAATAAGACGTGTTTGTTTACATTCAAACATTGGCAAGTACACATCGGTCAGTCTCGGTGCATGATGGATATTGAATCAGTAAAAATAATCCCTGGATGTAAACAGAGTCAGACGAAGAACAATGGAATCAGAGACACAAGTTTTTCTTTCTTCTTCTGAAAAGAAACAGAGACTAAATTCTGTAAGGATGAGTCCACAGAAGTAAGCAAGAGTCATTTCAGGGGAGGAAATCGAGCGATGGAGAGCGTTAAAGTAAAGGTTGGCACAAAAATCATATGTAAATGAGCTGTGCCGAGATATCCAGAACTCTAAGTGATTGTCAAATTTAGTTGTAAACAAAGGCCAGGAGTATTTGTTGTTTTCTAATGCAGTGTTTACAAAAATCCTGATGAGTTTAAGTTAGTTTAACCCCCAAGTAGTCATTTATTGATGAAAACGTGTTAAAAATTGCAAATTTTGACAACTATTATAGTTTTAACTTTTGCTTTATTTGATGATACAACTGTTAGCATGTTCCCTAACTGAGGCATGATGAGAAAAAGATCAGCGCTAAAACACACGGCTCACTGTTGCGTCATGGGAAAAGAGATAAGGAAAAGTTTCAAGGTCAAGCAGATTACAGCGTAACCAACGCCGCATGCCAAGTAGGTCCTATGAGCCACGCAACCAGGACACAGGCTCAGAAAAGTGGAGGACAACTTTGAAAGTATTCTTAGAAGGACTAGCTGCAGATAAAAGTAGCCTAACTAGTTAAAGGTCTGGTTAGCTAGAGAGTTTAGCCAAGATAGACAAGTCAGGATTATAGTTAACTGAAGACGTGTTAAAGGAGGCATTTTCAGATGTGACCATGAATTCCTACAGGTTTCATAAGAAGCTTAGTTAGAATTAAACGAAGCTGTAGGAGGTGCTTCTTGAAAGCTTAAGCTCAAATAATCAAATATCAGAGACTTAATAAAGTATAAAGTTGACTGATTTTAGTGAAATATGCAGCGTTAGGTTGAGTGTGACAGCAGAGATCTGAGTTAGCTAACATACCTGCTGAACGCTTGGAGCAGCTGTGAGGCCATAGAGGACAGTTTGTGCAAACAGGCTACAGCGTCCTGCGGCGGAGCAGGACCTCCCATCGGTGTGGTCGTCTGCAGGGTTTGAGGGTTAAAGCCAAGCGCTTTGAACACTTCCACACTGAAACGTGACAGAAAAAAATTACCCTAAGGGTCAGCTGAGTGGAAAAAGTACTTAACAAAATAAGCTAAAATATGGTGTTTTGTAGCTGCCGACTGTTTTCAGGAATTATTTATTGTCATTACTGGGAATAACCCCTTTCCCCTTTCATGTTCATGAACATTGAGGTTGTGCTGTAATTCTTGCTGAATACTGGCCTCTCAAGGTCCTAATGCAAGAACCCCTGACGGATTAAGGTAAAGACTATAAACACAGGGGTCCTAATCCTTTTAACACATCCAATTAAATTTCAGTGGAAAGCCAATAAAAGACATATTAACCTAACCTGTTATCTGCAGTTTAATTACAATTTTAATCTGACACATCAGTCTACAGTATTCGTACAAACTCACCTTGTTTGGAACGCATTAGTCCAGATATTTTCAAAGACGGACCACACTTCTTGGGGAGAGACCTGAGCAGATACGAGTAGTTTGTCTTCATCGTCATCCTTCATGATGACATCACAGGTGAGAGATTCTTCCTCCACAGACACATTGTGCTACAGTCATAAAAAAGGAAAAACACATAAGCTTGTTGCTGTTTGACTAAAGCTTGTTTTGCTGTTCATCATCAGATTTTTAAAACTGAAAAAAGATGAAACAAAGTCTTTATTTCTTCTAAATCATCACATTATATATAAAACTACTAGTCTTTCATTTGATCAGATGTGTAAATTTAAGACCTGAGATTGCAGCTTATTGTAAATGTTTTCCAGAACAGTGATGGCCTGGGGAACATGTTTTGAACTTTTCCAAAATGCTTTTACGAGCTCCTTTGCTTCCTGAAGGGCCTCTGCGGTTGCGCAACTTTGCACAGCTTCTCCTGAGGGAACATACAAAAGCAGGCAGTGTCAATAATCAGTTGGCTGTTACTACGGCAGGTTAGAGATGTTAATCACGTCACAGCTACAACCTGCGGTCTCTAAATGTGCTAAACAGCACACTCAATTACATTAAAGGTGTTGCAAATAACCCAAAAAGGATTGTGCAATACATTGAATCCTGTAAAAAGCAAAGATATTAAAGTGAGATTTAGAAAAATAGCTGTTCTGTTGGTGAAACCTTGACAGAGAAGTTAGGTGAATGAAAGCAGAGAAGAAATCTACACAGTGAGACACTTTAGTTCACAACATGCACATATTACAACACAACAAGCATTAATTATACAAACATATTCATTATTTATTTACAACGTTTTACTTGCTACATTTCTTGTAATTTTACAATAAATTCAAGTTTTTATTTTAAATTTTGTTTGAACTTCGTAGTTTTCCAAAACAGGTGTTGCAAACGATCACATTTCCTAAAATCACTACAATCCAAACACTGAAGTGTTGCTTTTATCGTCTTAAATATGAATCTGCATCGGTCCCTTTCAGAATAAACCTGAATGAATAAATTATTTCCTGCAGTAGCTGCAAGCCCTTCCACTGTGAGGAGTCAGTCCTCACACGTTTGCTGGAGCTACGAAAAGTTACTCCCGCTCAAGCAGCAGTACTTTTCCACCTCACACTTCATCCCTCCCTCTTCTCTTCCTAACCCTACTCTCAGATTCCTGGCACAGCCAAGGAAATCCAGAACCATGCTTTTGAACCACGGATTAGGAACCTTTTTGAAGCTATTAATGGTATTGTGTGAGTTGAAATGAAGCAGTCACCTTCCACGTGGGTGGGCATGGAGCTCGTGTGACAGGCTGACAGTAATAAACTGTTCCAACAATTATACCCTGAGCAGAAGAGCTGCAGTGGGCTACTCAGCATCTTTCTGACACACATCTGAGTCTCCCACTTTAGCAGACGCCCTGGTTGTGGATGTAGTTCTGTAGGCTTATAGAGCAGCATAAGACAGACAGCATCAACCCAGAGGGGAAGGTTTTAATCTGAGGAATCACTCAGTGTCCCAACACCAACGTCTGCTGACAAACACATTTTTATTTCACTATTTGCTTTTGTATAAAAGGTAATGACACATTTATTTTCACTGAAAGAACATTAGTTTCCTCTCAGCTCATTGACTTGAAGCCACAATGGTGGAAAAATGACTGCACAGCTCACCTTTTTAGCTTATCGTGTTAATCACTGCACTATTTGTTAACTGAAACTGTTTACATTCAAAGGAAGATTAACATCTATTCCTGAGAAACTGGCATCAAATGGTTTCATTTAGAGAATGTGATATCATCTGTACTTCCATTTTCCTAGCAACCGTGTCTGGGCAAAAAATAAAGGAGGTTAAAAAACTAAACAAAAGACCAAAGATGGTGTGATCCAAACCCCACAGGTATAACTCCTCTTAGCAAGAGGAAACATAAGATGCAAACATACTTTACAATTCTTGTATAATACAGAACAACTCTTTCTTTTTTTCCACTAGCATGCCAACATACCTGAGTTAAAGAAGGTGATGAGGTTGGAAATGATTTCCAGAATCTTCCGCGGGACAATATGTCCAAAGACAGCGATCCAGTGCTTTTTAAAACACTGCAAGAGATCTCGCAGAGTCCAGGGTGGTTTTATATAAACTATCTGTTAACACAAAGAAATATTAATTGTATTTATATTACAAACTGCTAAAAGGAAAATGCAAATCATACAAAAAAGCAAGATGTGTGAGATCTTCATGCAGACCCTTTTTGAGCTCTTGGTTTATTTGGATTCTTGTTAACAATATGCAGCATATGTGGGCATTAAAGCTAAACTAGATTTAGAGAAATTCATTAAGTTAAACTCTTAACGATGTGAAACATAAATTCTACCTCAAGCCAGAGGTCTTCGAAAGCAGCCTTCATCTCCACCTCTAAGACGTCAGACAGCACCTCCCGCAGACATTCTTCCAGCTCAAAAAGTCTTCTGCTAAGTTCCCGTTTTGTCTTTTCGTTGTCTCCTTCACTGAGCCGCTTGTTGTCTGCAGGGATATGTGTATGTAAGGATTGAAAGATAAAAAATACAGAGATTTAGTGTGCATCTGCATGAATTAAAAGCAGAACCATTCACGGAATAAGAATTATAGGTTTTTTTTATTAGAATTGCACTTTTAGCATCTGTCCTACTAAGAGTGTGAAGATGCAACTTTCAATTCATGCAAGTTTCTAGCATTATATTTGTTTTTATACATTTTAAAACAAATACTGACTGACATAAAGGGAAGGGGGGAAAAACAGGAAATAAGAAATGGGTGGACATGCTGAGTGCATGAATGATATTACGACACCATAATGATGGAACATTCAAAGTTCCTTCCTGTTTTGCAAGAAGAACAAATTATCCTTGAGTCACCTTTGTCTGGAGCGACTACAGAGAGCCCAGCTTTCTCCTGACCACGTGACTGGACTGTTGTGCAACTTGTGGCCAACACTGGTGATGAGACCTCAGGGCTGATCTGAGGCAGGGCTGGAGCCTGGATGTTCTGCAGGATGGAATGGCTGTGCCTGGACTTCTGAACCTCTGCCTCCAAATCACTCTTGCAGAAAGCCCTCACCCCACTCAGGAGGGCTTTACTGCACAGATTTTTATCATTACTAGAGAAGACAAAAAATAGTCAAATTGTTTATTAACCAGTTTGTTTTGGGAATAAATTTAATGAAAGCATATGGAAACCCAAACATTCAAAGTAATAGGTCAAAAGATATTTAAAATAAGTAAAACATTCTGCACACCAAATTCTACCCCCACCCCCCCTCAAAAAATCCTGAACTAAACTCTGAATTCCTCACTCAGCACATCTATTCTTTGCAAAAACCTCTCTGGCTTTTTCTCTCATCCCAACTGGAACTATCTGGCTTAGTCACATGCATGTGCATTATTAGCAAAGGACACATACTTTGCAGCAGCAGCAGTACACTGAAGAGGGGGGATGGGGAAACTCACGTGCATAAGATGAGAGCACACCCTGGGTACATGTTCTGGTATTGCAGGCAGCACTGCAGCACTCTGTCATCGTTATTCTCAGCATTTAGACCGTCTGAGAAGAAAAAAAGAGGAAAGGACAAGCTGATAAGTGTGACTCAGAAAAACCAGCGTCTAAAAAAAGATGACACAAAGCACATGGTGCACATACTGAACTGTAAAAAAGCATTTTCTTTAAAAGAGAAGGGGAGAGGGAAAGGTTAAAATAAAATAAAAAAATGTAATGAGATGGAGATTTGGTTCCCTTTTAAAACAATTACACTAAATGCTTATTTGCCTGAAAACACAATTATCTTCTTGATGAATGATTTAAAAATATTAGAGATTATTGTGTAAATTAAATATCACTGTTAAAATTCAGCATATGGCCAAAAGCTGGAAAGACAGAAGCAACCTGCCCTTGAGTTGCACACATCTGACAAGGAATCCTAAAAATACACTGATGTGTCAGCACCACCTACAGCTCATTCAGTGAACTACAAAGAACTACCAAAAAAGAAAAAAAAAACTGTATCGATGTCTTAATATATTTCTTTAGCATAACTGAATATAATTTCACAAATTACGCCAATAAAAAACTTAGGTCTTAAATTATGAAATATAAAAGGCAAACTGCTCTGCTCAAATTCATTTACCCATAAAGCAAACACATAAAAAGCTGCTAGGCTGCTAAATGTTTGGCCTGTAATATTAAGTCTTCTCCTTTTGTTTTTTAAAGACTGACATCTATAAATGCTATAATCTTATGACGTCTGTTATGGTTCAAAAAGAAACTGAGTAGACAAAAATAATCCGTCTTCATTTCTAGAATTTATTCTTGATGGTTACTCATCATGAATCAGTACTTACTGCTGCTCACAGCGGCCTGCTGCATGGACTGCCCCCACAGGTGGGGGTCCCAGCTCTTCAGACTGGTGTAGATGTAGGAGATGGCAGGCGTTGCGAGGTGGGCCACGGAACCAATCTGCCCTCTTCCCCTTTTTAAGGAATCCAGTTCTTGAAGCACCACCCAGGGGATCAGGACGACAGGAAAGCCCATTGCTACGACAGGAAACAGAGAGAACCGTGGTGCATTAACATGTAGAAGAGCAGTATATCCTGCGTAACAATACATTACAAACATACAGATTAGATTTCTTTTTTTTGCTTTTTTGAGCTTCAGCAGCTTCATGCAGTGAATTCAAATCTTTGTGAACAAACTAAAAATGATCTTCTAAGCCTCAAACATGTTTTCACCAGCGACAAGAAGCTAAAAATGTACGGATCCTGTCAAGCTGAAACGTAAAACAATTTTAAGTTTGAAAAAGTGAAGATGAAGTAATGTCGAGAAATATTTAAATACTGTATAATACCATTATTTCAGAACTACCATATGTAAAAAAGCTTCATTAAAAATAGAAATAGAAAGAATGATAGTTTTAGTTGTAATAATACATTTTCAGTACCTCCAAGGCCACAAGATTTGATCCCTTTCACATAATCCAAGTGACTGAGGAGAATATTTGTGTCAAGAACAAGGATGAGGTCTTGCTGACGGGTCTGCCTGCCTGTAAAATTAAATTGTTTAACTATTAAGAATACATAATACAATACAACAAACAAAACTCAATTTCAGCAAAAGTGCAGTACCTAAGAACTGTATATACAAATGTAAATTAACCTAAAGATTCCTCCTTCTGTTTTTATAATAAAATGTACATTAATCGGTCAAATCTTTTACTGCAACACCAAAATCACAAATTAAACTGCTGTACGTAGTCATGTTTTTTACTGTAGCTTCTTTATTTTTCACGTTAAAGCCAAAGACAACTGAAACATGTTTTAGGCTACAAGAAGTTTCACTAAACATCAGGGCTTCACAAGACTTTAAAGTCTGAACTGAAAATGCATCTTGTGGTGATTTTACAGCAGATCCCAGGATTCATACTTTATTTATTTACACAAAGTTTTAGGGGGAAACATTGAAACTCACAAAATGTTTGCGCTGGTCTTTCTTCTGGAGAATCTATGTCCATACAGGTGAGGTCACCGTAACTCTCCATCACATTTACCTCCAGTCTCTTCTCAGAGCGAGCAAGATGAAGCTCCTTGACCACCTGCCCCTAAAGCAACATATTTTAAAACTAACTGAATACACTTTTAATCATAATACAAGATTTTAAAACAGTGGTGAAATGCTATGTTTAGCTGTTATGGAAAAGTGAAAGGAATAACATGGTAAATAATTATAACTTTATTTACCTGATCGTAACATTGCTGAATGTTTGTATCACCTACAGGAAGGAGCTGCGCAGGCGAGGGCGACCTCTTATCTTGTTGTTCATATGAAGAATTAAAGGAAGCCTTCAAAGAGTTGCAGGGCTGAACTGTTTCCAGATCAGGTTCCTTCTTCAAAACCTCAGTCTTTGGAAGTTTATTCTTATATGTCTTCTCAGGATTTTTGTTTGTAGTAACATTATTATAATTTCCATCTGTGCTCTGTGCTGGTCTAGGCAGACGCGTTTTTGGTATCCTGAATTTAAAAGGCACAAATTTTTGATTAAGCATTTGCTTCTGAGCAGATGATGGTGCTGGCTTAGGTGGCACAGGCGTGTCACTCTCACAGGTTAAAGGGACTTTCTTCCACAACTGTGAACTAATCTCTGAAGAACGATGCTTGGCTGGAGAGGAAGACCTGTTTCTGTCAGAGGCAGATAAATCTTTTGCATCTGTACACAAGCTCCATTTAGCTAGTAAATCTTTGGCTTGATAACTTTTGCAGCTGTTTTTGATTTCCCCCCTGCTTCGCTGCTTTGGGGAATCCTTACAGGAAGAGAAGTCGGTTCTGGTAGTCTTTCTAGTCCCGTTGTCATGTTGAGTTCTTGAAGGTTCCTCAGCGGAACCATTCCTCCTTTGTCCCTTCTGCTTCTGGTCTTTCTGTAGAACCGTACTTGGACTGGGACTCACTTGTAGCTTCTCTAACTTAGAAGAGGTGCCCAAAGAGTATTTTTTATCTGTCCTGTCTTTTAACATATTTGTAGCCTGAGAAGCTGAAGCTGTATCTCTAGTACTCGAAGGTCTTGAGTGGTCCTTTTCCCCAGTCATATGTTTACTAGTGTTTTTATATCTACTGGAATTGTGTTTTTCTTCTTTGCTGGAGCAGCTTTTCTCATGAAGATGCACAGAAACAGTGCTGGTGCTGCCACGTCCTCTCTCCTTAGTAACGGCTTTCTGCTCCCCCGCTTGCTGTTTTGATTTGAAGATTGGCTTTTTGTTGTGACGGGAGCGGGTTAAATCCTCTTTAACAGACGTTTTTTGTTGCTTTGCTTTCCTACATGTTGGGCAAGTAAAGAAATGGTGTAGTTACTAATTAGTAAACAAAAAATCCACAAGATTTCATACAAATGGATTCCAGCTTGGTATTACAAACGTAAATATGTTCTCAACAGAGGCATATAAGCCTGTCTTACCTTGTGTGACTCTTTACATCTTCTATACATCTTTTTTTTCTTCGGGAGTCATCCTCCAACTTAGAAACCTAATCATATTAAAAGTAGCATGTGAACAAACTGTGATGTCCAACGATTAACATTCATTACATTAATTGTGTGCAGAAAAGGAGACTTGATGTATTTAGGCACTTACTGAAAAACCTAATCTCACATTTACATGTTTGATTAATTCCTTTCTCCATTGAACTAATCTTTTTTTTTTTTTTTTTTTTTTACAGAAACAGCTTTTAAATAACCACACCAGTATTACAGTACAATGTTACACCTCCTAAAAAAAGGCACACCAGTTCAAATAAACAGCTAATTTCATTTTTCTCACCTTCTTCTCATCTTCACTTGAAAAAGGCGACTTCCTTCGCTTTCTCTTCTTTGGGTTTTGAGACATAATTTACCTGAACTAAAAAGCAGAACGCCGTCTCAGTGAATTTATAAACTACTTCAAAATACAGCTCGACGTTCAAAGGTAAACAAGATTACAAAATTCCACGCGTTCTGTGAATTATTTAAATAACTCAAGTGTCAAATATGCCGAAAAAAATCTCTTTCTGTGACACTAACCACTGTTTATGTTGTGCTACAAAATAAGCATAACAAAATTCGTAATGTGTGAGTAAAAATGTCAATTTTGAGGGATTAAAGTGTTCAGCTGCCTGTTCCTGTTAGCGTACTTAAACTATACAGAAATTATATGACTTAGTTTTATGATTCAAAAAACTATAAAACCGCAGCCTGGTCTTTACTGTATGGACAATTAAGAGTTTATTCATTCAGTTAAAGCACCTAAAACTGAGAGACATAAATACATTTAAGATCGCTAATTTACCTTGAAGCCAGCTAGTCAAAACATCCGGTTTTTTCTTCTTCGTTGGAATTTTCGGTAGGGTTTTTTGTGTGACGCGCGATGCTGCCCCCTACCGGCAAACAGGTGCCTGACAGTCAGTCCAATTTCTCTAAAAACTAGTGTTTTTTTCTTTCTTTTTTTGCTGTAAAATCTTTGTCCGTCACGTGTAAATTTGTTTCACACAAGAAAGTAGACCTTAATCAGACAACTCCCTGAATATATTTTGTGTTTTTACTTTACTTAGAATAAACCAGTAAACCTCTATCTTCACAACACAGATTTCCAGAATGTTGTGACTTTCAAAGAGCACTCAAAGTCCCAGTCCCAGACTTTATTTTAAACACGTGCCTTCTTTTATCTGTTAACTGCAGAAAGACATCGCAATAACAAATCTTTTGTTTATAAATTTTACAGATACTTCTTCATACAACAAATAAGGCAACATTTTTCCCACCAGTAATTTTCCTGAGTGTCAAAAGAACCACAGATAGTTTATATCTGCTCAGTATTCGCTATTTTTTAGGTACAACTTCATCACTTGAGTCTGTGCTGGAGATTTGTTCCCTGACATATTATTTTTGCACTGGATAAACACTTGGTAATGCTAAATCAATAAAATATGTCCCCTTTGTTTTGATTAACCAATACACTTTACATGATTTGTTTGAGTAAACCTCATCAGCATGAGCGTGTAATCTCAGCTTTATGCACCTGCTGATAATCTTCATTCAACAAAGTCTTTTCAGCAAGTTTCAAGGCCAAACATCTGTTATGTTTATTTCTTTACTGCACCCAGCCTGGTAGATAGAGTAAAAGTATTTTTTGTTGTCATCAACAGATGACATTGCCTGTTCAAAGAAATTTCAAGTTTCAAAGTCCGTCGTCATTAAAAATGGACTGAGTTATGATTTTTTCCGGTTGAAATAAAATAAACTGCATTTGCTGTTTTTTGCAACAAGATGACGCTGTTGCTCCAGCCCACATTTGGTCTTAATGATTGTAATTTTGACTGATGAACAGGAACCTGTTTGGTCAGACTTTCTGCAGTATTGGTCTATTTACCTCTCTATATTCATTTATTTTTTGTTGTAACTCTTCATCCTCACCTTATAATTCTTCTCCCACTGCTTTTCTTTGGCAGCACTTACTAATTGTTTTAAAATTTGTCCAAAACAACATTTTTATCAAAGCAACAATACTTGTTTTCTTTTTCAGTGGCCTGCGCTTTCATAGTGCCTCTGTTAAACTGATGTAAAAACCAATTAAGAATGTTTCCTTTTCACACACACACTCATAAAATGCACTAGATTATACAATTTCACTGTATGCAGCACAGTTTCTTCTTATTCACTCACACCAGTAAGTATTTTCAGGGTAATAGAGGGAAACAGTGTCATGCTTAAAGACTCTTCAGCACATCGTAGGGCTGAACCTCCATCACAGAGCTACACCTGAACTTTGTCAAAGATACAATATTTATTCATAAAAACAAACAAGAAATAAAAGTGACAAAAACTGCAGAAGAAGAGAATTAACTAACACAGGTTTAGGCTATTTTTTATGATGTTTTCTTGGTAATCTCAGTAGTAGTGGCATTATGGGAGCCAGGCACAGACCGTGGGCAACTCCCACACTGAAAAGTGTCTCTCTGAAGGCCCTGAGGCTGGTGTGGGGGATGATAAGCAGATGCATGTCTGAGAACCAAAGACAACGAGTGAAAGAGGTCTGACAGGTACAAGGTGGCAGGAAGGGATTCATAGATAAGGCGGAGGAGATTCATATATGGATATATAACTTGACATGGAGTCAGTGGAGATAGATGAGAGTGTGGGTGAAGCCCCTAAAAACTAAGGCTTTGCTTGGTTTCTCAGACAGAACGGTGGTGGAGAGGGAGGGGATGTGGGTGTGGATGAAATGTAGACACAGATGGAGTCTGAAATAGATGGTCAGAGTCTGAAGATGTTTTTTTATGCTGTATTACAGGGGCTGTTCTGACACCTAATATTTTAGTTGACTTCTTCCACATCAAAATGGGCAATGTTATTTGTCACTGGTTTAATAGTCCTTCAGACATCCTAACCCAGCCTTTTTAGATAGATTTAAATCTGCACTGCATAAATCACGAGAAGCGCTGCCAAGACCCAAACATCTGCTTGGGTCTGGCAGTATTCTTCTTTCTGTTGTCTCTGTTGTGTCTCTCCCTGTAGGTGTGGTCTGGCTGGATCACTGATTATTACTCATATCACTCTCATGCAGCCAATTACCTTCAGCAGTTTAACTGACTTGTTGTGCTCCTCATTCATCATCAGTTTGTCCACTTAAATATTACACTGCTGGCCAGAGTTTTAGTTTAAAATCTGCAAACAGTTGACACTGAGCTGCCTTTAAGCCAGCTTTCTGTCCATCCCAGGACCCAAACTTATCTGCTTTACCTGCTCCACTCCTCACCCTGACCTGGAAGATAACTGCCTCAGTTCTGACCGCCACTGCTAATAAAAGATACATTCTGCCCAATAATTCAACTCTATTGGTCCACAAATTTTAAAGAAAAATATTTTTCAAGTTTTCAATATCTTCTAACATGACTTAAGGAGAAATTTTAATTAAAACCATCCACTTATAATGCATGGAAGCCTTACTAGAGCGCGATCATTTAAAAGACATTTCCTTTGGTGAATAAAAACTGCGTCTCCCTGGACCATGGTATAAAAACCATTTCAGTTGAAGACTTTCCCAAAAACCAGGCGACTAACAGATGAGCTGCGAGCTGCACCAGCTGCAAGGAATGATCTCTGACCACTTCCGTCATCTTGGACAGGAATTGTGACATGCAAGGATCATGGCTGAAACGGCTAAAAACACTGGGATTCAGTAGATGACAGACTTTTGGATAAGATCTACAACACGTTAAATCCACAAGGTTTATATTTGAAGTTGGAAACAGCCTCCAGGTTTTGGATTCCATGGAGACATTTCATTTTGTTGGGTTTACTTGTGATGAAATGTGTTTATGTGGTATGATGAAGGTCCAGAACTCAGCTCTGAAGCAGACCGGTTTATGCAATGTCTTCATCAGAGGGTTAAATGCAGGATGGCCTCTATTATTACTAAGAGTCATAAAATTAAATTGTCCATGTGAGCGTTAAACAAAACAAATGGAAATCAGTCTTTATGTCATTCTTGGTGAATATAGAATAAATAAATATTTTGCTTCTCTAAAATATAATTACTTCCTGATAATAAACTGAATTGCATTTTTATTTTTTTGTTTGAGTGGCTGTGAAGGAAACATCTGCTGGGAGTTCAGACGTGGCTGCTTTAAGAGGACCTTAAGGTCAGGGTGAAAAACACGTTAGTTCACCAGGCTGGTTTTTAGTCATTTTAAAAGTCCTTCTCAACAATAAAATACAACATTATTCTGATTACAAATCAAACTGTAATTCACAGCAGGTATAAATACAATCTCAAGAAAATGACTTGTTCTTTTATAACCATATCTCATGGTGGATGATGAAGAAACGGAGTATAATTATGGTTTTATTTAACTTGACTTTCTTAGCTCTAGTATTATATCTGTGCCCACAGTGGAGATGGATTGTTAAGCCCACAGTTTGCTTAAAGGTATTTTATAGTATCATTGTTGAAAAGCTGAGTATGTTTCATTCTGTAAGGGCTGATTTAGCCTTCACACTATCCTGTTTATACAATAGTATCCTCTGTACGTTTCATGCAATCAAACTACTTCCACATAAATTGTTCTGTTTTATCCGTTTAAATATGAAAACATTTATCTTGATCTGGATTAGTGGGCTATGACTTTTAATATTTGTAACTTTTATACTATTTGAATTACTTAACTTTACTTACAGAAAAGAAATCCTTGTAGAAATGCATCGAGATCTTTTCAGTTCCTTTAAAAACATTATTTGATTCAATTATTTGTTCTATTTTCACCTTATCTTCATTTTAGCTTTAAGCTCTGGTTTTGCTACATTCAGCGGTTAGCTACTGTTTTGTTATTTTTAGCTTTTAGCTACTGTCTTTGACTTTAGCTTATGTTCTCCTTGTTTTATTTTAATTTACCTTTTATTCTTCAAAAAAATTAAGCAAAGTCACTCAGCCCTCTGCGTTCACACTGCAATCATTTTTCAGGTTATCTGTTTTGTTTTCATAGAAATCTGTTCATGTTAATGTTTTTCTTTGTGTCTCTGCCTCAGCTGTAAATGTCTCTGTCCTCCTTTGTTTGTTTTCCACGTGAGTTTAAAGACATTTGGCAGATTTAGACTGAGACCGTATACTTATCACTGCAAGTATCTGTGTGTGCACTTACGCGAGTCTGTGGGATGTTTTGTGTTCAGGTCTTGACTTTGCCGATAGTTTATTCAGAAAGCAGAGCAGAGTGATTTATACAAATAATATTTTGGTTTTGTGCAGAATGAAAAACTATGTGCATAAGAGGGTTTCTATGTGCAAGAATTGATTTAAAGTTTTCTGATTCCAACATGTATACACTCGAACACAATGACTTATTGTACAGAGACAGTTTCCTCACTGCACATTATTTAGTCTTTACATTTTGTCTGTAAGTTTCTGTTAGTCTAAAATTTGGAGACATTTGCTGATTACAAGCCTGGAAAGTGTCTAAAACCAGCACAAATTGGTCAGGTTTTTTGCTCAGCGTCCAAACCAAACATAGTAAAATGCCTTTTGGTCATTTAGCTGCCCGCTGCTGGTAAATAGCTACTCTTGGAACGCAGACTTTTGTTTTGAAACTGCAGCCAATTTTTTAAAACTTTACTAAAGACATTTCTTTCTTTTCAGTTTCATCCAAAATTTAACCAAAAATACATAATAAATCTTCCGTTTTCCCCTCATTTTTATTTTACATTAATTTTCTTTCTTATGATTATGCAAAGCACACATCATGTGTGAGGAATGTAGAACAGACTAATTTAATTTGCTCTGTTTTGCATCCTTGTATCTTATGATAGTTTGCCCAGATCAGTATTTCCGGTGGCTGGGACTATTTAAATTCATAAAGTCACAAGATAGTTTGGTTGAAAAAAATGAATAAAACATAACTATAACCATCAATTTTGTGCATTTTCTCAAACTTTTCATTTGTATTGTTTTTCAAATACCAACCACAAGCCCTCAGACTTTAAAGGGAAGACAAATCAAACCACTCTTTAGTTGAATCACACAAATAACATGTCCACAGAGACACACTTTACATATGCAATAAGGAAACCTAGCTCTTCAGTTTGGTTTTAGCTACTTTTCAACCAAAAGTACCAAAACTAAAACGGCTTTTGTTTCAGAGATGATAAGATTAGATACCTTTGTACTTAATGATGTGAAACTATTGTTTTTCTCCGTTTGCTGAATCCATTCAATGAATCATTTCCGTTCAGAATATCACTCTTCACTGATATGATATGATTAATTGAGATCTGACATTACAAACCTGGATACCTTTCTGTTGAGGGTTAAACAAGCCAAGACAGTCAAACTAACCTACAGCATGCACGCCTTTCCATAAAAGACAGAACGAAAAGTCTGGTTTTCACTACGGGGCCAATAACAATTCTGCCAGCACTTCCTAAATATTTATACGACTCCATTTCCACTAAATCAAAACCTAGGTGACTCTGTCTGCTTTCTATTGCCAGCAGAGATGACTCCTTTGCTGGGGTACAGTTTCACGTAAACAAATAGGTCTTTCAGCTCCGTGTCTTAAACATCTCGACTCGGGCCTTCGTCACAGAAAACTCCACTTGGCTCCGACGCTGCTGTCAAAAAGGAGTGTTAGTCACTCCTGGCTCTGTGACAGACACCTACCTCAACACATTCTTCAAGACACTTTCCTGTTAATAAATGGCCATTTATAAGTTGAATAATTACTCTTGGGGAGAATTTCCAGACTATAAAGAGGAGTTTGTTTTTTGTGATCGTAATAGTAAAGTGTTAATATGCTTGGAACAAGCCTACCGTGCAAACCTTCAGGCAGAAAGGTTACCTCACTGCAGCGCCTCTCCTGATGTGTGATTCTGTCGTAAATTTATTTCAAACTTCACCAGATATATTACTTCAGGGATAAAGATGATTAAAAGAAGAAAGTACTACTGATTTTCACACTGGAAGTGAAAATAATGGTAAAAAGGAGGAAAGTATAGATGATAAAGACAAAGCATGTGTGATGAAGATCAGCTGAAGGCTGTAACTTTAGTCAATTTTATCCCTGATGTCTGAAAATCCTCACACCAGAGAGATCCCTGACCCCCCTGATGGTGTTACCTGATCGTCTCTGCTCCTCTGCTCACCTGCATTTACTTCCCAAATGATTCCGCTACTCTTTAACAAAATGTCATTGTGCTCCTTGCCATCACTTTCTGATGTTTGTCTGCTTTCTCCTTTCTTTTTTCTAAACACTTGATTGATTTTTGCTTTTTTATACTTTTATTTGCCTGCAGTCTGCAGCAGCATAATGAATGTGGACTATCAGGAGAATTTATCAGATAATTTTAAACAATCTCTTGCTAAAATTAAGGTGATAGCGATAGTTATGATTACTAGTGCAGATGAAATTGATCACTTGACTAAATGTAATGCTAAATAAATGCACAAACACTAATGAGGCAAGGCAAATAAAGAAAATGATAATTTAGTACACAGGTGACAGAAATCTGTCAGATGTAGGCTGATAATAATAACGTAGGTGAAGTTAAAGAGAGAAGGGAATAACAAAAGCCTATAAACCAAAACTGCCGTAACAAACACAAAACATGTTGCAAGAACATGAAAAAAGATGAAAAATGGCTTTTTAAAAAGACTGTAACCCTTTCGTGCATGGATTATGATATCTTCAGCCAGGATTTTTCTCCAAAGTGGTTTTATTTTTCTTAGGGAATAAAATGTAAAAAAAATTATTTATTCAAAAACCTTTTCTATGTTTTGAGATTGCTTTACTAAATGGTGTATTTGCATAATGCACTGGTGTTCACTTTAGTGGCCTGTGTGCAGTGAGAGGATAGATAGATAGATAGATAGATAGATAGATAGATAGATAGATAGATAGATAGATAGATAGATAGATAGATAGATAGATAGATAGATAGATAGATTAAACCTGTTTCTTGGTTGTTTTTGCATAGTAGCTGAGTGAAAGATAGTCTTTATTATTTTTGATTTTTCCAGACAGCAGATTAGTGTTAATAACAGGGAACAAGTGGCTGAACCCTCAGGCTGCAGGAGACAATAACCTGCTTTAAAAGCACGAGGCAGGAGGTGAAGAAGGTGGTGGTGATAAGGACTTCAGCATGAAGTCTGACAGAAAGGATGACGATAACCAGGAAGAACCGAGAACACCAGAACTCCGCGTGGCTCCGCTCCGCGTGCACGGGCGGTGGGAGTGTCCGCGCGGAGCCGCTCCACTCCCTGCTCACGCGCTCACATGCTTTCATTCTAAACTCGCGGGGTCGCGACAGCAGGACGCAGACTAAGCGGGCACGAGGAGGGTTAAAAAAACAAAAACAAAACCCTTTTGTTTGTTTGTTTGTTGTTGTTTGTTGCGTCGCGGGGGGATGCCAGCTCTCCGGGCCGGTTTGGTGCTGCTCTGCGCCGTCTCGGCGGTGACACTTGCTCGCAGGAGTTCACCGGAGCCGGAGGATGTTCAGGAGAAAATCAGCAGCGCCAGATGCACATCCAGGTGCCTGAGTCTGCACATGACCCAGCTCACAGCAGCCTTCAGACACCTCCAGGTACACAGAGCCGTGTTTTACAACCTGTTCAGCATGTGACCTCAGGCCAGCAGTCACCATGACAACCAGTGGATACAGGATAATGGAGTCATTGTGTAAAAAGAGAAACATTTTAATGATATCTGCCCATCAACACATTATATCTTCATCAACTAGATGGGAGAAGCAGATGAATGTTTATGATGCATGTTATTTAACATCTGAGCAATTTTACTGAAAAGTATTTGTGTTATAGTCCCTTAAAACAGCAAAACCCTAAAGGTTAACTTAATAGAAGTTGGGCAAATGTGGCTGTTTCAGTCAGGTGTGATTTCATGAGTAAAACAATTGGAGTGAACTAAATCATTAACTAGAAAAAAAGTGCTTTTGTGTCTGTGTGTGTGAAAAAGCTTAGGTGAAATTTGCTGAAAAAGGTGAAAATAAGTTGCATAACAGCTGAATTTTCTTCGCTGAAATATTTGAAGCAGAAGAGGCACAAAGAGCAGAAGGACAGACAGAAAAACCAGAAAGATGAAAATGTGTAAGAAGTCCTAAACAGGCAAACGGGACGCATAAGGAGTCATAAAAGTAAAAACAAAAATAAGAAGACATTAAAAGACAAAAGAGAAGATTTATATATAAAAAAACAAAATGTATGCATAACAAGACAAAAAGGAGACATTAAAAGACCAAAAAGTACTCATATGGAGACATTAGGAAGTATAAGTAGACAAGAAAGTACAAGGAGACACAAATAGAGCAAGTTTGTTCAAGTGGATTTGAAAGAGCACAACTTTTTTAAAGGATATGTAAACATTTTATTCCATTTCGATGAGAAAAAATAATGTAAATAAAGTTCAGTAGTTCAAAAAGTAAAAATTTTACAAAAACAAAAAGCTGTAGCTGTAATAACTGAACCAGCTGAACGTTTTAACACCTGAATGGCTGAAAAAGCTACGAGTATGCTGAAGTGTTTACAGCTCAGAAACGTACGGAAGAAACTATAAACAGGTGAACAAATGCTAAATCAGCAAAAACACACCACCTTCACTTCTTACAAGTTAAAGTCTTTTGCTGAGGTAACTCACAATTATTGCAAATAAGTAGTTGTATTTTGTTAGCTTATAAAACATTATAGTCTTTGCTTTAGCATTGCTCACTTATGTCATGCTGCACACTGGGTTTTAGATCAGTTACATCAACAAAGATGGGCTGATCAAGCTGCACGCAGCACTTCCTGCCTAAATTAATATTCAGAGGAACACTCACGCTGTTTTCAACATAGATGACATCAGGATGTTGTCAAAAAATGTTTTGATGTTGCTCAGATCCCTGGTCAGCCTAGAAATGTTTGCCTGTTGTTTTTTAATAGTTCACGAAATTGCTCATCTCACAGAAATTGTTCGCCCATGCACTGTGCCCTTTGAAGTGAGGAATGCTAGATTAACAGGGACATTAGGACGTTACCAAGTTTGAAAAGCCACTTATCGTTAACGGCTTCAACATGTGCATGCTGTGTAGTGGGTGGGAAAGTCATTAACCGCAGAGTTTGGCCCCAATGGCTCTGAGGTGTGTAGAAGAAAGTGTGTATGTGTTGCTTTGCATATGTTCATGTGTAAAAGTGAGTTCTGGTCTGGTCCTTGTCCATCCAGCGTAGACAGCAACACCTGTGTATCGGGTAATGGGGGTGGCCCCTGGATGCCTTTGTAGCACTGAGATCCACTGAGATCCATATGTGTTTCTGTGTACATAAGCGAGGTGGGGTTTCCAGGACAGAGGTGTGAGAAAGAGAACATTTGGTTTAAAGTTTGTGGCGTACACTCATCGAATGTTCAGCATCAAGAAGCTGTTTATTGGTTGGTGGCAAGCAGACCAGAGACAAAGCTTCCTCCTGTATTTTATGTTTAAAAGTTAACTAACTGTTTCATTATTGCCTGCCACTGGTGGCAGTAATGTTTTTGTTTGCTTGTGTGTGTTAATTTTGTCTGTAGTGTCAGCAAAATAATTTGAATTAAATGGGTGCACATTGATAACTGATTAATGTTTGGAGTCAACCCCATTCAAGAAAGTTGCAAACACAAAAATAGCTGTAACTGAGCCAGTTTTAGAATATTGAACTGAAATTTGGTGTGATATTAGCTGAGGGTGATTCTCAACACATATTTTGAGCACCAACTGATTACGCAAGATCTGTTTTTTAAACTTTGCCTTTAACGATTACCGTCAACTCTGCCTGTCTTTTGGCACAATATCTCATGAACCACTGGACAGACTTTAATGAAACTTTCAGGAAGTAATCATCTGTTGTTCATCTACAACTGATTAACTTTTGGAGTCACCCTAATTCAAGTTGGCTAGCACAGCTAATCAACATTAGCCAACACAAAACTGACACCAACTTAGTCCCTTTTATAGATATTGAGCTAAAACCTGGTGTTGTAGGAACAGAGAATCCTTTACAACACATACTCTGAGGGCTTCACATTGTACAACATCTTTGCTTAAAACTTTGGCATGAATTGTTGGTATCAACCCTGTTTGTCTGTTAACAAGATAGCTCATGAACCACTAGACAGACTTTAGTGAAGCTCTCAGAAAAGAATCACTGGGTATGCATCTATAACTCATTAACCTCTGGAGTCAAACCAATTTAAAATGGCCACCACAGATAATTGATCTTAGCCCACACAAAGATGGCTACAACTAAAACTAAATTTGGTACATTCTTCAGGTACTAACAGGTCATTTGAAATCTCACAATATTGGATGAGGTCACGCATAACGTCAAGGAGTTACAGCCATTTGGTTGTAACTAAAATGGCTATAACTTATTCCCTTCTCAGCACAAGATGATTTTCGTTTAACGCTTTGGCATGAAAGATGGTGGACGATATGCATTCCTTCAAGGATTACTAGACTTTTAATACTGATATATGAGATCAACCAGTATGGGTTTTTAAAGGCTGATATCAATCAGTAGATGTAATATCACTGTTCTGCCAACAAATGTGCCTGCCTGTTTAGTGTGACCAGGCTGATTCAGAATATTTGAAAAATGACAATATTCAACCTTATATTAAAAAATTACAATGTGATTTATTTAATGTCACTAATATGATATCATCAAATTCATGATCAAAAGGGGCAGCAAGAAACAGGAAACTGAAGTGTGACTCAGAATCTGATTTTAGGTTATACAGAGGCAGAAATGTCTCTGTATATATTTGAAAAATAAAAAGAGTCCTTTCAGTTAGATCATTCCCTTTTATAGGACAGTTTAGCAAGGGATTGTATGTTAAAATAAAATGTTAAAAAGTCCCATCTGATACCAGCTTTAACAACTGCAAGATCTAAAGGCCAAACAGCTTTATCCTCCTCTGTCACCGCAAACTAAGATACAAACACACAACTGCTTCCTCTGGCTTCATGTGGGTGAACCCTGTGTTTTGGGCTCTTTCTCTCCATCAGTGTGTGTGTGTGTGTGTGTCTGGTGTGTAGCCACTAGAATGTGAATCACCAGTTTTCTATTTGCACCTCTTTCTGCTGCGTCTCTGGGTTTTCCACTACTTTCCCTTGTATAATGTAATAGCGTAATTATAGTTTTTTTTGTGTGTGAGAGAGTGCACATGTGTGTATGTTGGTATGTTGTCACAGTCCCAAATTCTTCCTTGATGTAAACGGCTAAGAATAAGAAAAAAAAAACTCCAGCCTCGCCTGCAGATTTGGATGTTTTTCGGCATACGCAGTCGAACAGATTAGACTGTTAGACACTTGCAGGTCTGTGGTGCTGATGAGCTGATGGTTTAAGATTCAAGCCAGAGAAAAAAGCCAGTGTATGATATGTCTGTGCATTTGTGTTTATATGTGTTTTTGTATGTCTCAGCTGCTCTGCGGTAGGTAACTAATCAGCACAGAGGTCAGTTATGCTCTAAAAAAAAAGACCAGAAGCAGCGGCCAGGTCAGGTTGCATGGAGACAGACAAGAAGATAGAAGCAGTTAGACAAACTCAGTCAGGCACGAAGACGGGCAAAGGGGAGGAAAGACGAGAGACTAGGCAGGTATGCACACACAGGTGTGACAGACATACTTGAGGACAACCTGGCAAACTGATCCACGGACCACAGAAGCGGACAGGCAAGCAGAGAAACAGGCATAGGGGTGAGTGATGGCAGAAGACAAAAGTTTGTGTGATTCACCTCAGAGATAAAGTCCCCGCAGCTGTTATTTGATCAGTATGAAAAGGGACAGATGGAAATAAAATGACAGCGGTGTAGAAATGACTCACCTGAAACCGGGGTAAATCCTTCCAAGACAGTAAATCACAGCTGGAATGAGAAACCAAAGAGCAGCATGGCTTTGTTCCTTTAAATACAGAATGAAAGATGGAGAGTTGCTTTATTAAATCATAACAGTTTTTTCCCACACTGATTCCTTTTGTTACTGCTTTCTGTTGCACTGTTTGGTAAAACCTAACATTAACAAGTTTTCAGAATACTGCATGCTAGATTATTACAGAAGCTTTGCTGTGAAGTGGGAGTAAACAACAAGGTTTTTTTTTATAACCAAAATGTTCAAAACATCCTTTGGACAATCTTCTTTTTAGTTTCAAGTGCCACAGATTTGGAATAATTTTCCAATAACAATAAAATGTTAACTTTTTAGGGTTTTTAATTGTGAAGTGACTCTGAAATATGGCTTAAATCTTGACAGTTTATTCAGTATGGTGTGGTTAACGCTTGTTTTTCATCCCTCTGTGTAGTTTTGTTTGTCCTCTGTTCTTATTTGTATGGTTCTACAAGGACTGCACATTAGTCATAGGCTAATTGAGAAAGCTCCTGTGGTGAGAGGTAACATTTCTTCAAACAATCAAAAGGAAGTCTAGTTGCCTTGATTGTTACTAGGATATATTGGTATGGCTAGAAGTCCTTAATGCATATAGTAGTTATTGTTACATTGTTTTTATGTTGTCCCTGCATAGGATCAATTTAAATTAGGTAAATTAGATTAAAAAGAGGTGCCTTTAAGGGCATTTCTTTCCTAAACAAACAAGATTTCTACAGTATAAACCTTCTTATTCTGTTGATACTTGTTATCCAGTGATAGGATTTCAGACAGAAAGGCAGATGCAGGGGTGATAGTGTGAGAAGCCTTGATAGTCCAGGATTGTTTACCCTCCACTTTGCTGTCACATTTGTTATTCATAGGATGTGGGGCACCACAACACTATCATGGCACTAACATAGTATGGAAACACTCACATGGACTAATTAGTGGGCTTCTGACTGGAATACTGAGTCCTAAATGTGGTCTTTTTAGGAAAAACATGTTGTATTCTGTTAAGTGGAAGTTAGTCACGATCCGTCACACACCCAACACACACCATATCTGTGTGCGCTTCTGGTCATCTGGGTATGATTAGCAGAGTTAATGCGTCGTGTTAAATAGACTTTCTACTGCACCTAACTGCAAACACTGACCACAACACACACATTTTTTATCATTGCACCTGGAAGAAGTACGATTTGTATCTAAGCCCCTTTCAAAAACCGAAGGTTAGTGCAGCTGTGCGCGTGCACATTTCTCTGTCTGTGTGTTTATGTCGTCAGCTAATATCAGGTTGTTTTTCTTCAAGAATGATTGCTGTCGACTCGGCAGCCATCAGAGCCATGTGGAAGTCTTTTAGTGCAAGTGCTTCTTACTCAATCGGTCAGCTCTGGTTCTGATGGCTCTCTCGTGACAGAGTTCTCCTGCAGATCTCAGACCTAAAAAAGAACTTTAAGACTTAGTGCTTTTATTATGAAATCCAACCTTTATGAAAGTGTTTTGCAAGTTTTTGTGTTTTGGTAAAATTCTCATGTCGTATGACTTTATTGGTGTATGAAAAATGCACAAAACGATCTTGGAAGTCTTCATGTAAGGTTTGAGAATACATTTTAGGATATTATTCTCCGACAGATGCAACTACACTTGTTAATGTTGGCCTCCAGTGTTAAAATAACTCTGAAGATTAAGTATCAGCCATGTCAAATACTAGAATTTATTGTGTCCTATTCTAATTCACAAGTCCATAATTTCCAGTCAACTCCCTTCTCCAAACCAATATTTATTTCCATATTTCTTATTCTTTTCTCTGTCTCTCTGCTCCCTCATGCTCTACATTTTTTTTACAGTCACTCTCTGCCAATTCTCCTTTTCTTTTTCTCTCAGACATTTTTTAACATGTGCAGCTGTTTTGCCACAGACTCACACACACTCTGAGACCCCACAAAACCCCACTTTGACCACCGTTTAATAGTCATAAGGCACACAGACCCGTCCAAACTGCCTTAATTGTTTCTGACAGCAACTATGTCCCATGAAATCGACTTGGGATGGCCATGTGTACATCTTTGTGTGTGTGAGACCGCTGATGTACAGGGGGAGCTGAGCACGGTGACCAAGACTGAGGGGATGTTAAGGCAAGAACAACAGAAAAAGAAAAAGAGGGTGAAAACCAGAAGAAAAACAGAAGATGAAGATGTGAGGCCAGCAGGGGGGAAACACAGCTTTATATCTTCTGAGTGAAAATCTGGAGATGTTTAACAGGCTTTTACACTGTCCTCAGTTCTTTGACTCTACAGTTTATCATCACCATCATTTTCAAGTCCTCTCCTGTCATTTTTATAGGAGCTGGCAGAAATGTGGAGATTTAGGGGGTCAAAATGAAAGACAGAAGGAGTGACAGAGTGACCAAACGAGAATAATATAGATGAGTAGCTACAGAAAAATGAAGAAGGAATATGATCTGTGTGCTTGTGTAACTCAAATCTTCTTCATGTTGTTCCTGTTGGTTGATAAATGTTGACCCCACCCCGATCAGGGAAATAATAGCAGGACAGAAGAGAATAATATTGCCAAAATTACACTACTTTTAAACAAGTCCTATTTCACAAGCTGACACATTTTCTTGAGATCCTAAAGAAATGTCTGTGATACCCTTTTGCCAAAGTACAACAGGGTTTAGAACCGCTGCACCCCCCACCCCCATCCACCTTCATAGCTTTTTTCTTTGCAGATGGCTGTAGAGGGCTGGGTGAACCTTTTTCTTCCATGGAGTTTGTCTATTTTGAAATCATGTAAAATTTGTGCCACCATAGAAAAAAGACACAATTTACTATCAACAATTATGAAGCATGATATTACCAAACCAAAGAGCAGACAGTACTTACAAACACAACTCTGGATAATTATATAGGAGAAAGACAAGGTCATAATAATTTTCTGTTTCATGGTTCTTTTGTCTTCAAAGTATTGTGTGAAATGTGGATCTTGAATAAAGACATGAAGTCTAAATATGTGTCTGATTAGTGTGTCAGCCATTTGTTTGTCAAAATATTCTCAATTTTGCTGTCAAACAAAATAAAGTGCGACTGCTTCTTGGCTATAGCAGCTGATTAGATAAGGTATAATTATTCACATGGGAACAGCGTTTTGTGAATATGCAAAAGTTTTTTGTTGTTTCAAGTTTTTGTCCACATGGAAACAACGTTTTAGGAGCCCTGAAACTGTATTTTTTGAAAACAGGTTATACATTGAAACAAATCTTGAAAAGCCACCTTTGTATTTTCATGTAAACAGCCAAACCGTAACCTTATGAAAACAATGGTGTCATAACACCACCTCCAACCTAACCTTCAAACCAAACATGTTAGATGTAACAACAAAAATGAAAGTTTGCTTGTGTTTGTGCTATAGATGCAACAGAACCTAGTCGCTCATCTGCAGCAAAACCTTCATAAACTGAATTACTTCAATTAGCAGACAAGGCTGATGAACAGTCACCATCACCTCATACTTGACCCACAATGAAGAACTAGAAAGGGAATGAGGAGAAAACTTTGGGTTTAGTTTTTAGTTTGTACCCAGTGTGCAGGCTGTATGCACATGCTCCTGTCTTGTTTCCTGTTCTTGTTGTATTTTCGTGGCAGAGTTACAGCACCACATACAGGCCTGGGTTAGCTATTACAGCGTTCCCTTGTCGATGAGTACAAGCCTAGAAACAGTTCCGTGTTTACGAGGACACGTTTAGAAATGACAAAAAAAAAGTCCATGTTTCAGTGTGGACGAGGCCTTCAGGAACTCGGTTCCTCCAAATTTATCATGACAAATGTTTCAAATACACCCAGATTCTTATTGATGTTGTCAGTACTACCTGTGTACAAGCAGTTTTATCTAAAAAGTATCCCTTCAAAACTAAAGAGAAAAATATATTTTGTCTATTACTGTTGTAAAACCATGACACAGGTTTATCAGTATGTCTTATTTTCTTCTCCTTCCTTGCATTCATCACCATAGACCTACTACTAATCAATTCACCAGGGATGAAGCAGCTACCTTACTGCTCAGCTGCTTTTTTCTTTCTTCTGCTCTCACTCTTCAGTTTCTTCAGGAGGCCGGTTTAGCTGTAGTCTGAACTTTATCCTCTTTAACAAGTAGCACAGATTACTGTTAAGCCAAAGGTGTCTGTGCCATTTACACTGGTGTGATTTTGAAAACAATAGGTTATTTATAGCATGAGCAAGAATCACTCCTGGATTTTTCCCAAAGTAAGCTTTATTTTTAATGATGTTGGTTCGTGAAGCTTTTTAAGCAATCTGCAAGGATTTCTGCTCAAAGTGTTTGTTTTAGCAGCATTCTTTGAGGTGAGCACTTTTTTTGCTGTCAGCAGTTGTACAGATGAGTTGATAATTAGCAGCTTCTTTGGAAATTTAAAAGTAAAATCTAAAATGAGTTTAAGATTAGAAAGCAGCTTATACTATTGAGGCTGACTTGTCTGAACAAAGCATTACTGCTTTAAATCTGTCTTAAAGAATTCCTTAGCTGACCCATGTACAGTAAATTTGTCACTATAGGGCTTTGAGGCTGTATGTATTACCTTCCACACAACAACATTTGTTTTAGCTACAGCTTTTAATTTATGTTGAATGCTGAGAATGAAAGAGCCAATTCAGCATCTTCTGTGCTGTGAAATCACTTAACCTTTACCCAAAACTTGCTACCTAAAGTCTAAACCATAGCCCTATTTAAACAGCAAGCATGAAGGCTTGTTAAAAAAAAAGAAAAAGAAAAAGAAAAAGGTGTGAGGGTGTGCATCTTCGTGTGTGGAAAAAGATGTGCTTGGGTGAGGCTAAATACAGCTCACCCAGGAGAGGGTTTAAGAGTCGTTAAGGCAGCTTATCCAGCACTCACACATGCACACACTCACTGGAGACCTATAACTCTGAAGGTGCACACATGACAACAGGCAGGTACACAAATGCGTACACAAAAGTATTTTAATAGTTGTTTTGATGGTGCACGATGGCATCATGAATGTGCTGATAAAGACAAAGCAATTCAGAGAGAATGGTGGGTGTTGCGTCACCACCGACTGACTGTCTCAACAAAGGAAGTCAAAACTAGCAGGCTGGGTTTTCAGTGATCATTTTAAAGCATTATCAACTAGAAACAAACAAACAGGTTTGCTCAGAAGGAGCTGTAGGAATATTAGACAGAATTAACTTATTTGGTAATGGCATTTTACAGTGAATCTACTGTTAGAGATTCAGCAGTAGATGTTCAACACTCACTGCAGTTCTCATTGTAAACAGTAGGTGTCACTACTGAGGAAGTGGTGCCAGAAGAAGTTGTAGAGGAAGTACAATTTTTACATACAATCTTGATTACACAGTTTCAACTTAACTGCTTTACTTTATTTTTTACTTATTGTAACATTCGCAATAAAAGTGCCATCTTGGGTTTTCTCAGTCATACACACACACACACACACTTGGAGCTCTTCCTGTTGTAGAACACACCTCTCACACAATGAGTCAAAATGTGTTTGTAAATTACAACATCATGAAATATAAGAAGTTACTGTTGTACAGTAACAACATTTAATTGTATTTATGTGTGGGTAACCACAAAAAAAGATCTCTTGAACAACATATTTATGTTGTTAACATATCCAATTTTGTTTGAACCTTTCTGTGTATTTTGTGTTTTTCATTTTACATGATTTGTCAGTGTGTACATTATAATCTACTGTGTATTGTTACACAAGTATATATAGTATAAAATTGTTTAAAGAGTTTGAAAAATAGGAGACTTCAGAGAATTTTATTGGTTTGTTGTGATTTGCATTTGTGTGTCTGTGGCTTTGACGTGACGTCTCTTTCCGTCACAGTAGCAGCCAGGTTTACTGGTGGCCTTGAGTCACTAACCAGTTCACACACACACACACTCGCATGTGAACACATAAACATGCGTTTCGCCAAGTGACATAATCACTGTCTGGATCTGCCACCACAAACACACTGTGTTGAACTCTTTTTTACCCAGAGGATAGTTCTGTAAATAATAGAAACATTGAAGATGTGTTTGACTATCTGTCAGGATTTGCTCTGGTTGTGTAATTTAGTCAGTGACCTTTTATGAACAATATTTTGCTCTTTGTCTGCTCCTACATCAGACAGTAGCTGCATACCTTCATGGAAGTTGTGGGAGCGAATGTAAAACACAGGATTTTTATGTTTGCTTTAATCCTTCTTTCTTTCTTTGTCTCTTTCAGAGTGACCAAGTTTTGGTTTGGTGTGAAAACCACAGGCGCTGTGCTCAGGTAAATAAACTCACAAGCTTTAGAATACTTGAAAGTACAATTAAAAGAACATCTTCACTTCAAGGCACATCCAGAACTAATAACTCTCATTACTACAACCTTAATCTAATTACAACTATCACCCTTTTTCACCAGTTAATTGAGGCACAAAGAAATGGCTCCAACATCAACATATAAAGAAAAAACAAACAAAAAAATCAAATGAATGAAAAAAACAACATAATTTTTTGGGTTTGAGTTCCTACATGACATTTATCAACAAAGTTTGCATTTCAGTTAAAGTAAGATCTATCTTTGTTCATTCTCTCAGCATTATTTTTGTTTTACTCATCAATTGATTCATTTGGAGTTTCATGCATGGGTATTTTCAGCTGCTATCCTGTGGAGCCTTTCCAGCTTCTTAGAGTTTTCTGGGTGTTTTAATCTTCTCCATTCTTTGCAAAGAAACACAGAAGCGGGTTCTGTTTTTATTTATAATCTAAAGTTCTGAATCAGAAAATTCTCATGTTATGTTTTCAGTTATAGATCTTGCACCCAGCTGGAAACACCTGAGTTGCATTTAACCTCATACACCATGGTAAAGTTATTGCATGAAACGAAAACAGGCACAGTGCGTACTGCAGTAGTGTGCATGCATTTAAATTAGGGTCAGCAGGGGTTAATGTCAAAAGCAGTCAAGAGCACACTCTCTCCCCAGAAACCTCCACCACCAGACCATTGCCAGGGGATACCACACTGAGCAAAACATCAGACTTGTACTTTCAACTATTTTACCCCCCACCATCTCAAACCAGCACACCTACACAGCTCTCTTGACCTTAAACTAACTTCTGTTCAATCCACTCTTTGCTTTGTGTTACTTCTGATCTTGCTGTTTGGACTTCAGTCTCATAATACTGAAAATAATTTACCAGTTTAATATTGTTTTAAGTTTATCATTCGGCTTTGTTTCATGGTGTTGCACTTGTCCATTTATGGGACAATTCTTTAACCAATGTCTAACAACAGTCCACGAGTTGTTCCTATCAGGGGAGCTTGTTGCTGCTCAGACGTGCACAGAATTTTTTGAATTGCAAAGTTATTAATTCTTACTGTTTTACAGTCTGTTGAAAGTGGATCAAGCCCAGTTTGTAAAAGTCATCATTGTAGGCCAACTAAAATAAATTACAACAGAAAAGCACACATCCAAGTCCTCAGCCATAATTGCCAAAATTAGGCAAAAATAATGAACTGTACAGGAGGTCTCCAAGTGTTTCATGCTCAAGGTGCATTTCTTAACCAGGTATGTTGATGAAATCTAGAGTGTGCGTTTTTTTGGAGCTTTTATGCACATCTGCTTTTTTCTATATTGTTTCATGGATATTACTCTGCTTTTCTTGCACCTTCCGAATCACAGCTACCTATTTATTCATTGTCTTTAACCCTTTTTCCATGCAGGTTTGTGGAGAGCTGGTGGCTATCTCCAGCGGTCATAGGGCGAGAAGCAGGGTACACCCTGGACAGGTCACCAGTCAATTTCCTCCTGAAATTTATATTTTCAGCACATAGAATTAGTTATTTGGTCAGAGGATTGTTAAAATAAAAATATACTTGAAATCTGGTACAGCTTGCATCATATTTGCACTTCAGTTATGCAATTCTTCTTTTTAAAGTACTAAATAGCTGGCCAGATTAGCTTGATGTTCTGTCGTTAAAGGTATTTTGCCATTTGTCAGACTTCACTGTTGGTTGCAACTGGAGAAAAGGGGTCATTAAAAAGCTCACACAAACTCATGTACAAGTGTCATTTGTTGGAACAGACCCATTTAAAACTCAGCCCAAAAGCTGTTAAATTTCACCTATAATTAGCATCATAATGAACAGACAGCTGAATGTATTTGAATGTGTTATAATTAGTTTGCTCTAAGAAATGAGCCATAAATGTGACTCATACTCAGAGTGGAATCAGAGTCTGGCATAACATGGGTTTGGTAATTAACAGATCTTTCACATTGTCAGTGCAAAAGTGCTAATGGGCTTCCTTAGTTTTTAACATCTAACCTCATGCAGGTTTCATCCATCAGCCCAAGGGGTTAGGAATTTTTGAGTTCAACACAAGTTTTGTTTGTATTTAAATTAAAGATACAATCTATAAAAAATGCATAATCAGGTTCACAGATGTGAACAGATATTCAAGAACAACTATTTTGCTTGCTATTAACTTGTATGATTTCAGGATTTTTGAGTCTGTCACTGGTTTTCAAAATTGGTGGTTTATAAATAGGATGGCAATTTAAGATACTAATATTTCAGTTCTGAACTGTACTATTTTATCCTAACATAGTGAAAAATATAATGGGAAAAGTCAGTAGATCAGAAGATACAGATTCTTCTTGTCTCCTGGAAAGCCCTTTTGCATAATTTAATTTAGACTTTTTACCCTGTGGAGGCAAATTTGACAAAATATGATTTGATTTGAACTTGAGTTCCAGTTCAGAGTCTCATGCAGTTTTTTGGCAGTGAATGTTAGTGAGGAATCTTTCACAAAGACTTTCAGCATAATTTGGGGGCTAATATTTTAGTTTACCCTCAGTTCCTTTTGGGTCTTTATGCAAACTTGGAACAGAGCTGAACCAAAATGTCCTCTTTGAGTTTTAACATGTGCAACACACATGTGCATCACAGATAATCAATTCATCTTCCCACAGAATAAAAGTTAAAGTTTTAAACTGGTTTCTAAACTTGTTTTTCTCTCTTCAGGAGTTGAATCTATTAGTTTGTAAATTAGTTGTTTACTTCTTAACAAAACTAGATAAAAAAAAGGTTTACTTGACTTTTACTGGTTAAACTTTAGCTATGCACTGTAGACTTTTCTAAAAATGTTCCTCTTGTGGAGAGGCACCTTTATCTAGCAAATAATTAAGGAGAGATGACAATAGTAAAATGAGGGCACAACTGTGGGGGTTTATGTTTGTTTTTTTATTTCTTACATTCATGTTTAGCCACTGTGTTGAAGCAGATGTTGGTCTAACACATGTGGTTTGGTTTGTGTCACATCATCACTACACTCTCTGTATCTTGGGAACACATGTGAGCTCACAACAACTAGACTCCAGTTCTCTCTCAGTTCCTCCATTTCTCTGTTTCCTTTGTCTTTTATCTCTCTCTCCTTTTCATACAGATCATAAACACACTCAGAGTTCATGTAGTAATGGTTAACAGGTGTGTAAGACAGCAGGATGTCCAACTACATGGGGTACTAAGGCACTGTGACCCTTTTTCTTGCCATCCTCTTAATCAATCATTCCTCAAAAGCTGCTCTCGGAAATTTTGCATTATTAGGAAGTAGAATAAGTCTGTGCACATAGTGTGTACATTGAATTGTATATGGTAAACCTAAAGCTCCAGTAAATTTAACAGAAATTGACAGTGAATTTCACAATTCATGCTACTTTGAGAAGGATTTTTTCAGTTTTGTGACACTATTAAGGGGGACTGAGGAGAGCACTCTAAATATGTTTACATCTTGAGCTGCAGGTTCGTGCTCCTCCAGGTGATTCTTAATATAAACCCTCTAACTAAGTCTTATTTTTACTATTTTAAGTTTCAGAATTTTGCAATCACGTTAAAGGATTTTGTCTAAATGATGCATTCGTGTTCTGAAATTTTCCTTTACATCATTTGTGTTCACTGATGTAGAACAGATAGAAAAGAAAGCTGTCAAATAGGGTTTCATTTATCAAACAGTTGCCCCAAAGGGCACTCTGGTCCTCCGTCTTACTCTCCTCAGGCATTTTAGTAGATCGCTCAGTGGTGCTTAATCTGCACCAGCTGGCATCATGTTAATCTGCAACTTTCTTACACTTTTCCCAGAATTATATCCGGTGATTCTGGTTGAATGTTTTCTGCTTGTGAAAAATATTTTTCCGCTGTAGAATAATGGACTCCAGTTTGGTTGTAAATAGCCTTGTAACCCGTTCCAGATTGTGAAGCAGCACCAATTGCTTCTGTAAAATCAGTGCTGATATCTTACCTTGTTGGCATTGTGTTCATACACACCTGAATGGTCCAAAGGAGCAAACTATCCAAACTTGCTGTTAAATAATGTGCAGTTGATTTGCTGCAACTGGCTGATATTTAAGCTTCTAATTCCTAAAAACATGTAATGTTGTGTTTAGTTTTTCACATTCTGCATTTTGGCTCAGTTTTATTGAATTAAAAAAGGTAATAGGGTGTGTTGATGCTTGAGTGAGATTGTATTTACTTAATTCTAATTGGTGGTAAAGATCGGATGATTTTTGGGTTGCTCTGATATGTAAAACCATCTACTGGTTTCTTTTATTCAATCCAGGTGTTCGTGAGAGAGTAAAATAACATCTTTATCAGTCATTTACATTTTAACTCTTGATGGTCTGAGGCCTTTGAGCACATTTGAAAAGTGAACAAATATCTCATCAAGTTATTATCTGTCCTAATTAGCCTTTCTTTTTCTCTTTTGTCATTTTTCTTATCAGTTAATGGCATTAGCATTTGTATTTTCCCAAGTATTTTTTAGCCTTTAACGGCTAACAGATCAACAAGAAGGTCAGTGTTTGCCATTTGTTAGACTGAATAATTTATCTAGTTTACCTGAGGCTCAGAGGCCTGAAATCCATCCTGCATCCGGCTCAAGTTCAGGTCCATGTCCCTTCAACGCATATCATTCCTTTCTTTCTGCCCTCTTTCACATCTTAATACATAAAAAGTTAATGTTTACTTTTAAGCTGCAGGATAGATTAAGAATTAATTTTACAAGTACAAATAAATGAACCATGAACAGCTAGTGAGAAGCTGAGCACATAGGTAAACAGAAGTAGTTTTTACGCTAAATAGACCAAACTAGTGACGCTTTGAGGGGAACAAGCACATCTGGTGGCTGCCTTTCTTTGACTCTCACTCCCTCCCTTCCTTTTTTTCTGGACCTGTTTCACTGTTTGTCTTTCATCTCCTCTCTCCTTTTCAACTGACACTCACTTCTCCGTCCACTCTGAACCCCCCCGCTCCCATTTCCTCTCCTCCCTGTTGCAGAGTGTGGCTGTCATCCCTCTATTGTGGCAGGTGAGGCCATAAAACAGCAGGAGAGAGCAGAGGAGGGCTGAGAGACAAGGTGTGTGTGTACTTGTGTGTGATTAATTATTGCAAAGATATCCGAGGAGCTCCTAAGCAAATTGTGCACCCATTCATCTGCAGACAGTCATTAATCTAGGCTCTGTTGTTACATGTGTTGGTGTGTTAAACAGCAACACTGCTGACCTTTGACCTGAGCTGTGTTGACTGCACTCTCCTTCACACACATAACTCATCGTGTCGCCTTCAAGTCCAGCAGTGTCTGTTTGTCTCTCAGCACCTCTTCCACAAATGAAGTGTATGTAATTTTCTGTGATTTATAGCAGACAAGTGATATTTGAACGTGTAAGGTCTGTACCTCCTTCTAACCACAAACATTTTCAGCTTTTTTTTTCCTCACACTTTCCTCTCCCGATTGTATCAGTTTTATAAAAATGATGTATATGTCATGAATATGTTTAACACCTCAGAAACTCTGCACCGCAGTAAGAAAAACAACCTTTTAAACAAAACAATATCAGCAAGCTTGCAGATTAAAATAAATGATCTTTTTAAAATACATTTATTAAAGCAGGGTATTTCAAATAGAGGAATCAGAAATAAAAATTTAAAAAACAAGTCTTGCCAAATGGTAGTTGTTTGATGGTGACAGTGAAAGCGTCATCTGTGATAGCCTCTTTTAAAAATGGTGTCACGTCATCAATCTACCTTTTTAAATCAGCTTTACTAATCCATCAATATAATGTGTCTCAACATGAAATGTGTTGAATCTGTTTATAAAAGCAAGCAAACAATAAACAAAAATATTAAGACAGTTTTATATACAGCACCATCACTTTAAGAGGACCCTAACCAGCTTAAAAATAAAATTTAACAAAACTATTTATGATGAGAGAATTTAAATTGTAGTTTGTGAACAGTTGTCTTCAGTAGATATTTGTGTACAGCAGGTATGCACTGTAGCAACTGAAGGTGGTAGCTTAAACAAAACCCAGTGAGGGTTAAATTGCGTAATTTCTGTACTTTTATTGATTTTTTTTAAATTAGAGAATTATTCATTTGCCCAAAGTCAAGGCCTGCTCAGTCCTAATTAGGGTTGTGAGGAGGTTTTGCTTATCTAATAACTCATATATATTTATTGTTTTAATCTTTAGAAGGTAGTTACTGTTGAACTTTTGTCCATCTATTAATAGCTGCATACCTCTTAGATAGGAGGCAATGGACTGAACCATTGTGAAGNNNNGTTAAGGTATTTTATATTTGCATCCATAATAAATACAAATACTTTCACTTACTACCACCCTTTATGATAAAAATAATGTGATGAATAAAGTATTCATCCATCCATTCCTTGTGAAAAAGTTTCTCTTCTTTCATAATGTCAACTATTTGAATGAAATTTCTTGACTGTAGTCATTCCTTTACAGTGTTAATCTCTTGTTTTTCTTCTCAGAATGTTAAAAAAAAAATCAGATGCAGATTCATTGGCTTTGGTTCGAAAACATTGTAAATGTTTTATGTTATCATGAGATAATTCATGAGATCTGACAAGTCCTGCTCCCCTCTGTGTGTTGTCTAATCTTCTGACATCTGGAAGAAGATATTTTTCCAGTGAATCAAGAACAACCAGAACAGGTTCATTCCTCAAACAACAGGGCTGCTAGAATCCCTCCAACATTCATCTGAACAGAACAAACAGATTTGTTTGAATGTCTTTGTTGGTGAGCCTGTTGATGAAATTATTAATTAGTCAGTAATTAGCAGTAGCCTTTGGGTTTGTGCAAATATGAAGGTTTAATTCCATTTTAAAATGTTGTTTCTTCTTTTGGAGTCAGTGGGATGGAACAGATTGGAGAGATGATTGAAGCCAGGCGCAGCGGGAAGCTGAAGGAGACAGACAGGCAGAGAAAAACGAGGAGGGGAGGAGAAGGTTGAGGGTGAAACCGCAGTTTTTATATGTTGTCTGGTTTTAATTTGGTAAGAGCTATCATTCACCAGTTCACTGAGGTGGCAAACCAGATGAGCGTGCGTTTTTTAGTTCTTCTGGCCTCAATGATGAAATCTGTTGCTGGAAATCATACATATAACGATGTGACACTTTATTTGTTCTTGTTAATAGATTTTTTCTTCTCTGTTTCTTCATTCCTTTGCTGTTTTAAAGGAATAGTTTTGGGTACGGCTGTTGGATGAGAATTTTTGCTAAGCAGTTAATGAAAATGTGTAGTTTTTACACATTTTGCTATTTGTGAGGAAATTATTTAAAGTGGGATTCAGATTTTAAACTCCTAAAATATAATTTTACTGATCTGTTTGGTTTGTTTGTTTATGTGCAGTGTCTTCAGCCATGCAAAGAACTGTGGGAAACCAGGAAGATGCTCTCTCCAAAGTCATGTGAGGTAACATTATTGTGTGTGTGTGTGTGTTTCTGACAGTCATTGCAGCTATGGTGGCATTGTCACACCTGACAAAAAACAAACAAACAAACAAACGAAAAAACTTGCTTTTCTTGGCGTCATGAAAATGTTTTTACTGCATGTTTCTATATGCAAGCCTGTTTATGTGTGTCACAGATAACAGAGCTTTTCTATGTATATACATAATGGTGCGTTGTGTATTTTGTATGTGTGTGTGTGTGGCCCCAAATGATTATTTGTAGAGCCAGTTGCTGCGGTTTTCAGATAGATTAGTTTTTCATCACAATAGCTGAAGCATGTTACTGTCTGGATGGTTGACTGGCTGCCTGGTTAGGACCACAGGGTAATTCAGAGCTATTAGCTAAAGCTTGTGTTTACATCCCGCTGAACTGCAGCCATGTGAGCAGACAGAAATACTCACACAAATATACACACTCACACAAAACCTTTTAAACAAACTCTCAAGGGTAGATTTCAGGCACTCAGTTGGAGTTTACCAAAAGAAAGGAAGCACTTTCACCTCTCCTGCGTGCTTTGATGCCCTTGTGTGTGTGTGTTCTTAAATATTGATATTGTTATAATAATAATAACAACATTAATAGTAATACCCCCTGCGTTCTCTCACTTTCCCAGAAGCAGACAGAGTGTGTAACAAGCAGAGACTTCCTGACCTCTCTGAGGTCATCTCGTCAGGGAGACTGCCCCCCACCTCAGCGAGCCACGGGATTCGCTGCCGCCTGCGTGGAGAGCTGCTCATTAGACCAGGACTGTCCATCCTCCAGAAAGTGCTGCTTTAATGGCTGCGGACACACTTGTCAAGCTCCGGCCAATTTATATAAAGGTAAACCTTTCCAGCTGCTTTTAAGTATCTTGGCTGATTCGGAGATGATGTCGATTAAGATTACTTTTTTATTTAAAAATGGCTTCATTGGCTTTTTCCTGTAACACAAGCGCTCTGTCAGGTGATATGCTAACATCAGCTGCTGATGCTTGTCATAAAGATAAAAAACACTGAACATAGTTTATCATTTGGGAAAGGTTCACTAATACTCATCCTGACATCTGGCTCTTGTAAAGATGGTGTTTAAACAAACTAATTGTGATTTGCTTTGATCAAATGTGTTTGGCAAATGATTTGAATTAAATTTAATGACATAAAGATTTTAGAAAACTCCCTGTTTGACTGCATTTGAAATCCCAGATGGTCCCTTTGAGGTTGAATCGCCTCAGATGTGGTTAGGATTTGGCTGCTGCATTAAATCTACACAAAGTAAAACCTGACTGACATTTCTATTTTTATTTAGCAGTTTAACTGTACTGATGATGCAATACAGCTCTAAATATTAACAATAAAGTAGCGTAGAATTAGGGAATTAGAAAAATTGGTCACACTTTTGTTATGGTGTCATGTTTCATCAATAGCTCAGAGGAGGCCAGGTTTTAATGCTTTTCTTCTTTAATGTTTCTGTGGCCAAAGTAGCAACAGTGTGAAACATACTGAGTTCTTTGCCAGTTGCTTCTTTTATTAATTTCATTTTATAATTTATAACATACAGTATATATATAATCAAAAACTGTATTTACCTCTATGTATGATTTTGAATTTGCATTAAAAATATTCAAGCGTGTTTTATTTGTCTTTTCCTATTTTGTTCTTGCAGGTGTTCCTCTGAAGCCGCGCAGAGAGATCAACTTTGTGGAGGACTCAGAGGGGCGAGTGAAGGTAGCGTGGGTGTCAAAGTTCAACGTCAGCATGGAGCCTGTCATTTACATGCTTCAGTCTCGCTGGAACATCGGCATTCACCCCAGTGAAGACCAAGCCTCTCTGTGGGCCACTGTTGCTATGGTAAGTAACTACTATAACAGCCTGTCAGCACGGCTTTAAGAACGCTTTGAGATGTTGAAAGCACTCAAGTTGAGGAAAGAAATCACAGAGCAGGGGAGTGATATGAGGAATAATGTGACCGCTAAAGAAATAGATTTGTTTAATAATGAATTATCCCTTTTTACTGAGTATTATTGAAAGGGGGCTTAGTAATATAAATAAACTGATTGCCAGGAATAAATGGGATTTACTCCACTGCATGTCATTAATTCTAACTACCAATACTGATGGTAGTAGAGTCATTGAAGCCATAAAAATGGTTCCCTATACTTTTAACAGAGGAGCAACACCACAGCATTTGTAACATATCTTTACCTCATAACTCTCAATTTGCCTGGAATGATGAAACATCTCAGCTATGGAGATGGATGCTAGTCTCTGTTTCCACCTCATCAGTCTGCTGCCTCACTGTCTAAACCTCTCCACCCCAGCTAGTCTCACACTCTGCCAGGGTAAACCCATGTGTGCATGTGTGTATTTGTGTATGTGACAGAATGTGTGTGTGCCTGTGTGAGGTTAGGTAAATAAGCAGAGCTTAAAACAGAACCACAGGCAGCCACAGTCGTTCCACCGGCTGAGTCTGAATGACTGAACGCTCATTATTGACTTAAATAGATGACAGTGCGTGTTGGCGTGTGTGTGATTGAGTGTGGATGAGCAGCTTTTAGGCAGTGATTACATTTGCACTGTCAGTGAGAGAAAACATGTGGGCCTTTGGCAATTTTACCCATAATTTGGGCAGATCTTTTAATTTCACTATTAGCAGATGGAATTCCACACTAACTGTGTTCATTTGATGTTTTGTTCAGTGTATAATTGTTAGCTGCTGGTCTGTTAGATCTACCAAGGCTAAACTGACGCACTGCACAGCATCCTTTTTGTAAATCTTTTCTTCATAATCCACATTATGTTCTTGGTTTTAATTACTTTTGGTTGATTATGACATCACAGCTATTGAATTTCAGAAGAAAATGTGGCATTTCTGTCTAATCCAGACATTTTTTTACAGGTGAGTTCAAAAAGCAAAGCAAATTGATCATTGTCAGCTCAATTTATGATTTATATCTGTGGTTCCCAAATTTAGGGTCGGGAAGCCTATGTAGGTCCTGTAACACCAAGTAAACAATCTCCAAATTTCAACTTACATGTAAAAATGATAGTTTAAGGCATATTTTCATTGCTACAAAGGATAAAAACAGTAGTCAGGACTAAATAAAAGGTATTGTGGATGTTAAGACCATTTGTGTTGTCAATATGCCTTGGTTTATTAGGGTAAATAGTATTTTTGTAAAATTAAACTAGAAATAAATGGGATCACAAGACTTTGCCACAATCATTTAATGAGTTGAAAGCTAAACAGTTTGGGAACCACTAATTTATATTATGTTGCAACAGTTGTGATATTTGCACTGTATAATCTAAGCATTTAACACCTCAGCACTGCACTATAAAACAGTTATCGTTATGTGATTTGGTTTTAGACTCTCTCTGAGGATGTGGTTCTGTCAGATCTGAGACCTCAGCGCTGGTATCAGTTCAGGGTCGCGGCCATCAACAGTCATGGCAGCAGAGGTTTCACCACACCCAGCAAACACTACATCTCCAGTAAAGGTAACAAAAAACACCCTAAACACATTTTTCTCTCTTTTGAGAACTGTTTTGAGTGTCCCACACGGTGTGTTGGTTCCTCCTGAATGTTTTCATAAGCCACCAATGAATTCTGATATCCCGTCATGAGACACAGAGCAAAATACAGACACTTGTGTTCATCTGTAAGTAACTCAAAAACACTTTCCCTCCTCTCTCCTTCTGTCTTCTTCCTCTTCTTTTCACTCACATTTGATGGATAAGGTACACTCAGTAAAATACCATCAGGAAGTCCATAAAATATAGGAAACAGAACATACACACAACTTTACATGTACATATTTATACACACTGCATTCAGTTGGTTTGGAGCCGAAGTGAAATCCCTGGTTTGGGTCATAAAGACAGGGTGAAAGTGAGATTAAGATACTTTCTCTCTCTCTCAAACACACACACACTCAAACACACACACACACCGTAGGAGGTCGTTGATCTAATGCTCAGCAGACTGAGGTCATACTGGTGTCAGGCCAGGATTGGCTTGTGATATGAATCCTCTGCCAGGATTGACTGAAACATATTTGAGTGTGAATAGTGACTTAAGGTTGGACTGAATTTTGTTTTTTATCAGTTGAAAGCTGATGGTGATTATGTGGAGGCATCTGAGATAGCACTGAGGAGAAATTTTCCTGTGTTCAGCTCATCCTATGCCCAAACTCTGTAACCAATTAAAGGACTAGCATTCCTTGAAGGAATGCATATCACTCTTTCAGTCCAGAATTTTAGACTAAGATCATCTAATGTTGAGAAATGATGGAGTTGCAGCCATTTTTGTCAAACCTTGACAATAGTGTTATGTGCAATGTTATACAACATTGCGAAACGTCACCCTCAATGTGTTGTGAAAGACTCTCAGCTACTACCACACCAAATTTTAGCTAAATATCTGTGAATTTGACTAAGTTATAGACATTTTTGTGTTTTTTAAGTTCTGTTAGCTGTGGCAGCTATCTTAAATCAGACTGACACCAAAAGTTAGCAAGTGGTAGATGTACATCCAATGATTGCTTTCTGCAAGTTTTAAAATCCATCCATTGGTTCATGAGATACACTGGTAACAGACAAACACACACACAGTCACAGGCCAAAACATATTCCATCTTTGTCTTTTGGCAATGGGTGATAAAAAGCTAAATTACTTAAAGGATACAAGTCAGCTTGTTTGACTCAATTGGTTGTACCTAATTTGCCTAAATTTGTAAGACCCTCTTTTCTATGAGTTCTAATACTTTTTACATACAGTAGCTATTACGGAAGTATACTTTCGTCTTAAGGTTAAGGCTTTGTAGTGTGTTTTCAGTGTGTGTGAGTGTATGCTGAGGGGCAAGGTTAAAGGTTAAAGACACACTTAAACATTCCAAATACAACCTGATCGCAACCCTTCTTGTGTTTCAAGTTCATTTGTCTGATTAGCCAGGGGCTGGAGGTCAGGGGTCATAAATCAGGAAGCCAGCAGATGTCAAGATTGTTGTAGTTCCTCTGCTGTGACCTGAAGCTAGGCAGAGTGAGAATCTGAATTTGAAAAGTTTCTTGCGTAGAACCTGCCAGCAGTAATTACAACAAAATGTCTGGATCCGAAAACTCGTCTTGATGTTTTCATTTTGCAAAACAATAGATAAAGAAAATCAATCATGTTGAGAAATACACAAAGAGAAAGAATTTGTGTTTTTATTCATATCTGACAGTTCTGGCACTGAGATACACTCCTTATAACAGAAAACACCACACACGCACGCACACGCAAACAGGCCAGATCTATCAGCTCCTAAAATGTTGCCCTAACTTTGATCTCAGCATCTGGGTCAGGCGAGCTCAGCCCCCGGGTCTGTGGGAGGCCTGCCATAGGGATGTAGTCCTAATCAGATACATTTTGTAGTTTTAATCAAATACAGCATCAGGGGTTTAGGGTCTAATGAGATACAGAGTCAGCATTAAAAGACTGTTGACGTGAGGATTTCATTTTGGAGGAAAACAGAGTTTAGTGAAGGTAGATCTTGTTCTTTGATTTTGAAGCTACTGAAAAAAGATCCAGGCTTCTCCAGCTTATTTCGCCTTTGATGCTATAAATCTAATTGACTTTGTTGACTTGAATAAGACCGAGATGAAATTAGCCATCTCCCTTGAGAATAGCTTGCTATTTTTTTAACTGCTGCAATGCATTAACTGTTGAGTTATTAGAAAAGCTAGTCAAAGGTCTGCTCTTTGAGGGGAAAAATGTTCTATTCATCCATCTTTTTTACCAGCGGGTTCCTGCTCAGGGTTGCAGGGAGCCGGTGCCTGTCTCCAGGGGTTTGTTGGGCGAGAGGATAGGATAGGCTGGAGATTAACAAGACAGACAACCATTCAAATTCACTCTCACACTTAGGAACATATTAGAGGAGTCATTTAACCTTACATGCATGTTTTTGGACTGTGAGAGGAAACAGGAAAACCTGGAAAACACCAATGGAAGCATGAGGAGAACATTCAAAGTCCACACAGCCTCAGCTGGGAGTGAAATCAGTGACCTTCTCTCAGCGAGGCAGCAAGGCTAACCAACCTCAACCATTACAAATAAAACAAGTTTTAAACTGAAATGAATATTTTGACCGAGTAAAAACTGTTATTGTATTTTTTTTAAAACTATTTTTTATTCGTAATAATCCCCAGATCAATGTTGATGAGATGACTTATACGAGCAACAATAAAATGTATTTTTCCTGTCAGTGGTTAAGATGGTGGTGATGTTTTCCATGTTTACATCTTTCTCTTTCTGCCTCTCCATGTAGACCCATCACCTCCAGAACCTCCAACAAATATGAGAGTGAGCAATCAGACTCTAGAGTGGGCACCCGACTCCACAGAAAGGTATTTAAACAGTTTAATAGATGCTGTCGCAGTGCATTCGTTCAGCATGAAAGGCTGCCAAGTCAGTCCGAAAATCTGCAGTGAAGTGAATGAATAGTTCTTGTATCTGCCTGCAAATTATAGTTCATCCTTGTGTTCAATTACATATTGCAGTGTTTCTTTTTCTATTTGCATTCTCCCAAACGGGGTTAAATAAGGGTCATGTCATGTCTTGGATCAACATAGATTTCCTGATAACATTTAATAACAGAGGTGATGACCTAAATTGTTGCTTGTTCCCATCATAATGAAAATGAGACGCCTCTGCTGAGAGTAAATGGAGGATTGTGAAGCCCATGCTGAAAGCAGCTGACAAACAAAATGAGAATCTACATCCAAATGACTGTTAGGGAACCCCTGTGCTGCTTGCTCTAATACCATGACTTTGTTTACATTCATTTTATGATGTTGTTTGACTTGTTGCCTTTTTCCCCCAGGTCAGTGGGAAGTGGGGCCACAGTGACTGTCTTATTATGCTGGGACCCCCCCAGAGAGGGAGACTTGCCTGTCCACAACTACCGAATCACCTGGATTTCTCGGCATCCAGGCGCAACTCATAAACACACACTTCAAACACACACACATGAAGTGCACAGCAAACACACGAGACCCGCACACACAAACAAACAGAGTAAAAAAGAGACAGACAGCATGCTGACGCGAGGGGTAAGAACATTTCTACCTACTTAATACTGCTAGAATTATATATAGTTTTTCATTTTGAGTTTGATCTTTTATTAACACATCAAAATGCTTAATTTTCTAAATCTTATGTTGTTGCAGATTTGCAACAGCAAATTGCATATACCTAATTACTCCATATTCATATTTTATGAGCCTTATTTTACTCAGATGATAATTTTCCCAAATATCTGATTTTTCCTGTTACTAAAACTTAATTTCAGCCTGAGAGGGTTAAATGCTAAATCCTATAATACAAGTCAGTACTCTGAAGTTACTGCTGTTTCCATGTACATTTTTCAGCTCTTAACTAAGATGCTCGTAGGATTCACATAGCACCAGGTGTCGAGTATTTACTAGGGGCAGGCATTTTAAGAAAAACCCCTCTCATAATCATGGAATAAGAGGAGGGAACCAAATTCCACCAAAATGAAGTGACAGATTGATAAGCTTAAACACAAGATTATGACTTCAGTGTTTTGCTGCTAAAGATGGTCCTACAAGCTACTGAGGCTGCTTAAATTCTTGTTTAACCTTCATGTATTTTGCATTGACAGTGGCAATGTGTTAGTTTATTAGTTTGTAGAATCCTGATAAATACATTATGTCTGCTAACTTTGCACACAGTAAAGTAATGCATTCCCCTTCAAGGCCTTAGGTCACCATTGTTTAAAGTGGTCTTGATCTACACCTACACCAAACTCCATAAACTTTGGCCTGGCAGATTTTGCACAATCCTACACACAGTAAGGGAAAAGACAAGTAGGAATTCCAGTTCTGAAGATTTTATGAGTTAATGATAAATGATAGAAATCACACACGTCTTTTGCCTCCATTTTGTGAAGCTATCAGGTGTTCAGCAAATGTAAAAGCTACCAAATCATAAATACAGTCTGAAGTTACAACAGCACACACACTTTAAATTTACAAGATGTGTAGCTGCACCTGAAGTGTTTTACTAGAGCTGTAAAACCATGTGCGCACACACGTGCACAAAAACACGTCTTTCTTGCGTTTTGCTTGTCATGACATTGGTGATTTTTACAGCCAAATGCTGTACTCAATCAGAAAGGGTCTGCCTTTTGATGTAAACTAAAACAGCTACTTTAATACAATTTATTCAGTATGTTAAACTATACATTTTGACCCTCAAGTCAATTTTCTAAATACTCTAAGTAAACTCTGCCTTTATTTAAAAAAGAACAAAGACAACATGTGAAAATTTGAAGGTTACAATTGTTTGTAGATGCAGCTTTAAGGTGAAACTAAAGCATACTAATCACCTGTTAATTCATGTTAAAGTTTGGGGCTTTTTAAAATTTTTTTTTTGCTTTTTTGTATTAGCAACTCTTAAAATGAAAACCTGCTTAATTTTAAATTCTTTATAATCATCATGATGTATATCTTACAGCCTGTATGAGTTTAAGTGTTGTAAACCTGCATCACAGCTACTTTAAATGTATTTGTGGTTGAATTTGTATTGCTGTCTTATTCTGTGACCATAAGATAAGTGTATTATAGTTTTAAAGATGTACTGATAGTATCAAATTTTAAGAAATCACATATTTGCCCTCTGCATTTGCTTCATTTTCATTTTACAAGTATAGTTCCCCAGCTGTTCTAGAAATGTGACTGTGGAATATTAAAAAAATCAACAGGAAGCACACACACACACACACACACACACACACACACGCACACACCCACACATACACTCACAGGTACATATGGATCTCACATTTACCACTCCCCTACATTAATTTTTAAAATTAGACATGAACTAATCCTTCAACTTAAACAATGTCCTGCTTAACCCCGTGTGGCCAAAAAATAATCTCACAAATGAGACTTAGATGGAGACACAGAGGAGCTATTTTGACATCATGAGACAGGATGTGGATTTAAATAATGAGCAAAAAATGAGTCACAGCAGGAGGAAAAACATGAGCATGCTGTAGATTTACAACAAACCTTTTGGAACATAACTTTGTTAAAGTGGTGTGACAACACGCATGTCTGACACTACGGCACTGTAATAGCTTCTGACAACATATCTATGTAGACTGACAACAGAGAGAAGTGACTTTCCTGCATTTGGATAACAAATTTAACTCAAAGCATCTGGAAATGACTGACAACATGCCACTCAGTGCAGCACGAGGGCATTAGTGTTGAGTGGAGCTGTTATCTTGGTTTAAAAACATGAGATTGGTGCAAGGGAAGTGGTATATGACCATTATTTTAGTGTTGATGCAATACTGGAGCTGCTAGTATAATTCTTTTTGGGCTATGAAAAGAATGAAACCAAGACAGCGATAGGGAATTGAAGATGCAAGTTGCAAAATGACTTGTAGTGACGTTGTTGCTTAATTCAGCTAGTCTTTTACTTAGTTTAAGAACGATGCTTTGAACAGTTACTCCTAAAATGGAAGGATTTTGTTATCCTGATTATAGGTATGATGCAAAACATTTGCAATGCTGCTAAGTCCAACACCAAAGTCCCCATAATCATCCTAAACAACACACAACGCTTTGAAGACACTCACCTATGCGCTGACTAAACCTTTTTTATCCTTTTCACTCACTGACAGATAATTTAATGATTAATGAAAGTTTAAATAAATAAAGAATATCTTGAGCTCTCTAAGGATTAATATTTACTTGAAGAAAAAAACACATTCAGATTTTTGAGGTTGCATACAGACGCACTCATATGGACCCAGCTATCCGAAGTAGTGATGGCGATCCCAGACTGCGCCTGGTGGAGCCATTTATCTGTAGTCTGCTCCTCTGTTCTGCATGGCTGGGAGGTCTGGAATTTAAATGAGCCCCCCTAACTAGTGTTTCCTTCTTGCAGCTGCATGTAGATACACAAACAGCAGCATCACAACAGGTATGAAGAAGCAGAATAACATAGTTTTACCGTTTCTAATGGCTCTCATCTCATGGGAAGCACAAATAAGTTTTTGTTTCACTTTAGCTCAGTATAATACACAGCTGGTGTATAAAACACAGGTTTTTTTTTGCAGAAAGGGGGAACTTTCACATTACAGTAAATGTGATGGTAAAGAGGGAATTCAGAGGAAATTATTAAATGTGAAAGGAAAAGAATAAGTGCTTTTACACGTCCTTTTTTAAGCATTTAATGTCCACTGACATTAAGCACCAAAACAAAAATCCAGGTTTTAGTTGCTTTGTGTTACAATGCAGTTTTACAGACCATATGTTTTGTCTATTTTGTGGGTAATGGAAATACTTTAACCCTGTTTTGTCTGAAGGTCATTGAGAAAACTGCTTTTAACTTGCTTTTGTCTCCTGTCTAAAGTCTACACACACACTTACACACACACTTATCATTCAAGCATCTTTGTTGTGACTAGTTCAGGTCCGCACAGTCAGAGCTGACTGACTGAGGGCCTGTTAATGAGCTGTCAGTCAACCAGCAGACTAATGCAGAACAGGCCTCGACTATTGTTCCCAAATGATGACACACAGCACTCAGACTGATGATGTAACAAATATGATTGACAGTGAGGACGATGATGGTGGCAGTACATTTGGTTTATACAAGGGTGATGCAAAAAATGTAACAAAGATGGTATTTAAAAAAAAAATAATGGCTTGTGATATAATTTTTGCATTCAACCATGAGTTATTTTAGTATCATTTGGCATGGTTTCATTAAGAACTTTTACTGGCTCCAACAAGTTTCTGTGTCTACAATTAATGTTTGCATCTTTTAATGTGTTGCAGGCGCAGTCTGAGCTGTGGCTGCAGGGCCTGCTTCCTGCCACTTCCTACATCCTGTCTGTCCAGACGGTGGCCTACTGGGGTCAAAAGAGACTAAAGAGTCACAGAGCACAGCTTGTTTTCACCACTATCTCTCATACAGGTATAAAAAAAAAGCATCTGCAATTGTTTTTAGGAAAAATTTGGGAGATCTGAAAATTCAACCCATAATTACCCTCATTTAAACCTTCAAGAATATAGGTAATTAGGGTTATTTATTGTTTTTCCTTAAAGTGTAGGTTTATGTGGTTTACTTTTCAGGAATCTTTTTTTATTTATTTTTTATTATGCATCTATTTACTTTAGTTTACTGCAAAGTGTTGAAACAGTGCATTGCGTTTATTTGCACCAATTTCTGTTAAACTTGTATTTTTTAAAAGTATGTGTTTCTACATGTAATGCAGTGCATTTTAATTGTGTAATTTAAATACAACATTAATATTATCATTCTTTATTCATTTTATTTAAAACTTCATAACTTGGAACAATAATGTACTTGTACTGTAGCATAAGTCCCTTTTATTATTTGTCGGAAGCACGCCATCTGCTCCTGTTTCTCTAAGGCCCAACTCCTGAAAAATCAAATCTGTTTTGATTGAATACTTATTTTCAAAAGGTGAATTCTCTTTTTTTGTTTGGCAGCTTGTTCCCTGATGAGCATCATATGAATATATTTGCAGTTTGGTAGCAGTGTCGTCTTTATAACATAACTCTTCCTCCTTACTCCCTACTTTTACATTTACAAAATAATTATATAATACACTGAAATAAAGGAAACACGTCTCAAAGCATAACCTACCCTCTTTAATGGAAATGATGCTGGTGTCATGACTAAAAAGCATCAGTAGATTCCTTTTATTGCTCCACTTAAAGCCCAGATCTCACCACTGTGCAGTTTAGCATCATTGCCCATGTTTGTTAGGGCTGAGGGGTTTTTGGCATCCAAGTCACAATGCCATTAATAACTTTTTTGACATGTTCAAAATTCAATGTAAGAAATTGCGAGCCTCTGTGACTCTCTTAAAGAATGTGAGAACTACCAGCAGTCGCAGCCCAGTGAGATACAGTACTGTTTTTATTGTCTGATATTGTGGAATTAATAACTATGTTAGCTCAATAAGTCTCACCTGCTATTCTCAGTGTGTTGGAAAGTAAACACAGAGGTTTCCACGCTGGACTTCCTGCATCACGACCTGCCTCTCGTGCGCGGCTCTGTTCCCCCCTCCTCGTGTTTCCAGCTGTGTGAGCAGATCTCCAGCAGAACAGCTCCTGCTTCCCTGAAGCGCATGTGCAGACAGCAACTGTGAAAAATGTTTGGGCTAAATTGTTCACACATTCCCCCTGAGCATTCTGTGTATTTGTGTGTAGAAACAGCTTTAGGGATGATGACTCTCACAATCAACAAACTCTCCTGCCCAGTAATTAATACAGTACCTATTCTGAACCATTAACTTGTCATGACATCAGTCAATTCTGTTCATGTAGAACAGGCTCAAGCACTTACTTGTAAGCAGAGCTGTGCATGAGCAAATTAATGATTTTACTTTTAGTTCAGGGCTTTTTTTTCTTTCATTTTTTGCATTTTGCTGACTGTCAGCATATTTTTGCAGCTGCACTGTTGAAACACAGAAACGTGGAGTACAGTGCAGAGAACCTCTGTTAATGATTGTCCAAGCAGCAGAGGTATTTATAGGTGACCCTTAGGTCAGCCCAACAGAGGATTATAGCCAGCTGCAGCTTAATTACCAAACCACAAACCAACAACTTTATATGGAGCACACCAGTGTTTATAATTCCGGAGTATTCATATTTGACAGAGTCCATGCATCGGCCTGTCAGCCAGTGTTAACGGGGGGCAGGCAGACTATTTTAAGCCAATCAGTGTTTCTTGATTTACAAAAAAAATTGGGAAAGCTTGCAAACAGATGTACTCCAAGAACCACTTTATGATATTTCTGGAATATTATATTTGAGTTGTGCTTAAGAATAAGTTACTTACATCATATTGAAAGGTTAAATATTTTAACTGGAAATCCTTCACTTGAATATAAATATTTCTGTTGATCAAAACTTGGCTTCTAATTCAGATTCATTCAGATTAACTTCTGGGTTTGCTTTGGTTCCAGTGAAAGACTTCCAGGTTTACCAACTATTGTTTTTCCTTTTGGGCACACAAAGGCTTGGAGAAAATTGAAGAGCTTAATGCAGATAATATCTTCTTACATTTGATCAGCCGTGCCAGGTGTACCACACTCCAAAAAATGTTTTAAATACTTACAATTGAAACATTTTATATTATCATACACAGATAAAGAAACTCCACTGTCACACAATGATGCCTGGCAGCTGAAGGAGGAACAGCTTGTCCTGCTCGCTCTCGTCCTTACTGATAACTGATAACTTTGCCTGTGAATTATTTTTAAAGTCACAGTTTTTATAATTATATTTACATTATCGACATCATTACTGGATTACTCCAAACCTAAGGACTGGGAG